>NC_134718.1:49788796-50108796 GCF_049634645.1 Pelodiscus sinensis
TTATTCCCTCATGAAGATCACCTAATGATGCTTCCCTAAAACCTACTGCTTCACCCATAATAGCTTAATGTCTTCCAAAATCTATCCACTAGGTCATGTAGATGAGAGAGCGGCATTATATGTAGGTCATATAGGTGTGGAGCGGTTCCCCCCCCTCCAATTGCACTCCCTGTCCCCACTTCTGGCAGTACTCCTTGGCCCTGCCATTGGCTCTGACCCAAGCTGCTAGCTGTGCTCCTCAGTTCTGCCGCTGACCCCATCCCCAGTCACTGGCTGTGCAACCCATCCTGTCACCAGCCCTATTCCCTTGCTGCTGGCAACCAAGTATTTAGCTATTGCTAGTCTCCTCAGAGTGCTTTTGTACTAACCACTAGCGTATTACTGTCAATTCTGTTCCCCACTCTGGCACGTCAAATGCAGAAAGTGCCTGCAAGATACCTTAAAAATTTGTTGCCTCTATAGGCTTTGATTAAAAGCTCCCCAAAGTCACAGATTCCTTGGCCTTGGGAGATAGGCTGCCATCAACAAGTGTGTAAAACTGTTTCTTCTTGGACCCAGGAAGAAGCACTTGAACTTTTTCCAGAGGGGTGCCTCCACGCTCTTTTTTCACAAGAGAGCTTGGAATAAAAAGAGAAAACAAACTGCAATCTCTGACAGCTGACCTTTCAGTCTTAGGCATGCATATACAGGCCTCCTGTTACTTTCCAGAACACAAAAATCAAACTATTGCCTTAAAAAAGGGTGATTTTATTAACAAAACAAAAAGATATACTTGATAAAGCATATTTGGTTGCTAGGTGTTACAGAGCAACTGAGAAGAGAACAGATCAAAACACAGAAAAATGGTATCTCTGGACTAAAGCTTAAAAATACAGTGTAAGGGGGGCACATGGCCTTAGCACAGAGAAGTTTAACCAAACAACAAAACAAAGAAAATAACCTGATTGTGACTAAATAGACATTTTCTTATCTACTTACAATCTGTGGTTCAAGGTTCAGTCCATTTCTATGCTCATTATTCTTTGTAGGCATGGTAGTTCTGCCTGGTTCAATTTAACTAATTTCCCCAGCTCCTAGCTTAAAACTCACACAAATTAAAACAGCAGGCAGGTGTATCTTCCAATATAAATTTCAACACCTTTTCCCATTGGCTCTCTTGGCACCCTGCCAACACTCCCTTGTTACCTCACTTTCACCCTTTAGACACCAAATGTTGGCTAGCACTCCTATGCATCACAATTACAAAATTTGGTCCCATTTTCGATATTTTTTTTATCATATCTGAGTGATTGTCAATATCCATTTTGGCAATCAGTTGTAGCACAGGAATTTACTCCTGCCTTCTCACTGGTGGCCACTTTCTAAGCCTGTTTTTGTTCAATGAACAGTAAAGAATAATATCCATTACTTTATTAGAATAGTAGTTTTAAAAATGAAATTAATCAAATTAGTTAAACATCAGTATTGCCTCTGACAGCCCTAGCAGGTTTTCCTCAAAACTGTTTTACAGCAATCACTAGCATCAGGCTAACAAAGGAAGCTTTTGTGGTCAATAAAACTGAAAGTCCTCCAGCAAGTGTTAAATCACTGTAAGATCATCACATCATCTGTTTTGGCTGTCTTATTCTTAGAAAGATGTGAGTATAACCCTTTTCCCAGGTGCAGCTGGCAGCAACCAGGGCTGGATTCAATATGTAAGGGTTCCTTTTCATTGATAGAATACAGAACCAGCTGATCCCCCACCCAGTAACAAGGAGGAATTAGTACATTATACAGATAGCTGAATATGCGTAATCATTTTATACAATGTTCCCCTTAACTTTTTTCATCCTTGTGCAGAATAATTTTTTTATGTGCACTGAGGCATATTCAGATGTCCACCACCAGGTGAAACACATGCTGCTGGCTGTGTGCTCTGTGCTAAGTAGCTGGATGGCCACCTAAGCGCTCAGCTTATAGGGAACACTGCTTTCATTTATGTTATTTAACTCATTAATGGCTAGGTATGTGAATGCGTATCTGTATACATGGTTAACCGATGAGCCTGAGCTTTATCGGTTAACCCCGATGGTTACACACAGTTCCCCACCCCCGCTACCATTGTATCAGCCTACTGTATTAAATTATAGTTATTAAAAAACCTTTTATCTTTATTTCTCTTGTAACCATTTCGGACTTCAATATCTGATGTCAAGTATCAAAGGGGTAGCCGTGTTAGTCTGAATCTGCAAAAGCGGCGAGGAGTCCTGTGGCACCTTATAGACTAACTGAAGTGTTGGAGCATAAACTTTCGTGGGCAAAGACCCACTTCGTCAGATGCATGTAGTGGAAATTTCCAGAGGAAGGTATAAATATGCAGGCCAGAATCAGGCTGGAGATGACGAGGTGGATCCAATCAGGGAGGATGAGGCCCACTTCTAGTAGCTGATCTGGAGGTGTGAATTCCAAGAGAGGAGAAGCTGCTTTTGTAGTTAGCAAGCCATTCACAGTCTTTGTTTAATCCAGAGTTGATTGTGTCAAACTTGAAGATGAACTGTAGCTCAGCAGTTTCTCTTTGAAGTCTGGTCCTGAAGTTTTTTTGCTGCAGGATAGCTACCTTTAGATCTGCAATTGTGTGTTCAGGGAGATTGAAGTGTTCTCCTACAGGTCTTTGTATGGTGCCATTCCTAATATCTGATTTGTGTCCATTGATTCTTTTACATAGGGACTGTCCAGTTTGGCCGATGTATATAGCAGTGGGGCATTGTTGGCACATGATGGCATATATTACGTTAGTAGATGTGCAGGAGAATGAACCAGTGGCAGTATGGCTGATCTGGTTAGGTCCTGTGATGGTGTTGCTGGTGTATATATGTGGGCAGAGTTGGCACTGAGGTTTGTTGCATGGATTGGTTCCTGAGTTAGAGTTATTATGGTGCGGTGTGTAGTTGCTGATGAGAATATGCTTCAGGTTGGCGGGTTGTCTGTGGGCAAGGACTGGCCTGCCTCCCAAGGCCTGTGAAAGCGAGGGATCATTGTCCAGGATGGGTTGTAGATCACTAATGATAACACGGCTACCCCTCTGATACTTGACACCATGCAAGGCACTGCATTTAACCGTATGGAGTGGAAATCTATCAACCTCATGAAGAAACTTGCACAAGTACAAACAGATATCATCTTTCTCTCCAAATGCAAACGGATGGACATTATACCAAATGGACTGAAGGTGAAAAATCCATTGCTATCTACATACTGCACAGACTAGAGTGAGGGTATGTCTACACTACCACCCTAGTTCGAACTAGGGTGGTTAATGTAGGCAACCGAAGTTGCAAATGAAGCCCGGGATTTGAATTTCCCGGGCTTCATTTGCATCTTGCCAGGCGCCGCCATTTTTAAATGTCTGCTAGTTCGAACTCCGTGCCCGCGGCTACACACGGCACAGAGTAGGTAGTTCGGATTAGGCTTCCTATTCCGAACTACCGGTACACCTCGTTCCATTTAAAAATGGCGACGCCCGGCAAGATGCAAATAAAGCACGGGAAATTCAAATCCTGGGCTTCATTTGCAACTTCGGTTGCCTACATTAACCACCCTAGTTCGAACTAGGGTGGTAGTGTAGACATACCCTAAGAGATTATGCCATACACTATCTAAAAAACTGAGGAACCCCCTGATCAGCATCCTGTACAGCAAACAGGAAAACATCAAAAAAGAGCTCTCCAATCTGGAGTCTCATAAAACACCAACCTTCCCCACAAATGGACTTTACTAAAATAAGACAGGAGATCTACATTACACACTTCACTTCTCTACAGAGGAAAAAGGACTGTAAGCTGTCTAAAATCCTACGTACCACATGGGGCCACAACAGTGGTACCCCTAACTCACCCAGCAATATCGTCAATCTTTCCAACTACACACTCAGCCCGGCAGAAGAGTCTGTTCTATCTCGGGGACACTCTATTTGCCCCGCCACCCCCACTAACATGATACAGTTCTGTGGTGATCTGGAAGCCTACTTTCGCCATCTAAATCTCAAGGATTACTTTCAACACAACACTGAACAGTGCACTGACACACAGATACCTTCCCACCAGCAGCACAAAAAAAAGAACTCCACATGGACTCCTCCTGAGGGCCGAAATGACAGTCTAGACCACTACATAGAATGCTTCCGCCAACGTGCACAGGCAGAAATTGTGGAAAAACAGCATCGCTTGCCTGGTAACCTCATTCGTGTAGAACGCAATGCCATCCACAGCCTCCAGAACAACTCTGACGTTATAATCAAAGAGGCTGACAAAGGAGGTGCTGTTGTCATCATGAACAGGCCAGACTACCTAAAGGAGGCTGCCAGACAACTCTCCAATACCAAATTCTACAGGCCTCTTTCCTCAGATCCCACTAAGGAATACACTAAGAAACTGCACCATCTGCTCAGGACATCCCTACATAAGCACAGGAACAAATCGACACACCCTTAGAACCCCGACCAGGGTTGTTCTATCTATTACCCAAGAGCCACAAACCTAGAAATCCCGGACGCCCCATCATCTTGGGCATTGTCACTCTCACTGAAGGACTGTCTGGCTATGTGGACTCTCTACTCAGACCCTACGCCACCAGCACTCCCAGTTACCTCTGGGACACTATGGATTTCCTGAGAAAACTACAATGCATTGGTGATCTTCCAGAAAACACCATCCTAGCCACCATGGCTGTAGAGGCTCTCTACACAAACATCCCACATGCAGATGGAGTACAAGCTGTCAGGAACAGTATCCCTGATGATGCCACAGCACAACTGGTGGCTGAACTCTGTGAATTTATCCTCACACACAACTATTTCAGATTTGGTGACAATATATACCTCCAGACCAGTAGCGCTGCTATGGGCACCTGCATAGCCCCACAATACGCCAACATTTTTATGGCTGACCTCGAACACTTCCTCAGCTCTCGTCCACTTACGCCCCTTCTATACCTACGCTACATCGATGACATCTTCATCATCTGGAGCCATGGGAAGGAGACTCTAGAAGAATTTCACCATGATTTCAACAGCTTCCACCCCACCATCAACCTCAGCATGGACCAGTCTACACGGGAGGTCCATTTCCTGGACACCACGGTGCAAATAAGGGACAGTCACATTAATACCACCCTATACCGAAAACCTACCGACCGCTATGCTTACCTGCATGCCTCCAGCTTCCATCCTGGACACACCACACGATCCATTGTTTACAGCCAAGCACTGAGGTACAACCACATATGCTCCAACCCCTCAGACAGAGACCTACACCTACAAGATCTTCAACAAGCATTCTGTAAACTACGATACCCACACGAGGACGTGAGGAGACTGACTGACAGAGCCAGATGTGTACCCAGAAGCCTCCTGCTACAGGACAAGCCCAAAAAAGAAACCAACAGAACACCATTGACCATCACCTACAGTCCTCAGCTAAAACCTCTCCAACGCATCATTAGTGATCTACAACCCATCCTGGACAATGATCCCTCACTTTCACAGGCCTTGGGGGGCAGGCCAGTCCTTGCCCACAGACAACCCGCCAACCTGAAGCATATTCTCACCAGCAACTACACACCACACCATAATAACTCTAACTCAGGAACCAATCCATGCAACAAACCTCGGTGCCAACTCTGCCCACATATATACACCAGCAACACCATCACAGGACCTAACCAGATCAGCCATACTGTCACTGGTTCATTCTCCTGCACATCTACTAATGTAATATATGCCATCATGTGCCAACAATGCCCCACTGCTATATACATCGGCCAAACTGGACCGTTCCTATGTAAAAGAATCAATGGACACAAATCAGATATTAGGAATGGCAACATACAAAAACCTGTAGGGGAACACTTCAATCTCCCTGAACACACAATTGCAGATCTAAAGGTAGCCATCCTGCAGCAAAAAAACTTCAGGACCAGACTTCAAAGAGAAACTGCTGAGTTACAGTTCATCTTCAAGTTTGACACAATCAACTCTGGATTAAACAAAGACTGTGAATGGCTTGCTAACTACAAAAGCAGCTTCTCCTCTCTTGGAATTCACACCTCCAGATCAGCTACCAGAAGTGGGCCTCATCTTCCCTGATTGGATCCACCTCGTCATCTCCAGCCTGATTCTGGCCTGCATATTTATACCTGCCTCTCAAAATTTCCACTACAAGCATCTGACGAAGTGGGTCTTTGCCCACGAAAGTTTATGCTCCAACACTTCAGTTAGTCTATAAAGTGCCACAGGACTCCTCACCAATATCTGAGGTGTGAATCCACTTAAAATCCTAACTTCTTTTGTTACTAAACTTCTTTAAACTCAAGCATTTGATAACTCCACTTAAATAGTAAATTTGCTGAATATTGACTCTTTATAGGGGCGATGGCCCTTTAATATATGAACAATCCAGGAGATGGCTTACCAATGTAGAAGACACATTTTGGGGAACATTTGGGAATGAGAGGGTGTTGGAATCAGCCTGCAAATAATAACCAAAGCTGGTGGAAACCAAAATGTGACTTGTGTGTGTGTTGCAAACAACCTGCTGAGGTCATAGCAAACCAGAGGCAGAGTGTGACCTGCATACTTGTAGACTGTGTGTAGCTAGGTTAGGAACTACAATAACAAAGCATTGCAAGGCACCTAAGATTCCAGAGTAGGCAGTAACAACTCCCCCAGTCTGGACTGCACCCCTGTTTTTTGTAGATTGCCTGATATTATGTCCATTTCCCTGCTTGAAAGAAAACAAGCAAAACCTTTGCCTGCAATCTGATATTATATACAAGAAATGGTTACACAGCACTGTAAGATCTTAAAGAACTTAGGAAATAACTGTATCGCTCAAGAGATTTTATCACTGCCTGGATTTAGCTTTACTAGAGATTTATGAAGTGATCTATCTGTTCTAAACATCTTGTGAAAACCAGTGATCTAAACCGACTTTCCAAAAACTGTGATAGTCAATAATTATTTTGGTCAGCTAATTTATATGTACTTTCTGGTAGCATAGATGGAGGGAAACTGTATTGACTATTTGAAATATAAAAAAATATATATTAAAAGTAACTCAATAACAGAATTCAGACTGTGTTTGGATAAGCTCTGAAATGGCTTCCTTTATAGATACTTCACAAATATGAATCTAGGTAGAAGCATGATAGGAAGGAAGAATTCTAGCTAACTGTGCTTTTAACAATCAAAAGGTGGATCTCTTTCCCCCACCCCCGTAAGCTGTGCACTTATGCAGATGCTCAGGAGAGATTCAAATGCCACACAGCTCATTAGCAGAGTACCCACAACTAGGTGTTGTGTTTCTACTGGTTGTGCACATTCACACATGCACATACCAAAATTTATTCTACACATGGATGGAAAAGATTAGAGGGAACATTGCCTCCTTCCATTGCTCGTGCTCCCCCACATCTGCTCCTTTTCACCAGGTTGGGGAAGGGACATGGGGAGCAGCACAGATGTGACGGGAAACGCATACCCTGCACTGAAGAGTGGAACTGGGAGGTTCCAGGTCCCCCTACCAAGGCATTAGCCCCCAACTGTACTGACCCTAGCTAGTGGGCCATATTGCCTGGGACTAGCGGCTAGTGGGCCATACTGCCTGGGACTAGCAGCTATTTACTGACTCCGGCTAGTAAGCCATGCTGCCCCAGATTGTGGGCTGCCATTTAATGACTTTGGCTAATGGGGCATACTGCCGTGGACTAGCACCCATTTACTGACTGTGGTTAGGAGGCCGTACCGCCCTGGACTGAGGGCTGTTCGTTGATTCTTGCCAGTAGGCCATACTCCCCCCTGGACTGAGGGTGATATATATACATTGCCTATGTCCATTGGGCCATGCTGCATGGCAAGCTGGGCCACTTATGGACTTGGGGTTGCCTGGAAACTGGTGCAGTGTTACAGACTATAGTGACGGCCAACCCCTTTTGGCTAAAGAGGTGGCATCCACACCTTGAAATTAGGTCACCCCAATGACGAGGCATACGCCATCACAAAGGGGTAAGAGCTCTTGCTGGGGCTGTATGCTCTGGACTGGGGCCAACAAGGATTTGAGAGTGCAAGAGGGAGGCTCTGCACTGGGGCCAAAGGGTTCAGAGTGGTGGAGGACGTGTAAGCTCCAGAAAGGAGTTTGGTTGCAAGAAGGGGGTTCCAAGGTGGGGCTCCTCAGTGGAAAGGTGATATTGGTGCTCCACATGCTGGACCCCACCTGCAGGTGCCACCCCTCCTTCCATCCCCCAAAAGCTTCCATTGGCCACAGTTCCCAGTCCAATAGGAACTGCAGAGCCAGTACTCAGAACTGTGCTATCCAGAGTCGGTAGGTCCTTTTTCGACCAGCCAATCCAGTCAAAAACCAGATTCCTGGCAACCCTAAATCATACTGATAGATATTTTGTGAAGGTTGCTGAGAATGTAAGAGTCTACAAAAACAATGTTTTGAGGTAGATTTCAGCTTGATGAGCATTGTTAGAGGACAATAATTAAGACGTAAGTCTCTGAAATATTTTAAGTTTGCACTTATTCACACCTAATAAGCCTTCCATGAATCTTTACGGCTTCTAGTTCTGGGGACATCATTTTTGCAAAAAATGATGGCAGACATCCTTAACTTTTAAAGTAACTCAGATCTCTGAAAACAAACCCGAGGGAAGAAATGGATCTGTAATTTACCTTTTTGTTTTTAAGGAAGTAAAATAAATCATTCTAGTTTATCCCTAGACTGACATGAAAAAAAATTCTATAAATCTTAGAATTAAGTAAACCCTTACAAAAATTACAATCACAAATTAAAACTTGCTTGAGTTGGGAAAGAGGCACATAAATTCTGAACAGCAGCCTCTGAATTTTGAACAGCAGCCTCTGAACTTTGAGAACTACATTTATTTTTAAAAGGTAGCTTCTAATTTTGCACTTCATAGTTTGCATGCACACACACCAGCAAAAACCTTAAAAACTGAATTTGTGTATGTGAATCTAGAAGACTGAATAGCTAACTACCTGCCTGCATACATGTACAAATTCAATGTTTATATATAAAACTTGTAATAAAAACCAGACCTCTAAATTTTCAGTACACTGAAAATTTTTCCACTGAAAAGCACAACCCATACTGTAAGTAGGAGAGTCAGAGCAGGAAGAACTGGAGAGTCTGGTAGTTGTTTCCAAGGTATTTAACTTACTTAACTAACTGAAGCAATTATAAAGACTTCAAGATAAAAAAAAATCCAAAACCAAATTTTGGAGGACAACAAATACTTTAAGAAGCTGGCCAGAGTTTGAAAACATTCAAGACCTATTTATTTTGTTCTTAGGCACTCTAGGACTTCATCAAAATGGAGGATAAAGTGGATCACGAGATGCTAATGCTACTGCCCGTATAGAAAGGTCTATGTTAAGTCTTCATGTCACAGCCTGGCATATTGAGGAAGAGCCACTCTGGCTCTTATATTTATTAAAAGTTTTATAACTTTTTTTTTTACAGTATTTTTGTGTGCGTGACTAGCAGCATTGATGTTTGGAGCAGCCTGTGAAACAGAAGCAAAGGGGTCCTAGCCTCTCTGTTTACAGTTATGCTGCCACTTCTCATGTTCCCTGTACAGTTCATAAGGGAATAATCCAAAATGCACAAATACAGATTTTTAGTCTGAGAACTATGTTGTTCACACTATTATAGTTAAAGTTTTATCAGCGTTACAATGAAACCCTATTTTCAGCAGATACAGAACTACAAAAAATTCACTTTTTCACTGAAATGTAAAAAAATTCGGAGTGTGAGAATTCTATCCTCCCCTTGTTTAAAAAAAAACAACAAACATTCATCCATTTTAAAATTTCCTGAAGTGCACAGCTGCCCTATTGTAATATCATTTCACAGCAGTACAGGGTATGAGGCTTTCTAATTTCACAATTGTATATGGGCACTGAAAAATTACAGAACAAAATACAACCACCCCGAGGACTGGCTCTCTTGCTACTAGCACTGAACGTGCCGTAAGAATTTTCCTTAAGCAAACAAGTGACTAAAGAAAATTCCTTACAAAATTCTTGGGCTTCCAAAGGTTCCATTTTGACCCCTTCTTGTTCAATGGCCATTTGACAGGTCAGGGAGAGGCACAGGCCACAATATTTTTAGAATGCTACTGACAACCCCTGTATAAGATCTAATCTAGCCCCTGCTGCTGAATGCTTTATCCAGACACAGATCAAAGATAGCTGTCTAAAGTTCAATCCAATCAGATTACAGTTATGCTGGTATTATATGGAAAACAACCAGGGTATGTCTACACTACCCTCCTAGTTCGAACTAGGAGGGTAATGTATGCATACCGCACTTGCTAATGAAGCCCGGGATTTGAATTTCCCGGGCTTCATTAGCATAAGCGGGGAGCCGCCATTTTTAAATCCCCGCTGCTTCGAACCCCGTGTAGCGCGGCTACACGGGGCTCGAACTAGGTAGTTCGGACTAGGGTGCCTATTCCGAACTACCGGTACACCTCGTTTCACGAGGAGTAACGGTAGTTCGGAATAGGACCCTAGTCCGAACTACCTAGTTCGAGCCCCGTGTAGCCGCGCTACACGGGGTTCGAAGCAGCGGGGATTTAAAAATGGCGGCTCCCCGCTTATGCTAATGAAGCCCGGGAAATTCAAATCCCGGGCTTCATTAGCAAGTGCGGTATGCATACATTACCCCGCTAGTTCGAACTAGCGGGGTAGTGTAGACATACCCCCAGAGAGTAGGACACTGATTACATTCTGGGGGTACCAGAGATAATCTTAATACTACAGAATGAGTGACCAGGACAAGATCTCTTCCCATCTATATCTGACAAGGAAATTGTGGTAATTTATTTCAGAGGCATATCATGATCCACGCCTCTTTCGTCACCTCAAGATTAGTCTATTGCAATAGAACTACAATTTAACAACTTGAAAACAATGTGGTGCAGAACGCAGGAGCTCAGAAGCTAAATGAAGTTTTTTGCTATGAGTTTGTGGCACCAGTGCTCCATGATCTATAATAGCTGCCTGTTAGCTTCCCAGCAGAATTCAGGGTGCTGATTTTAAACTATAAATCTTTAAGTGGCTAGGGACTGCCTATTTAGGACTGCCTCAGTTGGATCAACATAAGCACTCATGCCACACAGTTTTCTACGTTTAAAAAAAGAAAATTGTTGGTGATGTATTCTTAGTCAGAGACCCTGAACTCTCTCCCTTCACCCTGGTCCAAGCTAGGAAAGTTAGATAGTGTGTAACTGAATTGTCAAGTAACCACGTGAAATGTTAGTGGTTACCTGACACTTCGATAGTTCCAGGAGGGAGAGCTCACAGCCAGTGCTCTCCTAGGAGCTCCCTGCCACACCCTGCTGCAGCCTCTTTATCAGAGACAGCAGCCCAGGGTGTCAAGCAAAAGTCAGTCCGTGAGGGTAGCCAGTTTAAAAACTGGCTTTCCACACCAGGGCTGGCTCTAGATTTTTTGCCGCCCCAAGTAAAAAAATCCCACCCCCCTTTTTTGTTGGCTTTTACACGTTTGCACTTTGCAATGTTTTTCTTTAGTTTTCATTTTCGTATTTGTCCCGGCATTTTAGCCCTATAAATAACAAATATAATTTTAATTATTTTTTTTCCACAAAGGCAAAAGTGATTCAAGTAAACTCCCCCTCCCCTTTCACTTGCTGCTGGGTCACAACAGCCTTTTCCCTGCCCTGTTCAGACCCTCCCTATGGACAAGCACCCCTCACTCCCGACCCACAGGGGAGCAGGGTGCAGGAACAGCACAGAGCCAGAGGGGCGTGGAGAACAGGAGGAGCAGGGTACACCGTGGGGAATGGGAGGCGCAGAGTCAGAGAGGTGCAGGGACGTGCAGAGCCAGACTGGTGCAGGGAACAGTGTGGGGGTGGTGTGGGGAACAGGAGGTGCAGAATCAGAGAAACACAGGAATTAGGGGGACCAGGGTGAAGGCTGCAGGGGAGGCAAGGGGAATGGGATGTGGGGAACGGGAGGGGAAAAGGGATCGAGGTCCAGGGCAGTGTGAGGAATGGGGGGCACAGGGAAAAGGGGCTGTGGGATAAAAAGGGGGAGTAGAGCCAGAAGGGTGCGGGGAGCAGAGTGCAAGGGAGGCACAGGGAATGGGCAGCACAGAGCCAGAGGGGTGAAGGAATCAGGGGAGACAGGTGCAGGGTGCAAGGGCGGCACAGAGCCAGAGAGTTGCAGGAAGCAGGCGGACCGGGGTGCAGGGGAGGCACAGGGAACAGGCAGCGTAAAGTGAGAGAGGCGTGGGGGGCTGGGGCTGCAGCAGGACTGGAGCTGGTGGGGCAGAGCCTGGCTGCGCTGCACTCCGTAGCCAGCTCCCGGGGACACATAGCCAGAGCCGAGCTCCCGCAGCCCTTTAAAATTGGCGGGGCTGGGCCGGGCATTGCTGGGGGCAGCTGCTTACCTGGAAATGCCACCTCTGGAAATGTGCTGCCTTAAGCATGTGCTTGATTTGCTGGTGTCTAGAGCCGGCCCTGTCCCGTACAGACCAGCTCCCGCCTGCTGCCACTTCACACTGCTGCCTCTGATAGTTATATATTTTGCTGACGTAGGCTATGTCTACATTACAAGCTAATTCCCTTGTCCTCTTCCTTCCAGTTTGGAAATCTCTGTCATAAGGACTAATTTTCCACTTTTGCACAGCTTGTTTAGTCATTTACACACATTAATGTAGAACAGTGGTAGATAGCAGCAGCAGTGCTGCACCCTGTTTAGCACAGGTGTAAATGACTATGCAAGCTAGCGGACAAACAGGCCAACAACATTTAGTTTTGCACTTGCATCAAGGTAAACTGTGGATAACTTCACCAAAGTTATAATAGTGTGAGACTGAGGAGAATAAAATTAGAGCAGAAAGGAATTTTCTGAGGAGGGGAGGGAGAGGGGGAGAGAAAGCAAGCCACCATGAAATAAACCACACTATGCCTTAAGTTGCTTATTTCTCATGGAAAAGATTTATGTAGTGTTTTAGGATATGCAGTATGTGGTAAAATAAGGAAGTACAATATTTGCCAATAGCGTAAAGACAAAGAAATGTATTTTAAACTTGTTTTCAAGTGACTACCTATGGTAGATCCTCAGAATTACAAAAGCCTTGGGAATGGAGATTGTTCGTTAACTCTGAAAAGCCTGTAACTGAGCAAAATACTATGGTTGTTCTCAACTGAATATTGACTTAATACAGCTTTGAAACTTTACTATACAGAAGAAAAATACTGTTTTCCCTTTTTTTTAATAGTTTCTGTTTAGCAATATTGTACTTGCTTTTTGGGGGTAGGGGGTGTCTCTGCTGCTGCCTGATTGCATACTTCCTGTACTAAATGAGGCATGTGGTTGACTGGTCAGTTTGTAACTCTGCAATTCTACTGTAACATATGTACCACAGTTTCCTGTGCCCAAATAGTCAAGTCTCTGTATAGCTAGAAATGAGTACATTTTAACTTACTCCTTTAAACTCATTTTTATCACCGGAAAATGTATAAAGGCAGGGATAAGTGGAAAATGAAAGATTTTAAATTTTTAAAAAACTTTACATAACAAAGGAGGGCTGGTCTTAATACTATATTTGATTTATAATGTAAGTGCATCTGTAACATTTCAGTATCCATATGACATTTTTACTTTCTCTATGACAATCAGTGCCTCCTGTATTTGTTCATAGAACAAGAAAAATTGCTGCATTATTTTACTTAGGATTGCTATAACTCCTGGTTTCACTGGGAGTCTCCTGGAATCAGTATCAAGCTCCCGGATACTCCTGACACCAAACCAGGAAATGAGCCATTAAAAGTCTGGTGGCACAATGGAGCTACACAACACTTCCAAGATGAAGCAGCCCACACATGAATCCCTGCTGTCACTAGGCTGGGGAACAGAGGGTCTCTGTGTTTTGCCCACACTAGGGATGTGAACGACTAAATGCTTATCGGAGGGTCGACAAGGTAGTCGACTAGTCACTTCCCCTTGCTGTCTCTATCAGAAAGAGGCAGCAAAGCAGGGAGGGAAGGGAAGAGGGTACTTCAAAGTGGCAGTGCCACATGGAGCCTAAGGTCAGATCTCGGGCTCCACGCAGCGCTGCTGCTTTGAAATGCCACATGCAGCCCGTGGCCAGCTGGGGTGTCCCCAGCCTACACATGGCATTTCAAAGCAGGTTTGCCGCACAGAGCCAGGGGTCGGTGGGGGAGTCTCCACCTGATCCCAGGCTCCACGTGGCACTGCCACTTTGAAACACCACGTGCAGCCTGACACTGGGCTCCCCATGGTGTTTTAAAGCGGCAGTGCCGCAGAGAGCCCAGGGTCAGCGGGGAAGTCCCCAGCTGACCCTGGGCTCCACACAGCACTTTCGCCTTTGAAGTACACTTCAAAGGCGGAGGCACCTTATCAACTATTCAATTAGTCAATTACTCAATATTTAATATCCCTAGCCCACACTCCAAGAAACGAGTCCGTAGCTCCCACTGGCCAGAAATTGCAGCCACTGGGAGCTGTGGATGTGATGCCCAGAGGCAGAGGCAGTGTGCAGAACCATCTGGCTCCCCTGAGGCCACACAGACCTAGAGGCTGCTTCCAGGAATGGTGCAGGGCCAGAGCAGGCAGGGAGCCTGCCTTAGTCCCTCTGTGCTGCCAACTAGGAATCAGAGCTACCTGAGGTAAGCGTCACCAGCCTGGCGCCTGAGCCCAACTCCCTTCTACACCCATCACTTGCATGAGCCCTCAGCCCCCTTCTGCACCCAAACTGCCTCGCAAAGCCTGCACTCCCACCTTAGCCCTAAACTACCTCCCAGAGCTTGCATCCCCTCCCTCCTATACTTCAACCTCCTGTCTCAGCTCTGAGCCCCTCCACCCCAAACTCCTTTCCAGGGCCTGCATCCCTTTCCGCATCCTAAGACCCAGCCTCAGATTTAGCCCAGAGCCCGTCCCACACTCCAAATCCCTCAATCCAAGCCCAAAGCCTGCACCCGCTCCCACCCTCCAACTCCTGCCCCATTCCTATTGAAAGTAGGGAAGAGCAAGCAATGGGGGTGGGGGAATGGACTGAGTGTGGCCAGGGACTCAAAGAAGTGAAGCAGGGGATGGGGCAAGAGTGTTTTAGTTTTTGTGATTAGATAGTTGTCAACTCTAGTTTTACGCAAGGTCCAGTTTCCATTGAATTCATACCCAGTTTGGCAGCAAAAACATAAGACTAAAAGTGATGTTTTCGCCTTGCTTAGTTATACTACGTAACAAAGCTCAGGACTTGTCTATGCAGTTCATTAGCTCTGACTAGCAGGATGTAAATTCTAACGCACACTAGCATGTTCACTTTAACTGGCCTGTATGGACCCTGGTGGCATACATTAAAAGTTCCCTAGTGAATATTAATATAGTCCCAAAGCAGCCCTTATTGGATACCTGATCATGCTTTTAATAGTTATTTGTATTAAACTTTCTGCTTATTTTATATTTTGGTATTTTCTCTAATTTTGTGTTATGAGAAACAAACTTTGATTTTACTTTACTAGAACTGTAATTGGATGGACTTACACAACAAATAGTCTAGCAGCACCTTAAAGACTAACAAAACATGTAGATGGTATCATAAGAAGTGGGTTGTTCTCATGAAAGCGCATGATACCATCTACGTGTTTTGTTAGTCTTTAAGGTGCTGCTAGACTATTCATTGTTTTTTAAGTTACAGACTAACTCGGCTACCCCTCTGAAGCTTTTGGAATTGGACAGACTACCTTATACTGGATTTATCCACTATTGTGTTCTAAAGCACAAGTTATTACTATTTCTGGCCTCAGAAGCAGAATATTGGAATAGGCAGTTGGTGACAGTGATTTGATTTTCTCTGCAAACGGTACTGCCATGAAAGCTACTGAGGCCAATGGAGCAAAAGGAGAGCCCAGTAACCAAAACATGCCAAGATGATTCCATACAAACACAAATCAAGGCTCTGATGATTCTATATACCACTAAACCACATGCTTAACTTTAATTAATTTCATTGAACTACTTACATGCTTCACTTTAAGCATTTACTTAGTGGTTTCCAGGACTGTGGTCTAGAAATACTAGATAATATATTAGATAACAGACTAACAGCTCTTACATTACTATCATCACTTTGTTAAAAGATTGATTATTTCAAGAAGAAATTGTATTAGAACAACCAAACTATAACATATCTTGAGAGCTGTCATATTTTTAAAATGCTATGTTTTTCCTGATTTCTCCATTCAGGGAACACAGAATTTTAAGCCAGATGTTATTAAACTTTGCTTCTTTAAATGGTTCTGAAGAGTCCTTCCTGCTTTCAGCTGGGGGGAGGGGGGGGGGGGGAATAAGTTATGGAGCATTAATTGGCACAAAAGTAATTAAGCAATAGTATATCAGTTTTATAACTTCCTATTTTTCAACAAACTGCTGTTGAGTTCAGCACACAGCATACAAGTGTCACAAGTCTCTGAAACCAGACTCCATGCAGTCAGTCAGTCCCTGGAATCTATCAAACTGAACTGGCACCCATACGTTCTGACTGCACTGACCCAGCCTAGAAAACAGAAAGGAGACAAGGAGCACCTGGACATCAGGGTCACAGTGAAAAATATTCTCCTCACTGTAAAAGGAACCACAATTCCAATATTTTTATTAATGTTCCAGTTACAAGGTAAGTAACATATAATACAGGTGTTCCCCGAGTTACGAACACATCGACTTACGACTGTTCATATTTACAACCAACCTCCCATTAAGCGCATTACAGCTGGTCCCCGAGTTACTAACGCATGATCCACAATGTTATGAACAGCACGGTCACATTTAAATTAATGGAGTCCCACTTACGAACAGATCGAGTTACAACTAAGAGTTTGGTATGTAACTCGTTCGTAAGTCGGGAACTATCTGTAGTTGTAAATCAAATGGAAAAATGAATATCACTCATTTAATTCTCATTAATCCCCTCCCACATCCTCAACCTTTCCATAAACATGCCTCCTTGAAACTCTCTCAGTCTCTATGATGGGTTTTTTAAAGCAAGGTAGTCCCCTGCAACATGAATTAATGAGTTTGTTTAAAATATAAAAAAGGACAGGCCCCAAATAAAAGTCAACAGTCAAAATTCTAAAAAAGTGTTCCTCTAGTTTGAAATGAACATTATTAAATGTGATTTGGAGCAGAAATTTGTGAAATGTATGTATACCTATGTCCAGGCAAAGACAGATTGCTGCATATCTCAAACTTGAATACAGAATAAGCTCTGAGTGCAACTGAACCCCTTTAGCTACATACTGCAGTGGGTTGACTGCTTAAACATATACCAATCACATGAGTTACTACAAATTGTTTGATGATTTTGTGATAGAGTCATTTTGCTCAATGGCAGAAAATCTCATGCAGTAACTGTGTAATTAACTATTGTTGCTGCAATTTTTGACTCTGAATCCTTTTAAAAACATGGTACATATTACAGATGTAATAGTGTAGTCAATTGACAGATTAACTGATAAGCAAAAGCTTATAGGTTAATGCTATAGACTATAAGCATTTCCTTCCCCCCCATCCCCCGCCTTTGCCTGTAAATTTTTAGCAGGGTAGCCAACAGCCTGACTCAATCCTGGGTTGCACCAGGGTCTGGGACCTAGGCCTGCTGTGGTTCTGCATTTAAAGTGTATTAGGTGCCAGGTAGGCAGGCAGTGCGGTTCAGTTCTGGCTCACGTGAGGTCTGAAAGCTCAGCTCTACCACTTCTCCCGGACAAGGGCTGCTGCCACCTTACACTGTGCAGCCGTGTGGGATGACAGGCAGCCAGTCTGCAAGGGGAACTGGCTTTTAAACTAGATCCTCACGTGGACCAGTTCCTGCCTGACACCCCACGCTGCTGCCTCTGATACAGAGGCAGCAGCACAGAGTGCCAGAGGGGGTCCTCGGGAGTGGGAATGGAGCACACTGGCTGCTGGCCTGGTCCCCTGGGACTATAGAATAGTCGACTAACTGATAAAAATTTATGAGGTCAACTATTCAATTAACCGATATTTAACATCCCTACTACATTTTAGGGATGTTAAATATCAGTTAACTGAATTGAATTGACTCGATTAACCTCATGAATTTTTATTGGTTACTCAGGTAATGCGATTGGGCCCACTCTCAAGGAGCCCCGTGCTATTCCATGCTGCTGCCTCTGTATCAGAGGCAGCAGTGTGGGGTGCTAGGCAGGAGCTGGTCTGCAAGGGGAGCCAGTTTAAAAACCAGCTCCCCTTGCAGACTGGCTGCTTGTCGCCCAAGCAGTTGCCTCTTATACAGAGGCAGCAGCGCAGGGTGGCAGCCCATGTCCAGGGTGAGTCTGAGCTCCCGGACCTGGCACAAGCTGGAACTGAACTGGGCTGCCTACTTGCCTGGCTCCTAATACACTTTAAATGCAGAGCTGCAGCAGACATAGGTCCCAGACCCAGTACAAGTCGGGACTGAGTCGGGCTGCTGGCCAGCCTGTTAAAAATTTACTGGTTGGGGGGAGGGGGAATGCATGTAGTCTATAGCATTAACCGATAAGATTTTGCTTATCAGTTAATCGACTATACTATTACATCCCTAGTACATACTGGTACATAAGCCAAACCACCCATATTTATGAATTTCACAAATTTAACACTTCAAGGGATTGAAGAAATCTGTTCACCACACCCCCTATAGAGATGCTGAAGACTAAAATTAAAAATCTATAATGAGGCAGTTAAAGCAACTATGGTATAGTGAAAAATGATTGCTGTCAAAATCCCAGGCTGCTGTTTGGTACAATTTATAGAATATTCTGCCCCTCACAGGAAAAAACAGAATGCTATTCTCATGAGGGCACTAACCTTCCTTTTAATGAGCTCTTAAATTATCTTTGTATGTAAAAAAGTAAGCAGGTAATATTCAAGCTAGCCATTTTACTTGTGAGGAACTGATGTAAGTTGTCAATATCTGTATTTTCTCTCTCTCTCTCACACACACACACACACACACACACACACACACACACACACACACACACACACAGAGATCCTCTCTTACTATGTTTTATTCATATCATTTTATAATGGCTTTAGCCTTATGTAAAATAACCAAGTGACAACCCTGCAGACCACTATCTACTGGATAGAGACAAGGCAGTAGCTGACTATGAGCCTGTCTGCATGAGCAGCAATGAATGCACACTACCGAAGTGTGATTTCTAAAGTGAACATATGTGTTGCACATTAAAAGTTTCCTAGTGCCATTAAAAGAGTACCACCTGAAGACACATTAAGACTACATTCTGCACTTAGGGTTGCCAGATGGTTTCAACAAATACAGCAGGCACACTTGACATTTCATCACAATCTACATTATATCTTATTTAGAAAATACCAGACATTTACATTTTCTCAATTTGTTTCCCAAACAGAAAGCTCAAATACTGGACTGTCCGGTTCAAACCAGACACCTGGAAACCCTATATGTACTACAGCTGGAATCGACTCCTGGAGATTGACAAACCAGCAGTCAAGTTAGCAGGTCTAGTGCCAACCCACCAAACCAACCACAGATCATTCTCCAATTGACCCCCATACTTTTGCCCCCCAATGAGGAGAGTAAGGCAAGTCAATGGGAGAATCTCTATTATTCACATGGCTGAAATTTTATACCTTAAGTTGACTTACTGTGGTAGTGAAGACCCACCCTCAGTAACTTCTGGTGAACACCAGCAGGGTCGACATATACCAATTAATAGGAAGCACAAATCACAAACCCATTGCGTGTGTTACCCTGGACAAGCTCCAAGTTTCCCTATATTCAAGGTCCTTTGGGCTGTGACTGAAATACTCCTAAATTATGTTGCAAGGCTCCAGCACAGCAGAGAAATACTTCATACAGCATGCCTCCTGCTGCTTTCACCTGTCCTTTAGGTTCAGAAACTTTCTTACTACCCCCAAGACAACTCTACATTCCCACACCCAGATGAAATATCAATGGCCAAAGAATAAATAAAAAGTACCTCAAAATCAGGCCTAAGGGAGGTATGTGTCAGTTCTATCATTCAATAAAGCCATATGGTGACAAGTTCTGCGTTAGTTTTAGTAATTAGTCATCTCTATTCGATCAACAGCACGTGATGTTTTTCTAGTAAGATATCTAAAGATTTCCTTTGCATCTGGCAAACTAAACCCTATTAATGGTTCTTTCCAAGGCTGTGTAGCCGCAATTCAAGAAAACATTTGTTTACCTCTGTCTTCCAACTATAAGCCCATTTCAAGTTTGTTAAATTGAAATGGGCCTTCAAAGAAATCAGAGGGATTTTACACTTGCTTGCATATACAAAATAATTTCTTTGATTCAGTATAATCTAGTTTTCATTACTGTCAGATGACACTAAAATTACTGTACCACAAATTTTAATTTAAGCACACCGAGGAACTCATCCACGGCATCTAATATTTTTGCTTATTACCTGGCTTTATATATATAACCACTGAATCAAGAAGTTATTTTAAACTTTGTTAAATCATGTCATGTAGTAATGTAGAAGGTCCATTCTTTTTGAACCTTGCTTTGAGGGTTTTATTTTAGAATACAGGAAATTCCATTGCTTATCATCCAAATTCCATCTAGCCTGGTGTCTTCTTGGACAGACTTTAGTACCAAATGCTTCAAAAGAAGGTTCAAGAACTATGTATTAACATGCTCATAAAGGTACATTCTTTTTTTAAATTCCAGATTGTGGTAGTTTTATGTTCTGAAGCATAATAGTTTATACCTCTTATATAACTTTCTATATAGACTGCAATTGTACACGTCCTTATCCACATAAATGCCTAACCCATGATCTGATCCTGCTAAAGATACCACAAAGATCACCCTTAATCAGCTGGGGTCCAAGAATCAGTTATTTTTAAGACCCTTCTCTCCTCTTCCCTCTCTCTCCCCATGAAAAACTCTTAGTTCTCAGTATAAAGTGAAGTCATTCTATCAAATTTGCTGATTACCCATTCCCCTCCCCCCCTCCCACCCTCCGAGCTGGGTGAGTGTGACAGTAAGCTCAAATAAAGGGGAGGAAAAAAAGGGGCTTCTAGCATGAGCAACCACTGTGAATCAGCCAATGGGATTTCTGTTAGCTTCTTAAAAAGCATGCTGTTAGATTTTGGGGCTTACTGAGAGCATTTAGAGAGGAACTAAGAAATCATACATAAGCATTTGAAGAGCCAGAATCACTTAACTGACCAAATTTCTCTGTAGCATCACCACCCCACTTTTGATTCAGACATTTCCCTTAAATATACTAATGAAGGAGCTCACATAACATACAAATTAACAAGTGAAGTAACACATGGCTGAACAAACTGTAGAAGAAAAGCGTCATTAGATAATAGAATAAAAACCTGCTTTCTACAAAAACCAATAAGAAAAAAAGCAAGAAGTGGAAGGGGCCAGTAAAATAGCAAGAATGTATCAAATATATACAAAAGGGAAAGCAGAAAGTGAGGGCAAGAAGCCAGACACATTACACATGACATAAGTAAATAAATCAAAGGAAGTGAGATTAAAACCAGAATTAACTGGAGGAGGGGGAGATCTATAGCACCTGTATAGAGGTGTCCACCCCATGGAGATTAATATCACACAGTCTATGAAAAAATATGATTTGTAGTGGCTGAACAGAGATAGTATGGAAAAAGTCACATTTCAAAATCAGAAAGAGGAAAAAAAATCACTATCACCATATGATGAATTTCAATCTACAACAGCATCCATCAGAAAACACAATGGTATCTGTTTGTCAAAAAGCTCTTGCTAATTTGACTTCACATTGCAACTGATACTTCAACTACCTCTGTGTAAAAATAAAGAGGGGAGGGTCAGCTTTCAGAATCAATTTTACAAACAAACATTTTGGGTTAAATTATTCACACTAATATTGAAGAAATAATTTTCTAAATTAAGCTGTTTTTCACTTTTGTAAAACAAACTCATTTTCCAATTACTAGTGATGTATCACTATCCCGTTCCTGATAACCTTTATTTCATATGCACTGTCTTTGTGATTTCTATTTTGACTGCTTTTTTGGTAAACATTCAGTAAAACTGGTTGAAAAAGGTACAATAACACTGTAGATATTTTTGAAAACTAGAAATTGTTTTCTATCCTACTTTGTTTTATTATTGGTCAGTTTGTTTTACAAATTTCCACAGACATTTACAAAAACAAGAAATAAAAAATTAGGAAACCCACATTCAATCACTTTGACAATCTCTTATTTCCCTGTGCTTCAATTACTAAATGAAGAACATAATGTTTGATCTACTTTTTAGAGCAACTGAGATCTGTCACTGAAAGTACTTTCTTTTTAGTATGTGAAACAAACTCACATTAAGGCTAAGAATTAAATATGAGAAATTGTATTCCCAAAATAGGTAAACTGAAAGATAATTAAAACAGTTTTAAAGTAATTTTTTTCAAATACGTTTATGCTGCTTGTACTATCATCCACGTTACACTATATCTAAGGCTAGGCCTGTAACAAGGCTAATAAAAAGTTAGGCTTATCGGTTAATCTTGTCGACTACATGCATTTCCTCTCTTCCCTTGCTCTCTCTTGTATCAGTAGCAATTAGTGAAGGTATAACAGGGAACAGCTTAATAATTTACCTTGTTCTGTTTGCTCCCTTTGAAGCATCAGACAACAGTTACTGTCAGACGACAGGATGCTAGGCTATTTGATCCAGTATCCTTATAGGGATGTTAGAAATCAGGCAACTGAATAGTTGTGTAACCACATGAAATGTTAGTGGTTACATGATTATTTGATAGTCCCTGGAGCAGAGTGGCAGCCCGTACACTCCTGACCTCGCTCTTGGGGAGCCACCTGGCACCCCACACAGCTGCCTCTGTATCAGAGGCAGCAGAACGGACTGACAGGGGGAGATGATCCATGAGGGAAGCCAGTTTAAAAACCAACTCTCCACTTAGACTAGCTGCCTGCCATTCTGCATTGCTGCCTCTGATAAAAAGGTTGCAGCCAAGGGCAACAGCAGCCCAGGTCTGTGTGGGGTCCAAGCTCTCCATGGATAGAAGCTGCTTCTCAGGATGCATGAAGCACCCTCTGCCTGTGGTGGACCCAGGCCCACTGCAGAAAGAGGCTGCTCCATGGGATGTGGAGCAGCCTCTGTCCATGGGCCGCTCGGAGCCTCCGCAGACAGGGTCTGCAGCAAGAAAGCAACCCCGTTGTCAGCTTTGTCCACATATTCACTCTGCTGACACCATTATTGGGCCTAACCAAGTGAGTTATAAGATCAAGAATACATATTCTTGCGCCTCCAGAAATATAATCTATGCTATTATGTGCCGAAAGTGTCCGTCTGCTATGTACATTGGACAAACGTCTCAGACACTTCGCCAAAGAATCAATGCCCACAAAACAGACATTAGACAGGATCACAAAGAAAAAACAGTTGCTTGCCATTTCAACCAGAAAGAACACTGTCTCAATGACCTACTCACCTGCATCCTACTTCAGAAGACATTCAAATCTGCACTTGAAAGAGAAACCTCTGAACTGGCATTCATGCTAAAATTTGACACTCTCCGCGGAGGCCTGAACAAAGACTCCAGCTATCTTACCCATTACAAAGATAGCTTCCCTAATTATCACCTCTAACACTATTAACTCACAGACATCTACCCTTCCCCACCTCTAATATCATTAACTCACAGGCATTCAACCTTCCTTCCCCGCCCCCCCCTCCCCCGCATCCCTCTTCTATTCTGAAATGTGATTTGTCCTTTTCATATGTGTTCACTTTTTTTTTAATTGTATCCTTTGGTATATATGGCTGTGACTATTTTCTTCCACTATTTGATCTGAGGAAGTGGGTCTGGCTCACGAAAGCTCATCATCTAATAAACCATCTTGTTAGTCTTTAAAGTGCTACATAGTCCTGTATCTTGTTTTAACTATCTTGAGTAATTTTGTACTGCCTATAAACTTTGCCTCCTTGTGTTTACCCCCTTTTCCAGATAATTTATAAACACATTGAATAGCACTGCTTCTATTATAGCTCCTCAGGGGACCCTCATATTTACCACTGTGGAAATTCAGCATTTATTCCTATCCTTCGTTTCTTATCTTTTCCCCAGTTACTGACCATGACAAGACCTTCCTTTTTATTCTATGACACTTTACTTTTCTTAAGAGCCTTTGGTAATGAATCTTGTGGAAGGCTTTCTGAATGTCCAAGTACATTATATCCACTGGATCACCTATGTCCATATTTGTTCACACCTTGGAAGAATTTAGATTCTTCACAATGGCCTTCTCATCCTTTAGTGCTCTTTTAGCACCTTGATTGTGTAGCAGCACTCTAGATTTTTTGGCAAGCTTCCTGCTTCTGATATACTTAGAAAATATTTGCTGATAGTTTTTGTGTCTTTTCCTACTTGCTCTTCAGAGGGTTTTTTTGACCTGCCTAATTATACCTTTTACACATTAACTGCTGGAGTTTATGTATCTTTCTGTTTTCCTAAGCAGGCAACTACTCACCACCATCATCACACCCCACAACAGAAACACCAATCCAGAACCCTATCCCTGAAATAAATCCAGTTGCCAACTCTTGCCATTCATCTGCCATAGTGACACTATCACAGGACCTAATCACATCATCAAAGGCTCATTCACAGGCACACAGGTTCAGATTTTAACTTGTCATTCTCAGACAGAAAAACTACAAAAACAGACTGCAGATAGAAACTGCTGAACTGGAATTCATATATAAATGCGAAACCTTGAACCAAAGTCTAAATAAACATGGAATGGCTCTCCTATTACAATATATAATTTCCTATTCAGGTACTACCACTTTCTCACCCCTGTTGGAGATTAGTCACGTCTATTCTAATTTAATCAGCACTGTTGTCACACTTCCATCTCTGCATCCTTTCCCCCTTCCTTTCTGTCCTTCTTTTTCTCTTCAGTATCTGAGGAAGTGAGTTGTAGCTCATGAAAGCTTATACTCCATGCTCCCAATAAATTTTTTAGTTTTTTAAGTGCCAGAAGACTCCAGACTTACTTGGCTACCGCTCTGAAATTTTTAAAGAATGTCTTTCAATTTCTGTTTAATTAGCCTCTTCATTTTCATTGTAATTTCCTTTTTGAAGTTCAATGCTAGTGTCATGGGTTTCTTACATATTTCTCCTTCGAGGATTCTAGGGAGACTGATGTTAACAATAAATATAAAAATAACTTGTTACAAATACAATAGTTGAACAAATAATTAAAAACTTGATTCTGACAAAGAATGCTGTGTGGATGTGCACCACAGTCAGATTTCAGTCTCTATATACCAAACTCTTGTCTTAAGCTGACCTTTCAGTCAGTTTGCTCCAGTTCTCTGCAGGCTATGTGGCCTTACATGACTGTTCTTTCTGTCTGCAAATCTTAAACTCAACCTCAGACAACCACACAATGAAAGGAAAACATCTTAGAGAGGTCAACTTGAACAAAATAAATGTGACTGGGTTA
Organism: Pelodiscus sinensis; assembly: GCF_049634645.1. NCBI lineage: Eukaryota > Metazoa > Chordata > Testudines > Trionychidae > Pelodiscus > Pelodiscus sinensis. The sequence goes on from NC_134718.1 coordinate 49,814,385, forward strand.
AATTATATTATTCCTGTTTTTTCTTTATATCTACAGGCAAGGGAGTAAAGATGGTCAGTGTAGTATATTAAAGCATCAGTCAATGTATTTAAAAAGCATGGAAGGTTTAGGAATGCCATTCTTATAATTGTACATGTTGGATGTGAATATTATCTGAGGAAACATACAGGAGAACTGTTCTCCTTTATACAAATGGTTTGGAGGACCCATATCTAGTTAAGTTAGTAAATGAAGAAACCCCAAAGCAAGACAATGTACCATAAAATGTCAATAACTCCAGTTTTGTGTGAAGGATCTCAGGAACATAACACAAGGAAGAAAGTGGGAGGGTGCACTCAAAGTCATTAATTGTATCTGAGAATTAACATGCTAATGTTATTTTACAGTAGAGGTGTGGAGTTACCAAAGTGCTTTTACAGCAATATTTGTACCACTGTGGTAACCCAAACCAAACTACTTGTCACTGTATAACTACAGAAAAACCTATATTCTCCTTCTGTATCTTTCAAGATCACCAGTGAGAACAGACTATTTATTTGTTTATTTTATTTGTGTTTGTAAATTTAGACACATTTCTTAAGATTTTCTTTACTGTTTTTCATCAGTTACAGTTTGTGGTTACCTTCTCACAACTGATTAATAACATAGTAAAAGCATTCTGATTTGTTAGTAATTAAATCACATAGTGTTTTAATATAATGTGCTGCAAAGAGCTGCAGGAAATACGTCAAAGAGCTATCTAAGACTCCTAAGCCACACCCTGAGTATCCTTGGTATATAGTTTTCTGCATGTGAAATGGCAGCCTAGGATTAGTGTGCATTTATGGGGTTTGCTGGCAAGAGTTTCATGACTTCTTTGGATATATTCTGTTCTAGATTCTGCAAAGCATGTAAGAAGGCAATATTCCAGACTGGAAAGGACCTATTTATTTGAATTCAGATATTACACAATTTCCAGTCCCATCCATTAAAAAGTTTGCTGACACTGCCCCACTACCCCATTTTCACAGTTGCTTATATCTTTGACTAACTTTAAATATTTGGGCTGAAATATTTCATGCTAGGCATTATGTGCTGGGTTTTTTTTAATATTGAGGGAGCAGGGTATGCTAATCATGACTAAGCTCTGTGTTTCTTAGACTCCAGCTCCATACATTAAACTAACAGTAGGGAGGCTGTCTGTCCTCTACTCTCAAGGACTCCCTATTGGGCCCAGGCAGCACGGAGGATGAAGCTGTCTAATCCAAACGCAGAGGGAAATATTGCCAGACTTGTAGGTAGATGGGGAGGGGGAAATATCAGTGCAAAAGCCTGACGGAGGAGTATAAATTGGGCCTGGAGGCTGGGAGAACACAACTAGGACCGGCTGCACAAGAAAATGAGACGGAGAGTTAGGGGGTTGGGGAAGGGAAAAGAAGACTGAAATTAGGAATGTTAAAGATAGTCAATTGACTAGTCGATTCCCCCTCCCCCTCTTGCTGCCTCTATCAGGACTCACCTAGACTATGCTAGAGTGTTGAAAAAGGATATGCAATTTCCGTGGAGCTTTCAAAAGTGAAAGTAGTTTAGACACGTCTTTTTTGGCAACCCCCACCCTTGTCGAAAAGCTGCTCTTCCTCAAAAAATTAGGTTTACACAACTTTTTGACAAGGGGGGGCACTGAAAAAGCTGCATCTAAACTACTTTCATTTTCGAAAGGTCCACTTTCGAAAGTGAAAGCAGAAAAAGATATGCAAATTTCCACAGAATCTGTATATCCTCTTTCCATACTCTAGCGTATTCTAGATGAGCCCTCAGATAGAGGCAGCAAAGGGTGGGGGAATCCGAGGCACTGCACAGCTGATCTTGGGATCAGCTGTGCGGCACTGCCACTTTGAAATGCCAAGGTGGCGTTCAAAGGAGCAGCACCGCACAGCTGATACCAGGCTTAGCTGTGTGGCGCTGCCGTTTTGAAACACCAAGGCGACTGGGTGCCGCTGGAGACTCTTGTGCATTTCAAAGCTGGCACCCGCGTGCAGCCCAGAGTCAGCAGGACTTCCTGCTGTCCCCGTACTGCACACGGAGTTATGCATTCCTCCTTTGAAATGTACAAGAACCTCAACGCTAGTTAACATCCTTAACTGGAATCAAATGAAGAGGTGGTGATAGACGGGGATTGGTTGGGAAGGGAAACTAGTATTGAAAACTGAGAACCAATGGATTCCAAGAGCAACGCCTCTGTCTTGCTCCTCGTTATTTACAAAACTTGTTTCACTAATCCTCTACACAGTTTCAAATGACAGAAATCTCTCAATTTAAAACAGAATCTCTCATTTCACGTTCTCATTTCAGAACACTTCCAAAAGTGCATTGCTCCTTGTGCTGCTGATGACATGCATAATGCATGTTCTCTGGACACTCTCTACTTCCCCAAGCACTCTGGGATAGTTACTTATATCTTCAGAAAATCTCCCAAAACATACATGGTTGATGGCACATAGTAGCCACATAAACTTTGCTGTAATGGAAGCTGTGTGAAAACTTGTAACCACTTAAGGTGACAGGGTTTGTTACCAAATCAAGTTTTAGAGCTGAATGTGATCTGATGGTGTCTTATACTAAACAAGATCCAAGCATTATTTTTTAAAAGCTATTAAATAGTGGTTAAAACTGCTGACTTCAAAACAATTTGATATGAAATTCCAAAATCACTTAAGTTATAGTAACAGAATAACAGTAATTATATGAAAGCTATAAAAGTTGCTAATCCTTTTTCGTCCCCATCCTTGTTTTTAGGCTATATGCCATTGATGGGATTGTCCAGACAACATTTTTAAATATTATAAATGGCTCTTAGACATTAAGGAACCTCAGTCCTTTTTTACTTTTGATCATTCTTACATTGTTAAAATCTTGTGTAACATTTTGAAGGTTGCTACTTACATGTCTCAGTGTGAAAACGCAGAAAATGAGGTAGGTAAGAGAAAAAGCCAGGCAATAATTTAGATAACAAGGATGTAGCTCTTCAGATAAGCATGAGACTACAAAATTGCCTCGTGTCTTTGTAGTAATCATCTTGGCTGTGTCTAGACTGGCAAGTTTTTCCACAAAAGCAGCTGCTTTTGCGGAAAAACTTGCCAGCTGTCGACAGTGGCCGCTTGAATTTCTGCAAGAACACTGACAATCTCATGTAAGAAATCAGTGCTTCTTGCAGAAATACCATGCTGCTCCCGTTTGGGCAAAAGTCCTTTTGCGCAAAGCTTTTGTGCAAAAGGGCCAGTGTAGACAGCTCAGATTTGTTTTGCGCAAAAAAGCCCCGATAGCGAAAATGGCGATCGGGGCTTTTTGCGGAAAAGCACGTCTAGATTGGCATGACACTTTTCCACAAAAAGTGCTTTTGCGGAAAAGCGTCCGTGCCAATCTAGACGCTCTTTTCCGCAAATACTTTTAACGGAAAACTTTTCCGTTAAAAGCATTTGAGGAAAATCATGCCAGTCTAGACGTAGCCCTCTGGTCTTTATACAGAACCAAGGAAGATTAAAAGTGCTTTTGACCTGGAAGAATTAACAGAGAATTCAGAATTCTATACTAAAGAACAATTTATAAGACAGTAATGTTTCATGTGCTCTCCATTTCCACTTATTAAAATAATTATGACAAAACTATGTCAAGTCTTTTTTCAAATACGGCATTTTTGCCACTGGCTCCTGACTCCTGCACCTCCCACATCCCAAGCTCTCTGCCCTGAGCTCCTCCTCATCCTTCAACTATGAGCCCTGTACCCCCTACACCTTCCGCACCCTGCCCTGAGCACCTCCTTAATGATCCAAGCAACGCCAAGTACTCGTGCTAGTAGAAACATATTTCTGATATACAAAAGTCATTGGATATTCAGCTTATCTGCTTTCAAAAAACAGCAATAGTGAGGAGTTTGTGCACAGAGTAATTCAAGTGATTTAACATCTTATTTCAACAAGAGGGTAATTAAAGCTCTCTGCTAAGATGACATATATGTAACCAAACCAGGTCAAGCCACAGTGTACTGACAAGTTTCTCTGTGTTACGTAACTCATCCAGAACTAGGTTTGTTTCTAGTTCCAACTTTGCTGTCAATTGCTAACTATAAAACTGCAAATCAGATGTAGTCCAGTGTGAAATTTTCCCACAGCTGTCAAATAATAAACTTGCGAAACTCTGAAAAGAGAGTTCACTAGCAATAATATACATGCAACTTTATTTCCTGCATGACTAGCACATCTATGTGAGCTACTTGTGCAAAACCTTTAGGGAGTTAATAGGACACATTTAAGAACACAGTGTTAATCCAGTTATCCTCTATGCTGCTAATTATCCATATAGGCAATTTCAGTGGTGACACAAGTTAATTACCATCCTGTAGCAGGAGTTATAATACCATAAGTCAATTTCCTCACTGAAATGCATGACACTAACACTGCATGATGTCATGGCTAAACAGAAATTATCTGGTGTCAGTACTGTATATTCCACTGATTTTCACTGCTGTTCTCCCCAATCTGATTCACTTTCATTATTTATGAGACTTGTCTCACTAACCCTCAGCAACAGTTCCAAATAATGATAGGAATCTGTCAGTGTAGAATTGTATTGCTCAAAACAATAACTACAGTTCCTGGAAATGTCAATATGTCAATTGAGGGTAGCACATCTCTCAATAAGGCACCATTTTGTAAAAATAAAAGAAAAATCTAAACAAAAAAAATTCATGCCCAGAAAAAAGAAATTTAATTCCACCGAGTTCCTCTATAGTGATCTGGAACCATGAAGTTCATTGATCCTGGCAACAGGTGGAGACAAAAGCAAACATGTCCAAATTACTTCCAATAATCTTTCTACAACAGCTCAGTAGTCATTTACTAATCATATAATGTCACTGCTGTAGAGTGACCAGTTATCCCATTTTAAAGGGATAGTTCTATATTTAAGTTTTCTTAAAAATGGGCAAATTGCCTCACATTTCTTGTTTCTCCATCATCAGTAATGGTGGGTCCTGCTGATGTCCAGATCACTGCTCTTCAGCCGCCTGCCCACTAGCTGTGAGTGAGTGAGTGAGTGAGTGAGTGAGTGAGTGAGTGAGTGAGTGAGTGAGGGGTGTCCATTGGTCAATGATGAGGGTGAGAGTCCATCAGAATGGATGCCCTGCCTCTTCACCCTGTTTCTGGACAGTGCTGGCTGCACGCTGCAGTGGCTAGTGAATGAGGGCAGGCACCAGGCAGTGGCCGGTTATGTGTCAACTCTGCAGGCACCAGGCAGTAGCCGGTATGTGTCAACTCTCATTGGCCCTTCGCATGCCCCTCTTCTTGCTGTCCACACCTTGCTTCGCCCCTTCACCTTCCAGCTCAACTGTTCCTCCACACCCTCAACTCCCACGACAGGACACATCTTACTCCCAGTGCTAGTTGGAGAATCAGTCCTTGGACAGAGTGCTCAGCTCACTAACAATCCGGTTGGCAGGCTCCTCCCTTCCCCTCGCTCCTTCTGACTGGGCTGGTACACCAGGAAAGCTGAAGACCTTTGGACCCAGAGACATGGCTAAGAAGAGCTACACCTAGAATGTGCCAAAGCCCTACACAACATTGGCCTGGGGAACCCTATGCCACTCAACTAAGCTCTGGTGTGGTGGAGGGATAGTGAAAGAGATTTCCAGTCTGTTCCTGGCCGCAGGGACTATGGGGCTACTTCATCCCCTAGCAACCCTCTTCTGCTGAATCACCTCTCTGGAAAGGTTCGGTGAAGCCCCTGCAGTCAGGTTCCCTGGGCTCTGATGCACAAAGCATCCTTAGGGTTTAACTCTTTCCTGCCTGTAGTGTGGTTGGAGGTAGCTAGGTTATGCAGGCAGCCAGCAGCAGCTTGGAAGGGGAAAGTTGTTTCCAGCCACATGGAGGTGGTGGTGGCAGGAAAAGAGATGGAGTACAGTCCAGATCATCCCTTCTCTCCTCTTCTCCTTCCTTGCACCTGAAAGCAGCTCCCTTCCCTTCTCTTCCCTCCCACAAGGTTGCTGCTGACTGCATCCCAGTGTGAATCCTGGCCACGTAATCCTACCTGCCCCACATGCTACCATGGAACAGAGGGAAGAGAGCTCTGAATGGGAGGGTTAGGTGGTTCAGTCATCCCCCTGAGAGACAGAGGGGTGTATGAGAGAGTGTGGAGGAAGGTGTAGGGGTGTGTGTGTGTGTGTCACTCTTGTCCATGTGAACACTAAAGACCTGAACATAAGAAGGTAAATAAAAAGAACACAACTAGGCAGTATTTCCTTTTAACAGGAGCTCAGTCAACCTGATGTTAATCTGAATATTTATAATCGTAGCTTTGAATGATTGTCACTGAATTTGTATAATTGCAAGCAATTTTACCAATTGTTCCATACTCAGCAAAGAAAAAAAAGTCCTTAACTCTACACTGTTGTAATGTGAAGAGTTGGCAAACAAGAAACAGAAACAACCCTCAAAATGAAATTGTAGAACAGAGATCAAGTCACCACAAAGATTAAGTTCTGAGGGACTCTCAGAAGTTAATCTTCTATTTTTGCGGCACATTCAAGTAACTATCAGGAATTAAAAATGTACTACTTGCAATGGGAAGTCAGAAAGTTATGTAAAAAACTGCCATACATTCTTTCTACAAACATCTGAGACTCATTTCCCACTTATAATGGAAAAAGCTACAAAAGCTTCAGATACTGTGGAGGAGTTTATAAAAGCTTTACCCCCCCAAAACCCAAGAAGTAACAAATGAGCAGAAAGAATGGATTACTGCAATTTCATTAGACCAGCCTTATTTTTTTGGTCTAGCTTGGGTACAATTAAATTTTTTGGAAACCGAGGAATGTCATCCTGTACAGGAAGCTGTGGGGAAAAAAGCATATGACAAATTCTAAATGCATATTTACACAGACTTACTATAGATATGCAAACTCATAAAACTCTCTGAACTCTTGCACAGCAGTTTAAATTTACATTAAAAAAATGACCCAATATCTAAGGGAAACATTTCCTAAGCAATTATGGAGCTTTAGTCCCATTTTTCTAAGTGTACAAGACAATTTTGAAATTATACCCTAAATCAACAAAAGTAAAACTATTCAAAATACAGGCCACCATCCACTCACTTTTACAAATGTAGCGCTTTTAACCGTAATTGTGCGCTTGTGAAAACAATTTTCATCTTCAACTTTTTCTGTGAATATCCAGTATAAGTTATTTCACACATATACCAATGCTAATCACACACATAACTTTTCTTTGTGTCAAACTAAGCATTTCTGAAAACATTACTAGTTTAGAATATCTTTACTATATCCATATTCTTCTTGATTAGGCATGGATCCAAATTAATCATAAATATTAAAGTTCCATAAAAATGTAACCTAGAGAGCGGAAAAGATATTAAAAAAAAAGTTCAAAAAGTAAAATACATGTGGTCAACAAGAAAAAATGTACTTCGTGAAATATCAGCCACCAAAGTTCTTATATATTGTACGCTACACTATTTTTGTTGCCTTGGCACAGATTAGGACAAAAACAATTTTGCAACTGTTGCAAAACCACTGTTGTAAAAAAATCCAAGTTCTTTAAGATATGGCAATTTGCTTTATATGGTGAGAAAGCCTGAACTGATAGCATTTTCAAATTTTGCTTAATCATTAGAAAATCCAAAGAGATGGTGGTTATTACCACATATTTTAAAATAACTGCTATAATAAACAAAACTGAAAAAACCTATGTAAAGGACTGAAACCTTAACAAATCTAGATTATATGCTTTAGGATAAGAACATCGTTATAAGTAATAATATTTAAGTACATCAGTAATTGGAAGCCTACAAGTAAAATCTGTAAATTCACCTATGATGTACGCAAGTAGCCAGATAAAACAGAAAATGAAGCTGTTCTGAAACGAGAGGCATATTAAAGCACATCTTTTGTATGGAACCATGGTGTCCAACCAGTTCTGAACTAGCCACACTCAACTGGCCAAATAGCCACATTGTTCAGGCCAACTAGTCACACTCAACCAGCCAAAGAGCCACATGTAGTTATTGGTTAGTATGCTGGTCACCACAGAGGAATCAAAATGGGTGTAAGAACCAAGTAAAAACATTGTTCTGCTACTTTAAGAGCATTGGGAAAGAAACACCACCTGCCACCAGCACCAAAACAGATCTTCAGATTGTTATAAATAAAAATAACTATAACGTAATAACATCAAATGACCAACACCTGCACTGACACTCATCTTCTGCTTGGTCTTTTAGCTCCTTCTTGCTCTGTGTTCACTCACCACAGATTGATTGATGCAAATACAATTCACTAGGGAGTGTGAAATTATTCATATTAAAGACACCTTAGCAAAAGCAATAAAGAAATAAAGAAAACAGAATTTTAAAGGATCTGTTTTCTTAGCATAGCTAGATTTACATTTCTCACAAACAAAATTGCATTCTCAATTGTTTTTCCTTGTAGGTAAACTAATTGCTTGTGTCCCCTGAAAACAGTCCTCAATCTAACCACTATGGTCAGCCTATGGTCAGGCAACTTACTGTGTCCACAGATTTTCCTTATGAAGGCCACCTGATCCAAAGCTACTACCCTCACTTTCCAGTTCAGTTTTCCCTAGATATGATCATGTGCACATGTTTGGACATGTTGATTTCTCTAAGAGATGGACCATTTCATTATGATTAATAGTAACAGAGATGTAGCCATGTTAGTCTAGTCTTGCTGAAACAAAAGACAGGACTATGCAGCACTTTAAAGACTAAAAAGATGGTTTATTAGGTGATGAGCTTTCATGAGCCAGACCCACTTCCTCAGATCAAACTGTGGAAGAAAATTGGCATGACCATATATACCAAAGGGATACAATCAAAAAAGTGAACACACATAAAATTGACAAATCAGATTTTAGAACGGGGGGGGAGGAGGGTTGAGCCACTTAGTTCAGATGCTGACTTTTATACCATCTTCTCTGCTCCAATTAGTTTTGATCAAGTCTCATGTTTTAACTCCCCTAAGCATGGGACCCATTTATCCTGAGCCATGGAATTATAGCAGCGAGAAGTCCTGTGGCACCTTATAGACTAACTGAAGTGTAGGAGCATAAATTTTCGTGGGCAAAGACCCACTTCGTCAGATGCATGTAGTGGAAATTTCCAGAGGCAGGTATAAATATGCAGGCCAGGATCAAGCTGGAGATGACGAGGTGGATCCAATCAAGGAGAATGAGGCCCACTTCTAGCAGCTGATCTGCAGGTGTGAATTCCAAGAGAGCAGAAGCTGCTTTTGTAGTTAGCAAGCCATTCACAGTTTTTGTTTAATCCAGAGTTGATTGTGTCAAACTGTTGTTGTTGTTGATTGACACAATCAACTCTGGATTAAACAGATTGCAGATTCAGACTAACACGGCTACCCCTCTGATACATGGAATTATAGTCAATAGTCACGTGACCCATCATGGAACCCCGCAGAGAAATAAAATTGTTAGGAGACACACATACTGGTTTGCAGTATTCTGGATTCAAGCTCCTAAAATAACTAAACTTCTCTATGTACAAGTATTTACTATTTCTAATTTAAAATTATTTCATTTTTTTCTCACTAAAAACTGGTTACAAGTAGTAGTAGTTTAAATGTGTTGTTATAATGACTTGCCACTTATTTTGAAATCCACCCTAGTTATGGCAGTTTCACAGCCTATGTGAAGTTGTATATTCTTTTCCACTATGATGCCCACTAGTTAATATGATCTTTTTCTTGTATATCAAGTAGAAAGACATTCCTATAAACCAGAGCCCTGAGATGCATTTGTACTTATGGCATGGTGGGAATTAAAAAACAAAGGTTCAAAGCTTTGCTACACAGATGGCCTTGCAACTTGAGTAGCACTCACTCATGAGAGGTGCCCAAGCGTAAGCATTGACGCTTTAAAACAAGGTAAGACCCCCCACTTTGGTTAAGGGAAAACAAAACACAAAAACAAGACACTTGGGTTCAAAGACCACCATAACTGAGGCTGGGGTTCTTTTGATTTTTCTTGAGTACAGCAGCTGAGTTCTTCTAGGGATAAGAATAATTGTAGTATTCATCCTCAGTTGTAGCTAAGAAAGATGCAGATTTTCTGATGGACACTGTCAAAAAAGACAGGCCAAGAGGTACATGTATCTGATCATGCCTTAATAAAGATGGCCTACTTACAAGAGAGATACACTGGTCCTTTTATGTTGGGTGATAGAAACTGCAATGCCATGTGGTAGTTATAAACAGCTCATGAAATTGTGGGCTGCGTGCACAGAGATGGAATTAGCCCATGTCAAGGCCTTTGTTTTAGGTAGATCAAGGTAAGAAGCATCCAACTCTGTCCATTACATAAGATTGCAAATGTAATAAAAGTTAAAGACAAAGGCTGGTATAAATTAGATTAAGTCAAAACAATTGAATTAAATATCTTCAAGGATACTGATAAGGCAAGGGTAACAACCATAAGATGAAAGATTCTAAATATTAAGATTACTGCAATGTCATACAGTTAAAAAGTACCATAATCTGTTGTGATTGATTTTATTGGGATAATGGTTCTACCTTTTTTGGGACACTGCTTATCCAAGAGACACTGGGACAAATGGATCAGAAGGAGCTAGTTCCTGGAGACCTCACTTTCTTATGGAAGCCTGGGATACATGATGAAACTGTTATACCTTCATAGTTCTGATCCTAAAAGTCCTGACCAGACTGAGTCTCAGAGGGAACTAGATGATATCGTCACCTCTGTTGGCTTTAGCTAAATTCTGAACTACATCTTAAACATGAGCCTTAGGTTTCTGTTGTCATCCTGATCCTAAAGTGCCATTTTTAATTTTCCCATCTTTTCTCTCGTCTTTCCTATCTACCTCTTCCTGCCTTCATTCTAAGAAAAGTTTGGCTTAGCTGGCCAACACAGCTTCACCTTCAAGGACACTGTTGTAGGCTTGTGACCAGAGATAAGCTAAAAGCAATGCCATAAGCAGTTTGATACTGGTAAAAGTTTTCCAGGTGCCTCAATAAGACCATGTGCTGGGTGCCTCTATCTCTCTGGTAGCAAGACTATGAAAGTCAGCACCAGAGACAGAAGTAACATCTTTCTTTGCTATTCTGCATCCCTTTTGTCTTGGTTCTGTCTTAAAGGAAACAGAATCACACTTTAGCAACAACAGCTCAAGACATCTTCTTTTTTTCTATTTTTCTCCAATGGTAATACCATTGTTAATACCATCCCAAAAAGAATTTCAAGAAGCTATAAAGCTAACAATTTCCCTTATCTTAGTTCCCTTTAAAGTTAGATAAATTTCATATGCTTTAACTATGTTCCTTTTTCTCTGCCTTTAATAAAATGTTAAAAAAAAATCGAATGATGATGTTTTACAGAAGAAGCCAGCCACAATACTCCAAATGACTGACTTAAATATTGCAAGGGTGAACATGGAGTTTATTAACATTTCTCCCTTGTTGGCATCACTCAGCCCTTTAGTAACACAACATCCCTCTTGTACATCCCTATGGTGTAATCACACCTGGAATATTGTATTAATTTCTCAGCATCACAATAGCATACAGATACTATACTAATAACTGCAGTTCAGAGAATAACATCAACAAATGAACAAGAGACTGACAGGTTTGACTTAAAGGTACATTTTTTAAAAGTTACTAAATCATTTATATTTAATTTATAATATGACTATAGGAGAAATACAACTGTCAACAAACATTTGAAAGGTGTAAATTCAAAGAATTAATAATTATTATTTGGGAGGTGAAAAGCGATACACCTACAAATAATGGGATGAAATTAGAAAAATAAATATTTTGGATGAATATAAAAAATATCCTCCAAACTCTGAGATTTGGAAGGCTGACATGGTCTCACAGGAAAAACAGCAAAATACCTACTGTTTGGGATATTTAACAACTAGACTGGATAGAACAAAAGAAAGTACTGGTTTTTACTTCCAGGTAGATGGTCTAATGAGTCTCTTTCCACCTCTAACTTCTCTGGTCCTCTGATCAGAGGACAGGGATTAATGAGTCAATGATGTATCAGTATGGGTAAGTCTTCACAGCAGGGCAAAAGTCGAATTAAGCTACACAACTTCATCTATGTCAATTGCGTAGCTTAAGTCAAAATATCTTAATTCAGCTTTTGGCACCGACTATACAACAGGAAGTTGAAGCAAGAACACTCTTCCTTCAACTTCCCTTACTCCTTGTGAAATGAGGGTTACCAGGATTCAGAGTGAGAAGTCCTCCAGCTCGACATTATTTTTAAATTAAGACTTGTAGTGTAGACACGCACAACGTTATTTCAGATTGTCAATTATTCCAAAATAACCGTACTGTGTAGATGTACCCTAACAGTCTTGACTACAGGGGGCAATAGGGAAATACCTATTCTGTTCTTTACAGGTAGTGTAGGTGAGGAATTGTCAGAGACAAAGGAATCAGAAAGGTTAATAAACTTGAGAAGTTGAAGTAAGTCTGTCTGTCTGTCAGTCACACACGATGAGATCTGAGAAATATGAAGTAACTAAAACTTGAAAAAATTGAATTATTAAAAATGTATGACTATTTATTGAAAACCAGCAGGAGGTGGAAGCGAGGACTTGAAAGTGCTTAATTTTGTACTCTTCTTTAAAACAAAAATGAAGGGTAATGTTGAGAATTAAAGGTCACTGGGCCTTATCCTGAATCAATAATAGGAAAGCAGCTGAGAAAATCATTAAAGACATAATGATAACTAGATAAGTATAACAGAATAGGGAGAAACACAAGAGGCATTTTAGAGCTTAAACCCTGCCTCTCTCTCTTGGGAGTGTCTAGACTACACCTCTCTGTCGACAGAGAGATGCAGATTAGGTACATCGAAACTGCTAATGAAGCATGGATTTAAATATCCCGTGCCTCATTAGCATAAACATGGCTGCCGCTTTTTTCCGAAATGGAGTTTTTTTCGGAAAAATGGCAGTCTAGGCGTGGATCTGTTGAAAATAAAGCCTTTTTTCCCGACAGATCCTGTAAACCTCATTTTTTGAGGAATACAGGATCTGTTGAAAAAGGCTTTATTTTTGACATATCCGCGTCTAGACTGCTGAGGTTTTTTTAAAAAAAGCTCAGTTTTGAAAAAAGCAGCGGCCATGTTTATGCTAATGAGGCACAGGATATTTAAATCCCTGCTCTATTAGCAATTTCGATGTGCTTGATTTGCATCCCTCTGTTGACAGAGGGATGCAGTCTAGACGCAGCCATGCTCACCAAAAGGAGAACCATTGGGAACAATTTAGACACTAAGGCTGTGTCTACACTGGGCCACTTATTCCAGAAAATCAGCCACTTTTCCGGAATAAGCTACGAGCTGTCTACACTGGCCCTTGAATTTCCGGAAAAGCAACGACGCTCTACTGTATAAAATCAGCCACTATTCCGGAAAAACTATGCCCGAGCGGGAGCAGAATAAGTCCTTATTCCGGAACACTGTTCGGGAAAAGGGCCAGTGTAGACAGCCCAGTAGTCTTTTCCGGAAAAAAGCCCCGATCGCGAAAATGGCAATCGGGGCTCTTTTCCGGAAAAGCGCGTCTACATTGGCCACAGACGCTTTTCCAGAAAAAGGGCTTTTCCGGAAAAGCAGCCTGCCAGTGTAGACGCTCTTTTTCCGGAAAAACTGAAAACGGAATAGTATTCCGTTTTAAGCAGTTCCGGAAATTCATGCCAGTGTAGACACAGCCTAAAGGATTTTGATAAAATTCCACAAAAGGGTTATTAGAAAAACATGTAAGCACTGGGAGAGCGGGAAGACCTGAAATAGTTGAAATACTGAATCAGAAACAGAAGCAACCTTTCATCTTCATTGTCAACAACAATGCTGGACTCTCTCATCCTGAAAAGGAGATGTTTTGTGAGCTTGTGACTGTATTTCTGATTCTTCTTCTGATTTGCTGATCCCAACATCACCGTACCCTCGGTAGAAATTTCCTTCTTTCAATTAGCATCTCTTAGTTTCTGTTTTTATCCTCCTAAAACTTCTTCTCTTCCTCTACGCTCAATGGACAATCTCATTTGTTTTAATGGTTTCAACCTACCATCTTCATGCTAACGTCTCACTGGTCTACAATTCCTGCCCTGTATGTAATATCTGCATCAGATCTCCCCTTGTTTTCCTCAAATTAAACAAGTACAATATGTTTTCTTCCTGAGTCCCTCTCCTTTGTCCTTTTTCCCTATAAACCAAGCAACAAAACCCATGTCATCCCTGACTGATCCCTCCATATATAGACTCAGCAAATACTGTAATTTCTTCCACTACTGTTCATACTACTAAAATACTGGTTCATGACTTAGTTATCTCTTCATCTCTGGTCTCAGTTCATCTATATCAAAGATGCCAAACATTTTCCTCCTCCACTTCTCCAACTCTAATGGTTCCCGAGCTCCTTCTTTCCTGCAAGCTTCTCAGTTTCATTGTTAAAGCAAATGCTATCTACATCTTGATTCTGATCTTTGCCTCCTCTCCCTCTTGTAGCCTCCACTCCACCAACTGCTCTCTAACTCATTTGTCTACTGCTACTTATAATTATGAGTTTTTTCGCATGCCCTTTTCCATGGCTTAAACAGATGCCCTCTTTCTGTGCATCAGATCATGTTTCTTTACTGAAAAGCTCTCCTCAAAATTCCATTATTTTGGCTAACTTATTTTTAACTTCTCTCTACTTTGCTGCTACAAGCACCCTCTATAACAATGTTTCTGAAAGTGTTCCGCAGAATCACTCAGAAAGACATTAACTGGCCAGCCTGGTTTGCTTATTTACCGGTGCCGCAGCCACGGAGCCTCGTGGTTCCATTGGCTCAGTTTCACCCTTTGCAGCCAAGGGGAGCCACGGGAAGCGGCATGGGCCAGGCCACTGATTACCACGGCTCCCCTTGGCTGCAAAGGGTGAAACTGAACCAGTGGGAACCACGAGGCTCCGTAGCTGCGGCACCGGTAAATAAACAAACAGGAGCAGCAAGTTAATGTATTTCTGAGAGTGAGTCTGCGGAACACTTTCAGAAACACTGCTCTATAACATTTTAAAAAATCCCATGTCTCCTGCCCATTGTGTAATTCATCAGCCCTTCATTTTGTTTTCTCCCCACAGTCTGAAGCCCAAATCAGAGTAGAAGGGTTACGTCAGGTACTCCTTCTTTTGTGAGGAGAAATGGAAGCCAATTGGAGTGTTTGCTCCCGTTAGCCTCCCTTTGTGTGGATGGCGTGGAAACATAATTTAAGATACATTGACTCTAGGTGCATAATTAACATAGCTGGAGTTGTGTATCTTAATTCAACCTTCCACTGTAGTGTAGACCAGACCATAATGTTTTGACAGTAAATAGGGTCTCTGGATGTTCCGTCCTCCTTTTCTACATTTATATACATATCAGTATGGCTGGAAGTGTTTGTTTCTAAGAACATCATTTTACAATGTACCCTGTGAATCCCTGACCTGATAAATCATTTACTTAAGACAAAACCAGGTTTACCAATTCAAATATTTATTTTTGGACACATTAAAATGTAAAAACTGTACTAACTAGGTCAGGAACTTTCTTTACACTTTGGAATAGGGTTTTAAATATGACAAAAGTCTTTTGCACTTTGAATCGGGTGAGAGTGAAGCAGAAGGTGGAGTAGAGACTCAGAACAGATTTACAGCTACACATTTACAGCCGTTTCCGTTTCACTGAACGTCAAAGGCTATGTTACTTATTATGTTACTATGTTCATTATGTTATTAATGTCAGAGGCTATGTTACTTGTCTCAAACATCAAACCAACAAAATGAAGACAAATAAAGTTGGCTCTTGTGTGCCAATCATAGTATTTTTCACATGTATAAAGAAATTTCTAGTTTAAACATTGATTTTATATACTTATCAATCCAAGATGCACTTATTGTAAGACAATCATAACTTAATTAAAGCCATTGAGAAATCAATAATGCTTATATGTAAGATGCATCAGCATGAAGTCACGTGAGTACAATCAATTAAAATGTACAGTGAATTTTTAAATGGAAAATCCGAATAAGCAGCTTGTTATCAACAAAAGGTTTCATATGCATTAAAAGGTTCATTTAAGTATTTTTCTTATTTATGTGAACAGAAATAATAGTTATATCAGATATTCATAGGTGACTTAGATGATTGATACCAATTTCTCTTCATAATATGACCAGCAAATAAAAAACACAGCAGTTGTAATATAAAGAAATAACATGTGACAAGGTTTCCTAAAACATTTCTATTTTGGACCTCACAAGCTAAATTGCTTTTGCTGGCCCTTTCCACCTCTCAGCATGGTTGACAGACAAATTGATCGAAACATTGGAAAATAATATGCTTGCAAAATTTCTCTGGGTGAGTTTTCAGTCTTTTGAATTTTTCATACAAGAACAAAATGAAAGATTGCCTCCTTGATTTTTCCTCCATTATGCGTCCCGATCTTATGTACTACAGGAACATACAATACTTCAAACAGCAGCAATGCATTGTAAACAAAATGTGTAACATTTTTCATAGAACACCCAAGCTGTGTGAAGTTAAAAGACTGGGTAGCAAGAATCTTTGCCCTGCAGATTATGTTGTTCAATTATAATGAATTCATACATTTGAAGTTGCCTTAGGGCCTCTCATTAGACTTAGGGGTGTTTATTACAGGAAATATTGCTTGTATCATTTAAGAAGCAAGGAGGCTAGATGATTTGATTAGAAATGTTGACAGTTGAGGTGCGTAAAAAATGTGTCATTCACCCACATTTTTCCAACTTTAATATTAGGATCCTTCATTTTTAATGAATTCTTTAACCCTTTCTGCTTCAAAGACATGTACATAAATATGAAACTCTCCACAGATTTTATGGCATATTTGCTATTAGTGCTGCACATTCTTCACTTTGAACTGGTATTCTGAAGCTAACCCATAGTACTTCCCTGACAGCTAGAACAAAATATAAATGCTATATTTCAATCATAATTGTATAGCTTATACACACACAAGTATGTACACGCATACATAGTATCAAAGCAGCTCCATACTATCATCTAACTATTGTAAGTGGTTCTACTTTCTGTAGTTTAGATACCATAGACCCTCAGGCTCTTATAGAATTTTTAAATTAACTTCTATTACATTATAGCAAAGGCAGAAACCTCATACATTTAAATTTACACCTCATGAAAATTCTTATTAACTAAATTATTTTCCACTGTACCGGCAGGTCAAGAATCAATGAATAGTCAATCTCTTTTGGCCCAAATTAAACAAATCATAAAAGATAGCATAAGTTTTCAGCATTCAGATTAAATTTAGGAGGTAATATCAGCCAGATAAAAAAAACCTCAGACATACCAGAACTCCTACAGAAAAAAAAATAATTCTCACTTACTGCAGTGTTTTTGTTTTATTTAACTGGCTGCTCCAGTTTTGTTTGTTTAGTACAACATTTCAACAAATAAAGACATATTGAATAGCTTCCAAGAGATTACATATAGTAGATTTAATTTCAGAACTCATCTGCCAATATGTTATATATGATATGTGATGAATATGGGGAGAAAGTCAGATTAAACAGCAATCTGTCTAGATGTTGTTTGCACTAGATCAACAGACATTTAGTAGTTAAAATATTTTAATATATACTCTCCATAAAAAAACACAGCATTAAATATTACCAAGTTTTTGATAGCATGTAATGAAAGGAAAATTTTTTAGTTAAGACTGATAGCCTTTAACTCACATGGTTTTAACAACAAAAATACAAAAGCATCAATTAATAATTGAGTATCAGTATCAGTTTCCTTTTTACTGCTCTCAGCCAACCACGTTATTATTTAAAGAAAAAATTATTTTTGCTAAAATTTGATATAAAATAATGCAATAATAGGTGTATAATTTACCCAGATAACAGACATGACATCATTCCTTGTCACTTGTTTACTGTTCTGTGTGTATTTCCTTATACTAATATGGCTTGTTTTTCTCCTGTGTCATACTTAGTCACCTACACAAAAGAAAATTCAAATGAGCCAAATTGGTCTGTAGTTTAAGGGATCTTGTAAACTGGTAGCTAGATTTTTTTTTTCAAAGCACATATTATTGGGAGACAATTCTGAAGGAATAATGGCACTTCTACAATTCTTAATTTCCAGCCTCATCAGAACCCATGGGGGGGAGGGGGCAAAGGAGGGAAAAGGAAGTAATCTAGTGAACGTTTCCATTTTCATTCTGCCTTTCTTTGCCATTGAGCTTTGCTTCTTTTGGAAAGCCATGCTTTCCCAAATCATACTATACTTGTTTGAGAGGGGAGGGTTTTGCAGTCAAATAATGAAATTAATGGAAATGTATCTATTAAATGTTTCTGCATTTACCATGTTGTCTGTAACACAATGCTGAATGCACATGATCCCAGAGAAATGTTTCAGATCATGGTTGGGAGTCAGTTCTCCAAATACTGGCTGTACTTCCCCTTTTGCAAAGTACCACACTTAATGAACCCACTGCCAGCCAAACTTCATTCTGCTACCATGAGTCACTCCTCCCATCACAAAAGACCTGAAACATATAGCTCATTACATTGTTTCTTTGATGATTATCACAAAGTAAAATGATTCAAAAAAGTAGAGCTTATATGTTAAGTTTCAGCATGTTGCTTATAAGTCCCTCCCCTCCCCCCCCCAAAAAAGGGGAATTTAATGAAAGCGCTAACATGACCTTAAGTATGTTGGAAGAAATCACTTAATACATATAGAAAAATAACAGAAATCACTTTCCAACATTCTCTTGCTATTTATCCTCAAGTTTATAATATCAATAACAAAAAACACAATTTAGTTAAAGATTCAACTGAAGGCTTCTGAAGAAGTATCAATTTTTAATAATCACTTTATATAAATAACTTTGGACTAGGGAATTTTGGATTTACAGAGTACATCTGAAGCATTTAGTAATCAAATCCTTGAGAATGACTGATTCCACTCTTTCCATTAATTCCAGTGAGCCTGATATCCTTCATGAATTTATGGAACATAAATGAATTCTTCGAGAAGGAAGAAGCACAAATGTACATGAGATATTCCTTTTATTCAGACCTGAATTCCCCCCACTCTGTCATGACAATACCAAAATGGCAGACCTGCCATGATTTGAAATTGTAAGCTTGTTTTTACAATAATCATCTCAAAATTCAATTAGTAATAAAGTCACCATCATACATATGCCTACAAATGTTTGAACGTGACAAAATTCACAAGCATTAGTTACATTTTTTAAAAACACTATTTTTACATAGAATCAATACTACTTAGATTTAATCTATAACTTTTAACACTCTGAAAGCACTTAATCTGCATTTAAAGATGTTTGCCTCTGTGTTTTTTTAACTGGAAAGCTGCTTTCTATCTTAAAATATCCATAGACCTAACAGTAGCATTCTTAAGTTAGGAGTGACAAATACCAGAAAACCTCTACAATTTGGCTTCCATATCTCTGAATTGGTATTTCAGTGACAGATGTTTGTTGCGGCAAAAACCTCTGTCAGAACAAAATTAGGTGATCTATCATTTTAAGATATGGTCTTCATATACTGTTTACTCGAAGATATCACTTGCCTCAAGCCAATTTTGACCAAGAACATTTTGTGATATGGAAGTGATTTGTATATCATCATTTTTGTGATAAATGTAGCTCTTGAACACAAAATAACCTACCATTCCACAGTATTACAGTTAAAATTCCTACACCAGTAAATCTGTACTACTGCTTTTATTACTACAAAGATACTGTATCTAGACTTCAATGTATTTTTCTTTTTTATTTGCTGAATGAGGTTGCCCATTTGCCTGGTTTTAGACCTGAGGACTTGTTTTTTATGTCATGGCCTGGTCGAGCCTCAGAAATATTCCTCCTGTTTCCAGGGACCCCTGATGGAATGTGAATACCGTTCCCCACACATGTAAAACATCTCCTCTTCCTGCCCTCCACAATGTACATATATTTCACTTTTCAATGCCTCTGTTTGAGGCAAAGTGCAACTACAAAGCATTATAATTACATACATAAGTTCAGCCATACTAGGTCAGACCAAACACCCATCTAGCTTAGCGTACTGTCTTCTTAAACTGGCCAATGCCAGGTGTCCCATAGGAAACAAATAGGAGAGAAAATCATCACGTATTCCATTCGCTGTCGCCCAACTCCAGCTTCTGGCAAACAGAGGCTAAGGACACCATCCCCGCCCATCCTGTCTAATAGCCATTGATGGACCAATGTTTCATGAATTTATCTAGTTCTTTGGCCTTTAGAACACCCTCTGGAAAGAAGCTCCACAGGTTAACAATGCATTGTGTCAAGAAATACTTCCTTTTGTTTGTTTTTAAACCTGATAACTATTAATTTCATTTGGTGACCGCTAGTTCTTTTTTATGAGTGAATAATACTATTTACTTTCTGTATAACAGTCATGATTTTATATATTTCTATCATTCCCTGCCCCCAACATTCTCTTTTCCAATCTGAAACATTTTGAAATAATAGCTTTAAGAGAAGTGAACTTCCCACAATTCTCTCAATGAGGTATTAAGTCAGGGTGCATCTACACTGCACCGTTATTTCGAGATAAGTAGCATTATTTTGAAATAACATTGTGAGCATCTACACAGCCATTCTGTTTTTTCAAAATAATTTCGAAATAACACACATCTTATTCCAAAATCTGTAAACCTCATTCTTCCACAAATAATGCCTATTCTGAATTAACTATTTTGAAATAAGGCGTTTGTAGACACTGAACTGCTGCTATGTCGGAATAGCTCCTCCCCAAAGCCATTCTAAGTTATTCCTCTCCAGTGCCTCCTGGGGCTCTAAAATGAGATAACATGTGTACATGAGGGAAGCCTGATTCGGACTAATTTTGAGACTTCCCTGCACTGTAGACATGCTATTTTGAAATAAGCTATTTTGGAATAACTATTCTGGAATAGTTTATTTCAAAATAAGCATGCAGTGTAGATGTACCATCAAAAATCGAATGCTCACTCACTAACTACTTCACTCTGAATCATATGAGCAGCTATTCTAGTTTTATGGATGGAGCTTTAAAATCTTAACACATTTTGAGAAGAGGATGACTATTTTTCACTAAACCATAGCAAGATGAGCCAGAGAACAAGAAAGGAACACCAAGTAAGGCACAGAAAGCTGGCAAAGAAATAGAAAGTATAAAGGCAGATGGACAAGCTGGAGACAAAAACAACAACAACCCCCCCCCCCCAAAAAAAAACGCAGCAAAAAGCAAATAGACAAAGAAGGTGATAGGAGCAAGAACAAGATCTCAATTTTCTTTCACTTGGATGGACTGTCTTTAAATGTTTGAGAGTAGAAGAGTCAGACTTCAACAGACTTTGGAAGTGACCCACTAGTAAATTTACTGAGGCCATTAACTGTTAAACAGACCACTGAATAACCATTGTTACACTGTAACACATTCTGGTCACTACTAGACTTTATTAGTCTAAAAAGAATGACCTAGAGATAAGGGATTCTAACTCAGTGATTAACAAACATATTACTAAAACAGCTCATTATTTGCATTTTGCCTTTCTGTATTTGCACTCCGACATTACAGATATGCATCGTCTTGTTCAACCTAACATCAGCCATACAAGGAGGTGAGACAGGTAGAGGGAAGTAGAAACTTGGAGGGAGGGAGGAAGGGAGGAAGAGAGAGAGAGAGAGTCTGCCCTGTACTCATCCAACACTGATGGCTCCTTGTCATATGGGGCTGAGCTTGGTGTAATGCTCCAGTTTTGCAGTCGGGTGCAATGACAGAGGGGCAGCTAACCCAAACCTGAGAGTAGTGTTGCGATCTGGTGCACAGGGTCACAGTGCTACTCAAATTTGTTCTGGCTACTCCTCTGCCACTGTGCCAGGCCACATGCAATGTGAGATGCCCCTGCAGAGTGAGCATGGGTATGAGCAGTCGGCTTAGTCTCCAGACCACCCACTTCCCAATGGCCTCTCTTCCACACTTAGGGAAGTGAAGGGCTCATGCAGAACTTTTTCATGACTCCCAAGTGAATCGGGACTAGCCATTTAGGAACCACTGATCTAAACTGCATAGACCAATACCTGACACATCCCATAAATGCAAGTAAAAGGATTTACCTTTTTACATACCCTCAACATTCTCCCTCCATTCATCAACACAGGCTTCAGCTTCCTCAGAATGAGCCACATCTGCTTTGTTCTAGAAGACCAGTCTTGACCTCCCATATGACTCCTCCATCCCCTCCCCCCCCCCCCCGAGGGCCCCCATGGTCTCTCAGTTCCCTCCACACCACGTTACCTCAGTGGGGGGTTCTGTCCTCCTGTTGTGCCAACCAAACTTCCCCGGACGGTTTGGCTGATTCTCTGGCAGTCAGGCTCTTGAGCCACTCCCAGATTCTGCCCCGTGCAATGCAACAGCTGTCTGGGAGAACACTTGACTGAGACAGCTGCAGCCCCCTTGTCCCCTGGCTCAGCTTTTGGTGACAGTGGCAGAGAGAATGCACATCCTCCCTAGCATGCTCAGAGTTGGCTCCTGCCTCCAAAAGCTGAGCCTGTAGAGGGAGAAGACTCCCTACCCTACTCAGGCTTCTGGGGACATGCTGGGGTTCCAGAACACTCAGCCACTGACACTGTCCCTAGAGAAGCGGAGCCACAGGGCAGTCGCTGTGCTTGCATGGAGCAGTGCAGCTGGAAGAGGACAGGCTTCAGCCTTGCCTCTTCCCTTTTGGCTCTGGACCCATCCTTTGCTCTTTCCAACTGGGTTGCATACCCTGAGCAGGCATCAGGGGAGAATAGTGGCTGACCCTTCCTGCCCCCTAGCATCTCCTCCGTGGGGATTTACAGCAAGCTCAAGCTTGTGCAAGGGGCTGCTTGAAATTGACATTGCAGAGATACATTGTAACAATGCATTGTCAAGCCACTAACTCTGCTATGGGAGCCAAGCCCTGTAATTGACTAAGGGCATTGTTACATAATTGACGCCTGTTCTCTTTAAAACATTGTAACTTTACTTAGCACTTAGAGAATGTTTTAAGCAATACCACCCAGAAACTTTTGTAACTACAACTTTTATTATTATACAAAATACTGTATGGGAAACATTAATTAGGGAACGTATGTAAGAGAGAGAGAGAGTGCTTGGACGATGAATGAATGGTTATGAGAGGCGCCAGCCTGAGAATACAGCAACAAAGGACTGAAGAAGGCGTCAGGTGCCAGTGCAACCAAAAGGTGTCAAGTGGAGAAAACCAAGTACTGGAGGTCCACCCGATGAGATCACTGACGAGCACCTGGCAGCCACCCTGGAGACATCAGCATGATGCAGCAATTTCCATAGACTGGCATAGGAAGAAATTCCTATAAGAACTGGACTAAAAAACTATGGAATCAGAGTCCAAAGTTCTGCTGCCAGCCTACCAGGAGCTTCAGATGCGCATCTGATCAGGACTTCGCTCCCCACTACCATCACTTGTGTACAGAATACCTGGCCAGTATTCTGTCACAAGCAACTTCCAGGCTGGTAACTATAACAAATACACAGAACCTGAATGAATGGATGAATGAATGTTTATACGTATAAGGGTTAAGTAGTTAAACAACGTTTTTTGCTTCTATCTTTTATTTTTTTATTATTATCTTTACAATAAATGTGGCTTTTTGCCTTATCCCCCTCATAAGATCCTGCTTGCTTTTATTGGTACAACATGCTGATATCAGGGTGCCCCTTCCTCCAACCTGTACCCCATCTCCACAGAGCGGGGGGGCAGGTATGGAGAGAGTTTGCTGGCTGCTTTTGGGAGTGCTACAGGGCCAAGGTAGGTGTGAGCTTGCCTTAGTCCTCTGCACTGCCACCCAGAAGCCATCTATGGTAAGCGGTGCCCAGCTGGAACCAGCATTCTGACTCCTGGCCCCAGTCCTGAACCTCTCCTGCACCCAAACCCCTGCCTGATAAAAGTGAATAAGCATGGAGGATGGAGTGAGAAGGGGCAGGGCCTCAGAGAAGGGGCAGGAAGGAGGCAGGGCAAGGGTGTTTGGGTTTGAGGTAGATCCTGGATTGCACTTAAATTCAAGAAGTGATCTTGTGATTAAAAAGGTTGGGGACCACTGCACTTTAAGTAGTTACAGTTAGTCTCAGCCAGCAGGCAACCTAACAGAAAGTAGGGGCAAGAAGAGAAAGTGCTTTATCCGAGCAAGGATGTAATGTCCAGTGAGCAATTCAGAGGAACTGCAAAAGAGGGGGATCCATCAGGAAGAGGAGTTTGGGAAGGAGCAGTTTGGAAAAAGGGAAGCAGACATAGTATTTGGTCAGTTTTGTTAATATTGTGTTTAAACATTCTTTCTAGAAACATACTGAAACACGCTGCCCTTGGCCATTCTATTCCTGTTCTGTAAATAAAATGTTTCATAGACTTCAGTGGTGTAACTTCGGCACCTTTCAACAGCAAGCAATAAGATATCTGAATTAACTATAACTGGGAATTGTACTTCACTGTAAACTTTTTTTTTTATTCTTGGGGTTATCAAAAGATGTGTTTATGTAATATATTGGGAATGAAAGTGGCATTTGGTTAACAGAAAGCTTAAATAAACTCAAGGCAAGATGCTTAACTGGACCATTATTTTATTTAATATTCAGAGTTAAGAAAAAGACATAACTCTACTTTTGGGCAATTCAGTCTTAAAGATTTCATATTACATTTGCTTCATATATTTGAATCCTCATAAGGGGAACATTCACTTTAACATCCATACACATAGCCTGATATCAGCTTTTCATAATTTAAATGAAGTCACAAGTGTATCAATATAAATTTGAGATGAATACTGTGCCAGTGATAGCAAATTATAGAGCTAAATATCAAGCCACAAGTTAATACAGTATAGAAAGTATATACACAAGCTATTTCTATAGGGAAAGGGAGGCTTACATTTCATTTGATTGGGAATAGTAGAATTTTAACTATGAACTTTTTTTGTTAAAAGAGACTTGCTCTAGAAAACAACTTTTTTCCCCATACCATTCCAAGACACTATTCAACACCACCATTTGGCCTACAGCGATATAACCCATCAAAAGAATATTAAAAAAATGTGCATGATAAACTGTTGTTAACAGATTCCATCTGTTTTTAAATTTTGTCAAAAGGCCCGTATTATACAGCTCATTACAAATATTACTAACTCTTAGACAATGACTCTGTAAAGTATATAATGTGGCTAATGAAGTAGAAAGTTTAAACAACAAATCATTTACAAGTTTTCTGTGTAGTCTTTCTAATGGAGGGAGTTTATAATCATAAACAAATGTAATCACTTATGTTAAGCAATCCATGGACCTAGTCAATGTAGCACAAACAGCCATTATGCAAAAATTATGACATTAAGGAAAAAGAACTATTGCAGACTTTGCAATTTGCTGTGCTCATATTTGTACACTGAATCTAATAACTGAAAGACAAACAGTGAGGACTCCCTCCCTCTCCCTGCAACACCCAAATAGTACCATCCACAAAACAACAGAATCATATGCAACATGAGCTGAGTTTTGCTGCCCTGAATTAAACTTGACAGCAGCAACATGGACAATGGGGATCTTGTACTGGACATTGCATCTTACAGTACTGTGCATGAATGGGCATCATGGTGAACATAATGTGTCAGGAATGGTCACAATAAAGATGTTCAACTGATTAATGTGGCACTAGACCAATATTTAATAATTTATATTGAACTTTAAAATTGTTATTGCTACAATGTACAAGAATAAAATACACAAGCAATTTAATATTAGTTTACACAAGGCAAGGAAAGTATGAATAGCAATTAAGATTCTGTTAGTTTTACATAGCATTAATTGTTTATGATTTACAGGGATGAATTAATGTGAAGTAAAACTACAGATCTAAACCACATTACAAGAAAATATGATTTTAAGCGTTTACAAATATATTATTTTGAAGATAGTTTTTTGTATTATTCCATTTCATATTCAGATCAGCTACATATGTTTTAAACATTAGTCCCATAATATCATGTACCACTGCAAAATGGGTGGATTTAAAAAAAAAAGTTTATTTTATTATTAAAATTTCCAGATTTTTTAAATATTTTAAATTGGCAAAGGAAAGCAGTAATGTTAAGTACAAAAAAAGTCATTCTGCATTCATTCAAATAATCCATGTTTTTATATAAAGAATTAAACATCACTTCCTGAAACATTATATTCTAAGGTTCACTGGTATTGGTCAAGAATATCCTATGCTATCCTATCAGGATGATTAATGAAGGCACCTTTTTCACAGAATGTCAGACTCTGCCTTTTTAACAACTGACCTTTCATAGAATACTACTGAACTCATAATTCCACTTTTGTTCAGTTTCTTATTAGTGGAGTTAAAATTAATACTTATGGGAATGATGGCTAAGGTGATGCACAGTAAATCTTATGGCATATCAACCTTCTATACTGACTACCCAAGGAATAGTACCTGCATTTGTATATTTCAATAGCATAAGTATTCTGCTAAAACTCTGTGTCCTTTTAAAAGACAAATTAGGTCAATATACAACCCTTGTCCAAATACAAAGCTGTACACATCTAGAAAGACTTTCAAAGTTCGTAAGTGCTAATGAAACAATTACCTACTGTATAGTGAAGAATTTTTCAATATTATAAGACTGTTTGAAACTTTCATAATGACAAAATTATGTGTAGTACCAAACATTCTACAACCAAATTAATCTTGAGGGGTGACATTTTAACAACCCATCTAGAAAATGCTGTAAGCTGGGGCCATCTAGTCACAGACGTGGCTACACCAGTATCATTCACTAGGGATGCCATTCTGCAGAGTGTATCACTCCACTCTGACAGGTGTAACCTTGCACAAACTTCTGGGGTAGGGTCATGCAGATGAGGTGGTTCCCTGTTATTCCCAGAAGTTTTAGAATGTCTTGTGTTCTGGAGCTGCATTAGCAGCCACCCTTGTGTTGTAGATTATTCCAGCGCCATATTATGGTGTTCATTCACTCTAGATTTAAACCTTAGAGGTGTGACGGGGTGAGGTTACAGAAGACCTTTTGGGGGTGCCTCCTGGAGTGCTGACACAGCCACTGACACTCACCTTCCTGCTCTCTGGGGCTTCACACCACCCGGTACTGCTGGGCCAGTTCTGCCCCAGCCAAGGAGACTGCAGTTTTGGGATACCACTCCCCAAATGGGATCAAAAACCCCTAATTACTTGAGTAAGCTCCCTTAAGCAATGAAAGGGAGAATGTACACACTGGTTGGTCCTCCAGGTAATAATTATTTACACTGGGCTTAATAAAGTAACTTTTATTTACTATCAAGTACAAGCAGTAGGATTTCAGTGGTAATAAGTGATGTAACCCTTCTGCCGGGTAGGCCTGGCAGTAACCAGGGCTGGGTTCAATATCTTGGGGTCCATCTCACATAGAACCAGCTCGAGCCCCCACCCAGTAATCTGGGAAATTCACGCACCCCTGGGCGCCTCTGAAAGGTGATGCTTCCCCACTCGCAAGCACTGAGTCTGAGTGTAGGAAAGAAACATTTAATGAAACAGAGAGAGAAGTCATATGGCATTAACTTGGGGAAAACACCACAAACGGAGTTCATAACCCAAACATGAGCCAAGCCCGCCTCCCCCCCATCAAGAATCGCCCGAAGTCCAAAGAGTCCGACACCCCAAAAGTCTCTGTCCCTGGTCCGTGCCACCCAGAGTCCCAAAGTTCACCCGCAGGGTTTCACCTCCCAACCTGGGTAGAAATCGGGGTGGTGGGATAGATAGAAAGGGAGCACCTTATATGAAACTCCACCACGCTCCACCAGCTGTCTTGTCCCACGCCACTGGACTCTCCGCTGGGCGCCTGCTGCCGCTCCTCGTCTGCTGCTGCCACTGGTCGCCGCTCCTGACCTGCCGCCGCTCCACGCTACGCCGCGGGTGGCCGCTCCTCGCCTGCCGCCGCTCCATGCCACGCCGCAGGTGGCCGCTCCTCACCTGCCACCGCTCCACACCACGCCTCAGGTGGCTGCTCCTCGCCTGCCACCGCTCCATGCCACGCCGCGGGTGGCCGCTCCTCACCTGCCATCGCTCCACACCACGCCTCAGGTGGCTGCTCCTTGCCTGCTGCTGCTCCACGCCACGCCACTGGTCGCCACCACTTCACTGGCTGCAATAGGCCTGGCTCTCAGCCAAACCAGTGATTTCAGCTCTCAGTGATTTCAACTCTTTAGCTACCAGCTGGACTAGCAAATGAATCCAGCTTTTACTGGACTAGCAAAAGAAAAGTGTCCTCAGGTAGTCTGCTTTAGGTCTGTCCTTAAAACTAAAGGGAGAAAGGTTCAGGCTGGGCCAGTCTTATAGCTCACACCTAGCAGGTGTGAAGCAGACTGACTCAAGCCCTTTAACTCTTCCCCCCAGCTCAGTTCACTCAACTCTGGAAGGGGGGAGGCTTTTTCTTCGAGACCTCTTACCATGTTGGTGGTGTCTCTCCTGCAAGCACTGGTGTCATGTTTTACAGTGCCCACATTAGGGGGTAGCATGATTAGTGACCCCCACAACAGTCCTAAATTATATACAATTCTCCACATTCCATTCCAACACTGACCTTTCATCAGTCCTGGCTGAGTGGGATTTACATAGCCACACCTCGGATTCTCTCCTGAGCTGTATTTACATAACAGTTAACAGTTAATTACCTTGCAGAGCTAAACAATTGTAGTGGGCACACTCACCCCTCCTTTTAGCTGGCTGATAGCAAGCAGCAGTTCAGCCCCTGCTTACAGTGAGAACAGGCAGAGCAACGTAGATTACAAATCAAAGTAACAAAAAACACTTAGCTAATTCTAATACTAAAATCCTCAGCACAAACTTATTATAAACTCATCTTAAAACTGTTTCTGTTCCAGCTGCACTTTCAAACCAGGAAAAACTCCATTTCCCCTGGAGTCTCTGGTTCACTCTCTGCAAGTGTGTCCAGCCAGCCCAAAGACAAAAGACTCTTACCTTTCTATTCTTTTTAAAGAATTCCCTTATTGCATGGGGAGTCACCTGGCCACTCCTGACAAACCAGTGCTAAGACTTAAGGACAAAAGGCTCTTTGCATATGTTTGCCCAGACACTGAAATTACCTTTGATGGCTTTCCATTTACACATTTAAAAAACAAAATATCCCCTGTTCCATATGTCTAATTTTACACACAAGAGTGATACATACACTAAAATAAGATAAACGAATCCAGCGGATTAAGACATGAAGATTGATAAGTAACATGAAGCAATTTACTCAAAGCACCCTTGAGTTATGTACATTTATTTTCAAAAGTCCATTTCATAATGCATGGGGGGGGGGGGGGGGGAGGTGAACCATAAACAGGCTTCTTTGCTTATTGTTTGATTGGCTATGAATGGAATCTTGTTGCTAGCACTGACGTTGTAATACTCACTGAGAATTTAGCACTGTAGGTAACTGCTATAAACACTTGAATCCTATAAAATATCTGCACAGAAAACCATGGCCAATTAAATCCCCACCAACTCTACTAAACCCCTTTCCTCCTGAAATGGAGTGATGGGTGTGAAGTCAGAAGATGATGCTAAAAATTATTTTTAGCTAGTCTTTTATACAGCATGCTTTACTACATTGTCAGAACTCCCATTTAAAAACCTGATCCTAATGTGTGTTTGAGGTGAACCACAAAGGGGTTTTTGTTTTGTTTTTATTTTAAATCCTCATATTTGTTACATAAAGTTCTGAGAGTAGACCAAGCCATTCTTTAAAATGCAATCATTAATTTACTAGTACTATAAAACACTTGGAAATACAAGCTGTAAACTTCCTGGTTTAGAGAGCTGATATCTCCAATACCTTAAGGCTTAAGCAAAGGTTTAAAGAATCGAGAAAACCTATTATATAATTCTCTTTACCTGTGGTAGCAGTGACATCACACAACCTAGCGGAGAAATCAGAACATCTGCATCTCAGATCTCTCAAGCTCATAAGGCAATTCTGATGAAAAATCCGCCATGTCCTCTTCTTAAAGGCATCCTGTTCAGGGGAAGCTGGGTATTCCCGAATGCAGCAAGTGCACTAGACTAAAATTCAAGACATGTGGGATCTAACCCCAGCTTGGCCAATGAACTGCTAACATGATTTAGGGTAAGTCACTTGACTATATGCCTCTCTTTCCACTAGCAAACAGCTGTATTGTCTACTTAAATGTCCTTCAAGTGCATAACTGTATCTTACTAGGTGAAATGCCCAATTCTCTTTGAGACGCCAATTGTGTCTACTCTAAACTCATCTGTAACACAAAAGTTTTGGCTATTTTAAAGTTCTAGGTCAACTGAACATAATTAGAGATGATTTCAGTATCCGCTGCTTGCCTGAGACTTCACTTTGATTTTAGGACTGTCAATGGCCAGAAAGGGAATTATATCATGCAATACTACCTGGTTTTTGTGTCATGAATTAGGAAAAATTAAGCTTCTCCAGTTCTGAAATATACCCCCTTTTTTCTGCTAAGCATATCCTAAATACGTTACCATGAAATAACAATTATTCAGTTTAGCTACATGCACAACTGGAATTCTTCCATCCAATTTTAATCTCAGGTTGTGTAGTCTGAACCTACTGAAAACTGTTGAATGAAACTCCCCTTCCTCCCCCTTATCCTGAGAAAATGGCTACAAGAAAAGCATGGGTATTTAAGAATTTCATTTAAGTACTTTAAATATGAGGTAAACAACAAATTTGGAAAGAAGCTGATAGAGGAGAAGGACTATATCCCAAATAATAATGTACATGGATGCCTTCAGAAGTTAAGTAATTGCAGCAGACTTTTATAGCTCCATAAAAGTTATTTTTGACAGAATCTAAAAGTAAGATATCTGAATTAGATTTGGTTTCATCCTAGTTTATTGTTACTAATTCTAATAAAGCTGAGGAACCCATACGTTTAGAGGGCAGGTATTTAAGACTTAGATGCTTAGTAGTCACATGAAACTTCAAGAGAAGGTTTCTGGAAAGATGACAGTTTGAGTAACTTGGAAAACTTCCTTGGTTTTCAAGCTTGAATCTTTGTTTGGGTCTCAGTCTAAAGCTGGAATTCTCTGACCCACATAAATATACTGATTCCAATTTGCCTGATGTATGAAAAACTGAAATCTTTATCTCCTCTGAGCATCAAAGATAAATACTGAATTCCATGACATAGCTGCATTGGAATGAGTGGCTTACAAATCAATAACAAGAACTATTAACATGTTTCTTAATTATTGAGGTCCTTGAACAATACACAAGTTACACTTATAAACTTACATTTCATGGTGGATTACTAAATGTCATTCAATCTAAGATATGATTAAATGTATATAACTCTAATAGAAGATAAAAATGTTATCAAATTGCACATTCTCCTTTCTTCTCTTTTTTCCCCTTCCAAAGTTATGCTGAATTTTGCACCTTTTAACGTTTCTTTGATATTTTCCCATAATCTTTTGGTGTTTTAAGTTATCTGTGTACTGTTGGATTCTGTTAAATGTATTATCCTAATTGTATATTTCTTTCTTCCTCTTTTCTGTTGTTGCTTGCTTGCTATTGTTTCATACAAGCAGTATGAAAAATAAAAACATTTTATAAAAAAAATATTTTCCAGCACCAGACAGGAAAGAAACCACTGAAAGACATGCTGTCATAACTCAGAGGATATCCTCTCTTTCACATTGAGAAATAAATCTTAAAACCCAGAGGAGATCTGCATAAATGAAGAGCAGCTGAACAACCTCAGAGTCACAAGCAATATTATCTTGCTCACAGAGAATACATGTGACCTACAAGAGTTGATAGAGGATCCCAACCGTGACCAACAGAAATTGCAACTAACAATGAATCTGAGTAAAATGAAGATCTGGCTTAACAGACAAGCATAAGACAGTCAGATCAGCAGAAATAGGAAAATTGGAAAAAAAAAAGTAAAAATACTTCCACCTTAGGTAGCTGTTCAAGACAACATACTCAGGGAAGAAGTCAAAGAAAATTAGGCCAGGTTTCAATGGATTGAAAGGGAAAAGAGGAGAGACAGAAAAGACCAAGATGGAACTTTGAATAAAACTCTAACTTACGAGTTTTCCTCCTTTGAAGAGCTAGCCAGAAGGAGTAATTCCAGAAATAGAAGGTACTCAGTTTCAATTGAGTTTAACATAACTTAATGCCTATTAGTGACTGAGCCTTTCCACAATATACATAATTTGAACGTTCAACAACTTTTCGCAAATGTGGCCACCCTGAGTAGAGTGCTAAGAATTATACGTAAAGGACAACCATGTGGCTCAAAGAATATTAGTGTGTTTAGCAAAACACCATGTGCTTTAGGACCCTACTGCCTACTGCCACATCCACTGACAACCTGAAGTCTACACCTTTATAAATTAATAATTTGATTACTTGCCTCTCTTGTCTATTTCTAATAAGCATTATGAAATATCTTTCTTTCTCCAGCACATGACTTTTGGACTTGTGGACTGCACAGTGAGTGTCTTGGGGAAAAAACCCAAGACGGGTAACCATGTTAGTCTGTATCTACAAAAGTAACGAGGAGTGCTCTGGCACCTTAGAGACGAACAATAAATCTGTCTCTAAGGTGCCCAGGACTCCTCGTTTTTTTCAGGGGAAAGAATCCTCTCACCTGATTGGCTCTTGTGATGCAAGCATTATTCCATCTGGCTACAGGAAAACTTAAGGACTTCTTAGTGGAAAACAAAGGACCAGAGGAGTGTCCATCTTCTTATGAACTTCATTATATTGAAACAGAAGTTCAAGGCCCTTCAAGTGTCTACTGTATGCTAATTGACCTCCACAGGTTGTTTGGGTTTGGGGTAATATAAAAGCAAAACTATTTCCTGTCATTTGTGAAACAAAGAGTTGACTGAACCACCCCTCACCGAAACAATTGGTCATCATGGACTATGCAGTATTGAAGCTATATGGGGAAAGCCCTAACACAGGTCCTTTTGCTGGTTTAATTTGAAAGAAACAGGAAAAAGGAAAAAAGGAAAAATAAATGAAATCCATTGAGCTAACGTAGCTAAAGTTTAGACTTATGTAATGTACCTCAGTCTACCTTGCCAGCTATACTTTCTGGCTAGCAGAAAGCAACAGCTTAGTGTTATTGATAAAGATTCAGTAAGAAGGCTGTTTGTGTTTGTTATTAATGTTAAGGCAGGAACAGATGAGATGGCCCATGTGACAAACTAGTGTCATACTTTTACTCTTAGAATGGTTTTCTTCTTTCAGAGTTTTAATTTAGATTTTTTTTATATAATGGAAAAATGTGTAATAGTAATGGTTACTTTAATCTTAGAATATTTTGTATTCAATCTCTCTTTACAGAAACAACTATGAAATCCTTACCTGTATGAAGCATCTATGTAATTTTTATTTGTGTAAGTGAACAATGTGAGTTTGTTTCAAAACAGATTAGTTTGAAGGTCAGCACAGCATACAGATGATCAGAGGAGGAGCCAGAGACATGGAGGCAAAGGAACTATCGAATGTGAATATAATATTCGGTGACAAAGGAGGGGCTGATTGGCAAACCTGAAGTAAGATGCAAGCACTCCCAATGTGTGAAAGGAACTTTAACCTGGTAAACAAGAAAAAAATACCACTTTCTCCTCTCCAATTTTTCATTTAAAGCACATGCTATCAAACTTTAAACAATCCACCACTGGAGATGTTCAGAGATGGACCTCTACATAAGCGCAATATACACATGAATAATATTCTTTTCCTAATTAAAAATCTATTAACTTCAATATCGCTATTACAAAAGCCGATTACAACATTAGACCTGCCAAATACGTCTAAATCAATTGGGAAAAATTCAGCCTGACTGCTATTAAGAGTGATGATTGATTACCAACATTTCACATTTGTAGTCTGGACATGATAAAGTATCTGGAAGTTAAGTTGCAATTTCAAAACAGCCCTGATCACCAGCAAACACTTATTTTAATAAGAACATAACAATGGTCTTACTGGTTCAGACCAAAAGTCCATCTAGCCCAGTATCCTATCCTCTGACAGTGATCAATGACAGATGCCCCAGAGGGAGTGAAAAGAAACAGGTAATCATCAAATGATCCCTCTCACGTCATCCATTTCCAGACTCTGACAAAAACAGGCTAGGACACCATTCCTACCCATTCTTGCAAATAAGTACTGATGGACTTAACCACTATGAATTTATCTAGTTCTTACTTGAATCCTGTTAAAGTCTTAGTCTTCACAACATCCTCTGGCAAGGAGTTCCACAGGTTGACTGTCCACTCTGTGAAGAAAAACTTCCTTTTGTTTTAAACTTGCTATCTATTAATTTCATTTAATTACCTCTAGTTCTTATATTATTGGAACAAGTAAATAACTTTTCCTTATTCACTTTCTCCATATCTGTCATGATTTTATAGACCTCTATCATGACCCCCCTTTATATAATCTTTTCTAAGCCAAGAAGTCCAAGTCTTTTTAATCTCTCTTCATATAAGACCTGTTCCAAACCCCTAATAATTTTTGTTACCCTTTTTGTAGTATTTCCCAATGCCAAGGTATCTTTTTTGAGATGAGGCAGCCACATCTGTACACAGTATTCAAGATGTGGGGGTACCATGGTTTTATATAGAGGCAATAAGATATTATCTGTCTTATTCTCTATCCCTTTTTTAATGATTGCTAACATTGTTTGCTTTTTTGACTGCCACTGCAAAACTGAGTAGATGTTTTTACAGAACTATTCACAATGACTCCAAGATCGCTCTTAAATGGTTTATAGCTAAATTTGTCTCCATCATTTTGTATGTGTAGTTGGGATTATTTTTTCCAATGTGCATTACTTTACATTTATTAAAACTCAAATTCATTTGCTATTTTGTTGGCCAAACACCTAGTTTTGTGAGATCCTTTTGAAGCTCTTCACAGTCTGTTTTGTTCTTAACTATCTTGAACAGTTTAGTATCATCTGCGAATTTTGCCACCTGTTTACCCCTTTCACCAGATCATTTATAAATACATTAAATAGGATTGGTCCCAGTACAGATCCTTAGAGGGACATTACTAGTTACACCTCTCTCCATTCTGAAAACTGATCATTTATTCCTACCCTTTGTTTCCTACATTTTCACCAGTTATCAATCCATAAAAGGACCTTCTCTCTTATCCCATGACAACTAACTTTATTTAAAAGTCTTTGCTGTTTGGTGTTTAATTAAGAGTCTTTTCAAAGGCTTTCTGAAAATCTAAGTGCACTATATCCACTGGATCCCCCTTGTCCACATGCTTGTTGACCCCCTCAAAGAACTCTGGTAGATTAGTAAGGCATGATTTCCCTTTACAGAATCCATATTGAGTGACGAGAGATGTGACTGTGAAAGTATTGTTGGGATTTTGTGGTTCCCAGAGACTCAGGTGCTGGGCAGAATCAAGGGTCTTCAATTCAATTCGATTCAATTCAATTCAATACTTTATTCAATGTGCACAAAGGGAGAGCCCCTGGTACTAAAATCAGCCAGAGCCCCTCGAGCAAGGAGCCCCTCCCCTTGCTGTTTTATAGCACATGGTTACAGGTTACATAACACAAACTTCTAAACCAATCATATTCAACCTTTCCATATATGGCTTTGTTTGTCACATGCATGCACCTCTCCACTCCACATGCCGAGCTCACCCCCCTCCCCTTGGCCTCCTCCAGGCTGTTGCTAGGGTGGTGAGCCACAGTATGCCTCTCCATGCATACCCTTCAGTATCAATTTAAAGATTATGAATCCCCAGACTTTCTATTACAAGTCCTAAAAATTCACTCAAAAATACATTAAAATCAATTTTGAGCTTTAACTCAAACCTCAAAATTCTCGACACATGATCATTCAAGTACGACTTTCAGACATCTATCTACTTGAAATTAGCATGGTTTTCCCCACTAGTGAATTTTTTTCCCAACAATTCACAAAAATTAGATTATTCTGGGATAAAATATTAAATGTGATTTTCATTTTACATTTAGATCTCTACATAGTTTTATGTAATTAAACCAATTATCAAATGTCTCAGAAAATCCCACATTTGACATATCCCACTGCTACTCCACATATGTAAGTTACTGCATACACTAGTATGGAATAAGGTCAACATCAAAATGAAATAGAGTTATCTTCAATACACGGGGGATTATTATGGACATTTAAAATATTTAGAAATCTTAGAAATAATAACGTTAAAAAGTAGATGGTTTTAATGTTTCTATCTTTCCAAAAATAATATGTATCTCAATAACACTATGGTTGTCTTTGTAATATGACTGAACTCATGCTTCCTTCTATTCTGATCTTTAAGAAGCCCTGAATCTTACCTGGACATTCTTTTCTATGGTAAGATAGGATCAGAAGGATGGCAACTGATATAGATCAAGAATATGTGCCCTGTACACCAAAGCTTATCCTTTGTCACTCTTCCTCTACTCAAAAGAAATTTCAGAGATGCAACTGAATTTAAATTAGTTTCAAAACATAAAATGCACTCACTTTTTGCCTAAGTGAAAAATTGACTATTATGCCACTGTAACTAAGACTCATCAACTATGCGGAACAATGGCAATACCAGTCCATCAGGAGACTGAAGCCAGGAAGAGGAAGACAAAAGGCCACAGCTAAACATACCCACAAGGCATCCTCTGGCATCCTCACTCCAGCAACTGACTGGGGAGTTAAAACACAACAGGTTAAGAGTGTTACATGTTAAGAAGATAGAATATAAAGGGCATTACTGTTGGAGATCTTGACAACAAAAAGCAATGGCGCTTAGAAAAATTAGTCACAGAAATCCTTGAACTAAGTTGTACCAGACACAGATGAACATATATTGCTGGAGGGGAGGAGGTTCTTACTTCCTGCTGTTTACCAACTTATCATACTGTCATGATGTGAAGTTCTATTCATCTATATAAGTATAAGAAACAGTCAAAGAAGAGATATCAAGTAAGGCTTTAGGTCTGAAGGCATCATTGCACTCAAAGAAAATAAAGAGTGTATTTACAAGAATTATCTGGACTGAAAGTTCAAAAAAGAATGGATGTTTATAAAAGCGTTTTGAAATCTTCCTCAGAAATTCTGTACTTTCAGATACTAATGTTCACGTCATCTACATTAAAATGGATCTCTCATCTTGACCTTTACCAGGAAGGTTATACTGAAAACCAGAAATATACTACTGCCCACATGCATGCTGAAATCCTCATGTTAATTATTTACATATGAAAAAGATTTTGTTTAATGTTGGAAACTTGATAGAAATATGATCTTTTCTTCATTGACCTAAGTCATAGGGTTGACCATTTACTATATATTAACAAAATCTCTGAAGTGCCCTTACATTTTTTGATATTGTAGTTATAAATCAATGAATTGTACATTTTATAAGTCAACATTTTCTCTTGTCAATTGTTTAAAAATGCTTAATGTCATTATACAACCGTACTTCCAATTATGCCAAAGGTATCAACTGGCCAGGATAAGTGCCTTTTTATATAACTTTTTATAAACACAATATATCAAAGGTAAAGAGAAATATTCTAATATTAAGTCCATATTTTAAAAGCAATATTATGTATATGAATAATTTAGATTCAAACCCTAATCTCACTGAAGCAGTATCTTTGCCATTGATTTTAATAGGACTAAGATTTGGTTGTATGTAAATTAAATGTAATGTTTGCAGACTAAGCATCAGAAGTATTTAGGTAATTTAACCACTAGTTTAAATGAACTTGTTTCAAGATGGAAAGGCTAAACATAATGAAGCTAAACACATAGGTGAAGAAAACGTCCAGGTGTTTTCTGCTAAGGGTGAACTATAAATATCCTATAGCACTCTTCACAAGACTGAGGGTTTTCCTTGCTGTGCTGGTCACAATCTCATTTCTCCATAGTGCTATGCAGCATACTGCCTATTTGTTGCTTGCTGTCCTCCACCTCGCAGGCGGCTGTATTTCAGTAATGCTATGTGTATGGTATGTACAGTGTAGTTCAGCCCCTGGGGATTTTGACGGATGAAAGATGCTATATAAAATATATTACTATATGTCCAACCAGATCAGTCATTTCCAATTAATCCTTGAGTGGGTTTTTTTCCCCCCAGTATAACTTTTTGTTGCAACTAACATTATTGGAAAAAGCAACATCAGACTTTGATTTCCAATAAGCGATATATTTACCTCACTTTGCTTGAACATAACAATACTTTTATTAATTTTTTTTACTTTAGGAAATAGTGCTAGTTTCCCAAAGAAAAAGTCTTTGACCAAAATATCAGAGGATATTAAACTGAAAAGTGATCTACTGATGCAAATCATTAAATCTATTTGCATTTGCTTACTGAACCCTATCACAGAAATTAAACTACATAGAGTGGGGAAAAGGGCTGGTTGTGCATGGTTAAAAGGAGACATCTTGGAGGATCCAAGCTCTATGTCATTAATTTTCTCACTTCCCCTCATTAACAAGTAAAATGTTTTTACTGCTTGAAAAGTTTTAATAAATAGGAAAAAGCAGGGCAGCTGACATAAGTTTTTAATGTAATATACAAGAGCTTTTAATATTTTTACATATATTAATGAAAATATTAAAATGTAAAAAAAGTTACATTGAAGAAAAAGCAAAAGAAATAATATTTTGACAATAATGGGATACCTTTCAGAATTTTACTTCTGGCAATTTCTAGTCTGGCA
This sequence comes from Pelodiscus sinensis, assembly GCF_049634645.1. NCBI lineage: Eukaryota > Metazoa > Chordata > Testudines > Trionychidae > Pelodiscus > Pelodiscus sinensis. Next base: position 49,853,298 of record NC_134718.1, read on the forward strand.
CTTTCTATGTTGTTGTTGATCAATGAACAATTGAAATGGGTGTCATCTAATGCACAAACAGCTAAGCAGTTTACTAAATATCCTCACATTCAATTCTGTGCTCTAATAAACTTCTTTTTTAAATGAAAAACTATAGCATACAGGGCTGCCAATGGGGTGTGGTGGAAGGGGCACCTGATCTGGGGCCTGAAGATTTTAAAAGGACTGAGGCTTCCACTAGCTGGAACCCTGGGCCTTTTAAAATAGCTGTTGGAGCCACAAGCAGTGTGGGGCTATCAGCACTGAAGGGCTAGGTAAGGGAAGCTAGGCCCCAACTCTGCACCTTTTGGAGGCCTGGAGCCTCCCCCACAATTTGCCCAGGGACCCAGCAATTCTGTCAGAAGCCTTGATGGCATACATCTTAACGTGAAGTCTCAGTGGGCCTCTACAAATTCAGTTCCTAACAAAACAATCAAGACAAAACACTTTTCCTGACAAAACACTTTCCCCCACTTCGTTAGAAGGTTTGTCAGTTAGAGTTATAATCTTCTGCAGAAGATCTTATCTTTGTTGTAACACTAATCGAACCTTTGTGGAAGCCCAAGCTGCATAAGCCTACTCCATGAACCTACTGATCATCCTTGAATTTTACTAAGAGTCAATGTCTTCATTTTTTGGTTATGCATTCAAACCTTCTGTTGTTTATCTGAACCTTTTTAGACATTCATTTCTGTATTAACAAACACCCATTATCACTCATCTCATGCTCTGTTTTGCTTGACTTCAATGATCTATCTGAAAGGAAGAACAGTGGAAAAATAAGTAGTTCCGGATATAAGCAGAGAAAAGATGCACAAGGGAGCCCATTGCTTTTCTGATGATCAACAGGATTCCTAGCCCATACTATGACTACTGACTCTCTGCAATCATAGGTGGGTTCAAAGCAGTTTGTGCCTTACAGCAGTGCTGTATTTCTTGGGAGGCCAGCCAAAATCTAGCAGACTTCAACAAAAGAGGTATATTTTATGGCTATACCCATTCCAATAATGTCTAACTGTTCACTGACCTATACAGAGATGCCACATAGTGTACCCTTCAGCAAGAAAAGCTTGAAATGGAAGTCATTCTTTCCATTGGATACAACTGCCTGAGAGGGGCAGTTCACTAAGGGGCCCCATGTTTTAGAAGGCCCCCAAGCCTTCTGTGACGAGGCTTTGTGACATGGTGTGTGGGGCTGCAATGTTACTCACTGTAATTTAGCTTGTTGGCCCCTTTGTCATGCTATAAGGATGAATCGGCCAAACCCAGTTGGCACTGTGACCCCATGTACCTGGTCACAACACCCAAAAGAGAGAACTAGGACTAGCCCCACATACAAGAGCCACAGCTACATCCTTGCCCATCAACTCCCCAAAACCTAGGGGGCTTTTTTTGGAAGTGAGAGGACCTCAGTTTCAAGTTTTACCCTGGGCCCACAAAAACCACTATGCAGTACTACCACTGGATTCAGTAGCAGTCAGGCGGCTTTGCTACCAGTTTCACGATACTTATGTTCCATAGTCTACTGCATGATCCCAGAACAACACTGAACTTTTAAACATGCAAAGTGCAATTTGTGCCACAGGTACTGGAAAAGTCCCAGAAATAAAGCTGTAAAAATGCCAAGTTGCAGTAGGAAAGGATATTGACTATTCCTGCCAGCTGATAGAGAAGTGTAATCCGTATAACTGCAATTCCGTTCCTATCTCATCCAGAGAGGATGGTCTTGAATCTGCCACTAGAATGAGGGCCAGAATGCTTGCTCTATTAAGGACCTGCCTTATATGGTAGTGGTGTAATATTACAGGACATTTGTGATAAGAGAGAGAGATTCTTTCCTGAAGAGTTTGGTTTGATCACAGACAAAAATTCATGCTTTATTAAAGATCTATTTCTTCTATACTAGAAAAACACATCTTTGCTCTATTTTTGAGTGGGTGCCTATATAAAAGTTATATCACGTATTACAGTACATAACTATTTTTGCCAACCTCAAGAATCACAGCTGTAAAATACAAGCACTTGTTTTTCATAGCATTTCTTAGTTTGGAAGTCATAACCAACTATTTTCCTATATGTTTATACACACATACAGCTTTCTGTGCTAGTAAAGTTCTTTGCTCTTAAACAGATTTTCTTTTTAAAATCCCATTTCTATTATGATGTGAAATATTATAGAATTTGCAAGGTTTAATATTCAACTGAAGGCAAATGTAAAACAATACATCAATTTGAAAGATTTAATATTTAATTGGAGACAAACATTTTTAGTCCCAAAATTAAACTCACGGTTTTAAATTTAGGATTTTTTATATATTCTTAAAAGACTTTTTGCATCAAATTTAAGGCTAAGACCATAACTGTAAAAAAATGTGATGAGTGGTTTCTAGCTGAATCTAGCAGTGCTACCTTTATGACTTATGGACGGTCATGTAACAGAGCTGTAACAATATAGGATAACACATCAAAAGAATGCATGCCATTGATTATAATGGAGTTACACAGGATTTTCATCAGTTTACATGAAAATAAAAAGTGGCTTTCACCAATCATGCAAAATAAAGCTATTTGCCATCCACACAAACCAGCACAGCTTAGCTGAAATTATTTTTCAGATAACATAGGAAGAAAATGTAGTTGAGACAGACTGGATTTGTACCATCTGGAAGGCCTTAATGGGGGTCTGTAAACTTTCTGCTGGCTTTTGGGGTTAATTTTGTTTAAGTTTTTGAAATGTTATTTCCAATAAAAAGTTTTCTTATCTAGATGAAGGTATAAACAATCCTATTGCATCTCCACAAGAAACTATAAAGAGAAAAACTAGCCCAGTTTATTTTTAATAAAAGGAGGGCTATGCTATATAATAACTCTTCCTGCCACATCCATTGAATCTGCAGAAATAAAGATTGATGCCTGGATATTTCTAGACACTTTTAGCAGAGGAAGCAATATTTCTTTTCTTTAACAAAAACTCTTTATGTTTTTTAGTGTTTTGTAATAATTTGAGGAAAAAGTAAAGGCATGTTTTTCCTATCCACCCATCAGAAATCTGCATGTTTTAATTGATGACATGAAAAGACAAAAATGCCAAGAAGATATAGTGGATAACCTGGTGCCACAAGCCAAATGACATTTTGAAATAAAAAGCTTTATAGAGATGCATGCTATACCACTGCTACATATTCCTTTTAGGTTTATTGTTCTACACAGACACCTCTTGTATATTTTCACATTTTAATATTTAGGCACAGAACAGATTATATACTGGGATTATGAAGGGCAGAAAAATGTAGATTTACAGTAAGTGTTTTAAAGATTACCCCAGCCCACTTTTTATTAGTATTCTCCCATAGACTGCCCATCTGCATCCCTTTCTTGGTACCATATTACCACAGAGCATTTAGTTCCAACAGATTGATGAAATAATGGAATCCTTGTAAAAACAATTTTTAAAAAAGCCAATCTGAAGTAGCTAGCAGAACAGTGCTGAGTTTCAGTTACAGTAACATACAAAGAAAGCATTTTCAGCTTCTAGAAAGAATAATGCAGTCAACTCTGTAATTCACAAAAAATAAATGTCAAAAGTTTGTTCACAAACTTGTATCCCCAACCCAAAGGCACACTAGGTTTCCACTGTCCCCCCTGATTCGATTTGTCTTTGAAGACATCTTGGAACAAACTGAATGCTTGCTTCACTAGCTGAAGGTTTAACTGCTGTTCATTCACGAGTGCTGAAGTCTCCCTAGTGCCTCAAACAAGGAGATTTGGAGTGATAGAGCTTTCTAAATGCTTCATCTACGGTAACCAGCTAGGGAGGGTAAGATGACTTTCTGGAGAAAGGCACACGATAAGAAGCTTTAAAAGTAACAGCATGGATTCCATCAGGAACAGGCATAACTTGAAGATTTATAATCCCTTGGCTATTTTTCTAAACCACAATGCAACTATTCAACTTTGCCAGTGGGATGCTGAAAATAAAAGCAAATATCACCCCAAAAGAACCACTGAACCTTCAAAAGTACTCTGGTGCTTTTGAGAAAGAATTACTGCAAGAGCACAAAACAACAGATGGTTACTATTAAAGAATCTTAAATAGTATTTGGGAGGCAATATGGGCCAATGGATAGAATGCTACAAACGATCGCTACCACATACCAGCTGTGTGATCTTGGACAAGACATTTCCCTCCTCCTCAATTTTCCCAACTGCAAAATGGGGATGATGTTACTGATCCCTTAATAATGCATTTTTATACCTACTGAAGAAAATAAGAGCTAGATATTAATATATTTGTTATATTATTCCATTATCTTGTGAAGTTAGTCTTACATTAACCAAATGAAGTACAGAACATGAAAACCGTATCAATTTATGCTAACGTATGCAAAACCCATTGTGAATTACTTTTTTCAAGTTAACATGTATACTGAGAAAACAAAAAACCCGGGGATACTGCAACACAAAAAATGTATTTGGATCATCAGCCAGTTGCAATTTATTCTCAGTCATTTTTGCTACACCTCATAATATATTACTAAATGCTCTGTGGTATACTACATAAATATATTGTCATATTTGGGCCTGATGCTGACCCACTCAAGGGTAAAATTTTAGCACTGACTTTTGAGGAACCAGAAGCAGGTCCTTACAGAAAACAAAATTTACTACAGTGCTTGTATAAATATTAGCTAAAAACTGAGGGTATGTCTACACTACAAAGTTAGTTCGAACTAACGGACGTTAGTTCGAACTAACTTTAATAGGTGCTACACTAGCGCTCCGCTAGTTCGAATTTGAATCGAACTAGCGGAGCGCTTAGATCGAACTAGGTAAACCTCATTTTACGAGGACTAACGCCTAGTTCGAACTAGCTAGTTCGAACTAAGGGCTGTGTAGCCCTTTAGTTCGAACTAGTGGGAGGCTAGCCCTCCCCAGGTTTTCCTGGTGGCCACTCTGGCCAACACCAGGGAAACTCTATGCCCCCCTCCCGGCCCCGGACCCCTTAAAGGGGCACGGGCTGGCTACGGTGCCCGTGCCAGGTGCAAGCCTGCCAGCACCCAGCTAGCAGACCCTGCACCTGGCACGGCACAGAGCCACCCACCCGATGCCCCCCAGCCCACCCCCTCTTGCCGGGACCAGGCTGGCGGCTCCCGGGAGTTTGCCCTGGACCGCAAGAGGCGGGCACCTTCCTGGGCTAGTGCGGACATCGTGGACCTCGTCCACGATCTCCGCACTAGGCACAGGAAAGTGGCCGTCTAGGGCAGGAGAGCTGCCAGCCTGGCCACCCAGGACCAGGTGTGCATGAAAATCAAGGGGGTCCACTGAGACCCCCGACACTGAGCCCTGAGCTTACAATGGCCGTACTGGGTCAGACCAAAGGTCCATCTAGCCCAGTAGCCTGTCTGCCAACAGCGGCCAACCCTAGGGACCCTGGAGGGGATGGACCGAAGACAATGACCAAGCCATTTGTCTCATGCCATCCCTCTCCAGCCTTCCACAAACTTTGGGCAGGGACACCACTCCTACCCTCTGGCTAATAGGACTCCATGGACCCAACCTCCATCACTTTATCTCACTTCCCTTTAAACTCTGTTCTAGTTCTAGCCTTCACAGCCTCCTGCAGCAAGGAGTTCCACAGGTTAACTATTTGCTTTGGGAACAACAACTTTCTCTTACTAGTTTCAAGCCTGCTACCCATTCCTTTCCTTTGGTGTCCTCTAGTCCTTCTTTATGGGAACTCAGGAAGAACTTTTCTGAATGCACCCTCTCCACCCAACCCCTGCTTTTAGAGACCTCTATCCTGTCCCCCCTCCGTCTCCTCTTTTCTAAGCTGAACAGTCCCAGTCTCTGTAGCCTCTCTTCATATGGGACCTGTTCCCAACCCCTGATCATGTTAGTTGCCCTCCCCTCTCCCAGCCTTTCTCTTCCCCTCTCCCACCTCCTTTTCCCAGTCTCCCCCAGTTTTTTTCAATTAAGACAGAGTCAATGTTGGAAGAAACGTTATCTTTATTTTGTACATCAATAAGAAGGGAGGCTAGGGAAGGGTAAGTGGAAGGAGGTGAGGGAGGAATGGGGTACGAGCCCCCGATGGGGAGGACTGGGCTGGCTCTGCGGGCTTCTGGGGGTGGAAGCTCTCCTGCAGCCCCCCAATTACTCCCTCTCCCCAGATGGCAGCCTGCGGCAAGTGCAGCCGGGCTGATGGCCGAGTCGTGTGATGTGCCCAGTGTGGGTACTCCGGGCACTCCAAGCCAGAACTTCTTTGCAAGCGGGGCACCCCTTAGAACTGTGTGTCCGGGGTGGAGGTCGGGACCCTTTAAGCGCAGCCCTCGGCTAGCCTGAGACAGCATCTCCACGCTCTAAGTCCTCCTTTTATGCCCTGCCGGCACTGCTTCCGGCCATCCTTAAGCCCTGTTCAGAGTCCACTCAATGTGGACTTACTAGTTCGAACTAGCAAAACGCTAGTTCGAACTAGTTTTTAGTTCTAGATGCGTTAGTTCGAACTAGCTTAGTTCGAATTAACTAATTCGAACTAAGTTAGTTCGAACTAGCACTGTAGTGTAGACGTACCCTGAGAGACTTTACTAGGATTTATGGCTTTTTAGGGCATTTGCATTAAATGTTATTACAAACTAGTGAGGTTCAAGCATGCTTTAGTGAAAACAATGGTTCTCATTAAAAAATCAACAGCTACTTGCAGCACATAGATGTCAGAAATACCTTTTTTCTGTTTAAAACAGGAAGTAATCATAGAAACTGTCATACTTTCACACAAATAGTGCGTTTTATGGCAATGACCACTTATGCATAGAGGCAGTCCCCGAGTTACGCGGATCCAACTTATGTCTCGCCCCGGAGGACGGGAGCGGCGGGATGCCCAGATGCACCGCGGTCCCACCGCCCGCGTCCTCCGGGGCGAGAAAAGCTGCTCCGCGTCTCCCTGGTCTGCTGGGGGAGGGGGGTCTGGGCTCCCCCCAGCAGACCAGGGAGACGGGGAGCAAAGTCTCTCGGTCCCGCTGCCCGCGTCTCCCTGGTCTGTGGGGGGGGGGGGGGGGGGGGAGGGAAGGGCGCGCAGCTAGTGCGCCCCCCCCCCCCCGCCAGCAGACCAGGCTTTTCTCCGGACACCTGTGGTAGAGCAGCTGGGGCGCTGCCGGTTGGTCCCGCAGCACTGCTCTGGGCGCTACTGGACCAACCCGGCAGCACCCCAGCTGCTCTCCCCCAGGCGTCCTGATTCAGCCACTGCTGGTCAGTTTCAGCAGCGGCTGAATCAGGACGCCTGGGGCAGAGCAACTGGGGTGCTGCTGGGTTGGTCCAGTTGCGCCGAGGAGCGGCGCTACTGGAGCAACCCAGCAGCACCCCAGCTGCTCTCCCCCAGGCGTCCTCAAGTCAGCCTCTGCTGAAACTGACCAGCGGCTGACTACAGGAAGCCTGAGGCAGAGGTGCTCTGCCCCGGGCTTCCTGGAATCAGCCGCTGATCAGTTTCAGCAGCAGCTGACTTGGGGACGCCTGGGGTTCTTAAGTTGAATCTGTATGTAAGTCGGAACTGGCGTCCAGATTCAGCCTGTTGAAACTGATCAGCCGCTGATTCTAGGAAGCCCGGGGCAGAGCAACTCTGCCTCGGGCTTCCTGTAGTCAGCCGCTGGTCAGTTTCAGCAGCAGCTGAATCTGGACGCCAGTTCCGACTTACATACAGATTCAACTTAAGAACAAACCTATAGTCCCTATCTTGTACGTAACCTGGGGACTGCCTGTGGGTATGTGGGTATATGGACAGTGGGTAAATAAGTGGATATTTAAATTTTGAATCTAAACCATGATATCTAAACTAGTCAAATCTCACCAGTGTCACAGGATAAATATTGTTACTAGACAAGATAATGCACACAGATTCAACAGAATATAAGAAATAAGTGTGGTGGTTTGTCTTATCAAGTAGAAATACAGAAACAATGTTTACATAAATGCACAAACATACATTTGTGAGTTTACAAATACCCAAACATATGAGCATCACTAATAGCTTACCCACAAACTGACTTTTTTAACAGTCCTTATAAACTGGAACCTAGAAATTTGGTATTTATTGATATGGCAGGCACTGGTTGGAAAGCACTTATCTAGCTGGCTACCACCCAGCAAGTCTGCAAGAACCTGAGACAGGCTCCATGCCTGTCTGCTGGACTGGCTACTTCACACGGTTCTGCTCCAGCACAGGGAAGAGGAAAGGAGGCAGCTTCACTAGCTACCCCTGCCTCCAACAAAACTTCTCAGCTCCCATTGGCTGGAAACCGACCAATGGGAGCTGAGGGATTTTGCTAGGGGGCAGGAACTGTTACCTTGGAGAAACCAACCCAGAGTTACACTGATTTATTCAATGCCACTATTGGATCAAGTGAGAACTGAACTCCTTCACACATGTACACACACACACACACACACACATCCATACACTCAGACACTCATGCATTCATATACTTATGCATCCTACGAGTTGCACAAAGACAGCAGAAGAAGCCAAGCATGGTGGGTCTGCCTGTAGTCACCAGTCTGGGCCGGCGAACTGATCATATGGCCCATGATCTTCATGCTCTGTTCTCTTTACTGTGCTGGGTGACCTTTGTTATGTAAACTCAGTTCTTTCTCTGTGTCTGTCACCAAGAGGCCCACCCAGATCTCATTCTCCTCATTCATATTCATTTCTTCTTCTCATCTTTACTGTACCTCCATTTCTTGCCTTTTTCATGTGCAAACAATGATTAGATCAGACTCCACGTAGACCCTAGCTCCAGATCTGTCGCCTTATGGCTCATATCAAGAAAGGCATAGACATTACCCTATTCACACTCTCTCTCCTTTCACGCTCACCCACCAACTCCCTTGTCACAGAATAGAATGTTACAGAGCTTAAAGCTTGTCAGTTACAAAGCTTGCAAAAAGTTGCAGAACTTGAAACTTTACATGAAAGTTACAGAAAGTTACATGGCTTATAATAACAAAGTTATGCAGCTCACAATGACTGAAACCTACATGACTTAGAACTGAGAGTTACATGACTTACAATAGCAGGGAGTTCTACAAAACTGAGTCACATAGCAGAGAGTTACATATCAAGTCATATGACTTATAATAACTGAAAGCTACATGACTTACAATTCAAAAAGTTGCATGTCTTACATCCACATTATACTGGATTGGGCGGAGGATTTACACAACAGGGACTGAGTGCAATGCTTCCCCATCCCTCTCCAACATCCACAGCATCCAGTAGTGTGAGCTGCTGTGTAATAAAGGTGCTGGCGATGTTGCTGCAGGCTGTATCCAGCAGCTTGGTGGGCCGGATCTGGCAAAGCTAGTCACCTCTTGCTCACGCATGCCCAAAGGGCAGACTGCTATTAACATTATACGTATAAATGTAGCTCCTCTCTCTCTGTGTGGTCAACATGTTTACAAAATACATTTGAGAACCTGTAGTATGCAGGACAAGGTGTGGTTTCTGTAATGTACTTATTATATTCCTGTATAATATACTCCTCCTGAGCCAATTTTAAACGAAGTTCTGCGGAATCTTCACAAGGAAGAACAAAAGTAGGTGAAATTCAGACTTCTACAGATTGCTACAAATTCAGATTCAGGTTCATCCAAAAGTTTGCTAAAGATAACAAATCAGGCCCAGTTTTAATGTAGCTGAGCCAACACATGGCTTTAGATAAAAACAAGAATCCAAACAGTGGCTTCATATAGATTCATTCAAAAACCAAGCCAAACTTGGCAGATTTCTGCTGCAGTTTGCTTTAAGTTCTCAGAATCATTTAACCCCAGATATCCAAGTGAAACTCAGGAATATGAACATCAAGCAAAAATATGTTCCCAATAGCCCCTGAAAAAAGAAGCCTCAGAGATTGGTACAGCTCTGGTAATGAAGGAGATATATAAGCCCGGATGGAAGAAAAATGCGTATGTTTCATAAAGGGTTTACAAAGGCTTTTTGAACAGCTACATTGTATTTATTGAAAAACATGTAATCAATTTAGACAAGCTAACAGTAGAATATTCAAAATAAAATGGGGAAAAATGTATTCAAAAGCAAAATGAATCATTGTTAAAGAAAAGTATCACCCATCCAAAGTTAGGAAACTGCATTTGACACCCTGAAGTAGGGACTGAATGCCTAATTTTCAAAGATGATATGAATGAGAGGTGGGGAGGGGGGAGAGAAAAATCAGACTAGAGAGAGAACACAATATGATGGAATGTTTCTAGGTGGTTTAAAAACAATTATCACAGCACACAAAAAATACGCACAAGAATCAGTTCCTGAAGATCTTATACAAGTAAGACTAACTCATTTAATGGGAGTTAAGCACATGTAAACTCTTCAGACGGGGTCAAAAATGACAATTAAGTGAACCTGATTAATTATTACAATGAAGCTTACTCAGATTAGGGACTGATTCCAGCAAGGGTGAGGCTAGAGAGGTTAGCAAAAGGCAAGATGGGTCTCTTAGGGCACTTCTTCACTTGCCATGCTGGGGGTCGACCTTCTGGCATTCGATTTAATGGATCTAGTTAAGACCTGAAAATCAAAAGCTGAGGACAGCTCCGGCCAGCGCCTGTACTCCTTGCAGAAGCAAGCAGTAAGGGATGCCAATGGGAGTGTTTGCTCCCATCAGCCTCCCACTGTGGGGATGCTGCGTCCAGCTCAGTTTAAGGTAAGCCGATGCCAGCTACAAATTCTATATAGTTAGTGTAGTATACCTTAACCCAATCTTCTGGGTCTAGTGTAGATCTGGCCTTACAAAAATCAACATATATCAGAATAAAACTTGACCAGTGAATACAAAATTTAGAATCTAACAGTATTATGAATATTTCTAGAACTGTGGTAAATGCAGCTGACTTACATGGTGAGGTCATAAGATATTGCATGGAGAAAAACAAACAAATCCAGAATCCTAAAGTTAAGTCCTGGCAAGTGAAACAATAGATCCTTTTAAATTCATCTAATGTAGGAAAGACAAACCATGTTGTGGCTTTTGCTGACAGTACATTTTTGAGATTGGCCATGAGTGTTTGGGCAGAGAAAAACTGGTGCCTCTATCTGACAAATTGTTTTTCAATAATGCTAACTTGTAACAACTACCACCGAGTTCAGCTGGGCTACCCCGTTACAATTTTGAAAATTCTGGCTTCTAGAATACAATGCTTCCTGTATTAGAAATACTATCCTGTGGAAAATTATGTCTTCCCTTACTGAGACCTTCCCCCAGACAATTTATGAATAAAAATAATGGTTTTCATGTAATTTTACAGGAAGGTCAAAATGGGGGTAGAGAATAGTGGTAGTCTTCCTAACTCTGCCCTCAAAATAAGCTCCACCCATGGGAGTCATCAAAATGAGACTCTTCTCTCACTAGATTATGCAGCTTTTCTAAGTTTGGGTATATACACATCCTTCTCCCTTACTGAGCTTTGACTATACCTGTGGACTCTTCTTGGACTCCTTCTTGGGAAAAAAAACTAAGTGGTAGTACTCTCCAAAATGTGATCAAAATCCCAGTAAGTTGTGTGGTACACAGAATGAAATAGTTAACAATATTGACATTTAAATTACCAGCATCACTGAGTATCTGATTTAATGCTTGGCAGATAAATGGAGCAAATCACACATCTCAGATCTACTGTTCTACTACTATTCTAGTAGATTCACATAAGCCTCCTGGCACCGGTTACTTCTGTGCACATGTGTGCGTGTATACACAACATTTGGAGTACAAGACAGGAATTGGAGAAATGCCAGTATACGATACTGCCATGGACTTATGTTAAAAAAAATTAACTTTTAAAATTGTCATTTCACCTACAACAAACCTCTCTTGCATATTAGAAACACAGGGATTGCTAAACTGAATCATTCCCATGGTCTATCCAATACAGTACCCTGTCTCTAACAGCAACAATGGCAAACAAGGGACTATAGAATAAGTAGCAAGAAGCCTCAGAGCAGGCAGATATAGGATCATCTGCCTCCCAGAAGATTATATTCTTAGCACCCAGTAGATAGATATTTGATTAGTCCACGAAGAATGAGATTTTATATCCATTCTATTTTTAAGTATTTACTAAGCTATGGGGAAGTCTAGACTACAGGCTTTTGTCGACAGAGGCTTTGTCGACAGATACTGTCAACAAAGATTCTGTCGACAAAGAGCATCTAGACTACATCCAGTTCTGTCAACAAAGCAAGCCGCTTTGTCAACATGAGAGTGAGACACAAAGGACAGTGCAGATGCAATAACGCCTTCTGTCGACAGAACTCTGCCGACAAAAGGCATTATTCCTCGTAGAATGAGTTTTACTGCCGTCGACAGAACTCGGCAGTAGTGTAGACAAAGGTATAGTTTTGTCGATAAATGTCCACTTTTGTCGACAAAACCCTGTAGTCTAGACACATCCTATCTGAATATTCTTGTTATTCATCTAAAAAGTCCAGCCCCTCTTTGAATCATGCTAAGCTCTTAGCTGTAGCAACATCCTGTGATAATGAGTTCCACAGTTTACTTACGTGTTATGCGAAAAGAGTATTTCATTTTATAAGTTTTGAATTTGCCACCTTTCAATTTAACTAAATGTCCCCTTGTTCTTCTATTATGAGCAAGAACAAGAATTTTTCTTTTTAATTCCTATTGTGCAGGAGTAAATGTGCACATCCTTCCTCAGGTGTATTGTGATGCGAATAAATGACCTTATTAAAATTAAACCTACCATTGCCCTGGCTTTGGTTCTCAGGGACATGCATTCAATTTGTATATTCCCTTTACCCTGAGTGCTCAGGGTTTCTATAAACTCTGACAGCACACACTGTTCCCTCACCCAGAGCCACAGACCAAGAACACACAGTATCTCCTTTCCAGGTCATGGATATTCTCCTGAGAAGACGTAGTCCCAGACTTTCTAGAGGTCCCAGTGGCTGCTATGGCAGATAAAACAGTGCACAGGATCCAAATCTGATGTGAAGGCACAAGACTGCTGAAAGCATGTCTACACTAAAATGGGGATTTATGACTGCAGCTTTTGTAAACATAGCTGAGCTAACTTTGATTTAAGACTGAGGCATAGGCTAGTCCCGCCCACCTGAAACCCAGGGTACATATGAGTGGCCACTACCCATGCTGTCATAGTTTCACTGCTATACTGAGCCTTTTTACAGAAGGGAGAAATTCCTCTCCTGCTCCATATTATGTTGTTGAGGCAACAGGACTTCAGGATACAATCCTTTCAGTGTTCTTTTCCGCTAGAAATCCTAGGAAGAAGATAACCTAGAAAAAAATATTACAAGCTTGCAAAAGATAGGTATGTAACAACACAATGAGCTATGTATTTGCATACCACAAATACAGCCAAACTTGCCATCTTGAAACGGATGGTGGTAAAATACCGCATAAAGAAGCTGAGAATTATCAATGTGGTAGCACTCATCAAAATCTTGGGCCAAATTCCACCTATCTTACTGAAATGAGTAGTACTACATTGAGTGCAGAAAAACAAGATTTGACACCTTGAATTAACCTTTTTAATCGGTTTTTCATGTTAACATGCATTAGCGTTTTTAAACATATCAAAAATTAATAAAAATGGTACAACATCTTTTTATGGTTATAGCAGTTTGTCCTGTGGTGTGTGTTAAAATGCTAGCATGGTCTGGAACTCTACTAAACCAATCAGATTGTAGGTTTTTTACTTTCCACTTTATATACACAATCATAAATGAGTAGTAATGAATGCCACATTATTAATGACTCAGATGGCTCAGCATGTAAGACTGTATTTTCCAATCACATGCTGGCAGCTTTTTCACACCATAAGTTTACTTCAACACATATTATTTTGCTTTCCCTTAAGTTTCCTAAAATCCAACAGCTGCAACAACCTTAGTACACTGCATTAACAAATTTGCAGGCTACATAACCAGGACTGCTTGTTAAATGGTCTACCTGTAGTAGCTATGTGACCCATTAAAATTTTTCATGAAGAGAAAAGGGAATTCCGTTAAGAAAGAAAACTGGCTTCTTTCTTTGCCATACTAACTAAACTAAAAACCTGTCCTATCATCTTTTTATGTATTATTAAAGGATGTCACAAGTACAATTCTCTATTAACTACAATGAAAATTTACCTTTCCAGCTGAGGAACAGGAAGGTGAAAAATATGAAAATGACAATCATCACAGATTTAGAATGCAAACAAAACAAAACAAAAAAGAATAGAAATTTCACAGTTTCACTGGGTGGTTAAAGGCAGATTTATAAAAACAATTTGGCAACAAGTTTGTCCTAAAGACAAAAGTGAACAGTATTGTACACTTAAATATTTCACCTACGCTTTCCCTCCTTCCTCTTGACTCACACAAAAATGACAGTCAGTAGTCTAAAACAAAAATTTGTATGTATTAAATGGGAGTAAGACAACTAAATGAACTGATACCATTACAAAGACTTACATATTTTATGTGTACTTTTTGTTCCCAGGAGGAAAATTATTTTAAACTAAATAAAGTGTAAACTATACAGGTACAGTAGAAAGACACCATATTATTAAATGAAAACCTAGGCTTTATCTTACATGTACTTTGTTCCATTTTACAACTTTGAAATAGACGTATTTCACCTAACTTAAGTAATACACTACTTGCGTTTATTATCAATATATAGCATTCCACAATCATTTATATGTTCTATATACATAAAACTCTTAATTTCTCAGTACTGCTAAAACTTTAGCTGAAAACAGCGTATTACACACATGCAGCGTATGGTTTTCAATCACTAAAAACTTTTTCTAAACCCAATTTCTGTAGACATATCAAATTGTTCATCCTGAGAGATTGTGAATACAATTCTTATTGCACGGCCACCAGTTATACATCAGAACTATTCCAGAATCTGTCTGTAACTTCATGTTTAAAGAATAAAAAAGTCAAAACTGTTTGAGTTAGGGATTCTGACGGGGCAGATGTGCCCTGCACTGAAAGGGAGGAAGGAGGCAAAGACTCTGTGGAAGTCCCGCCCTTTTTCCCCAGACTGAGCATGCTCCAACTGCTGAAGCTGTATAAAATCCAGTGGTGCAGCTCAGTCTGGGCAGACCGCCAGCAGGGAAGGAGCTCAGGCCAGAGCTCCCGAGCAGTCCCTGCTGCCACAGCAGCTGCCCCAGCTGCAGCCGCTGCAGAAACAGCACCCCCTGCAGAAACAGCACCCCAAGAGCCGCAGCTCAAGCAGCCGCCGGAACCCCAGCAAAAGCCCCGACCAGGGAGGTCTTCTTCATGAGTTGGATTCATTGAGCAACACCCTGAGAAGGGGGCGACACCAGGGATGGTAGGAAGTGACCCAAAGAAGAGGCTTGTCCATCCAGGAGCTCAGCACGTTTCGGTGGGACGTCCACTGCGAACAGGGCCCTGGGTTGGGACCCGGTGGAACGGGAGGGCCCGGGTCCCCCTACCTCCCTGCTCCGTAACAATTGTCTCCCTGACAGTCGGGGGGAGACTCACCACGGGTGTAGGCCTCCAGGCCAGACAGCCTTCCAGAGTGAGACCATACTACTTTTTGGACTAGGTCTGCAGGGCCGTATTCCCCCTGAATGAGTGGACAGTAATTTTGGCTAGGCCTCTTGGGCTGAATTTACCCTAAAAGGAGGGAACTGAACTTTGGGACCAGACCCATAGGCCTGTCTTTATTGTAAAAGTAGGGAATTGTAGGCTGGGGACCACACGCCTCATTTGAAAAAAGGACCTCGATCCTAGAGTTGCCAGGTGTCTGGTTTTGAACCGGACAGTCCAGTATTTGAGCTTTCTATTCAGGAAACAATTGAAAAAATATAAATGTCCGGTGATGAATATAAATGAGATGTGATGTAATGTCAAGTGTGTCTGGTATTTTTGTTGAAACCATCTGGCAACCCTACTTGATCCTGCCTTTGAGGGAAACCTCCTCCTTCCTCCAACCATTGCAGGGATCTGGCCCCCAACAGATATGTTAAATTCAGTTTAATCACCTAATAGATCTGGTAGAAGACATAAGTTGATTTGCTAATGGGTAAAGATTTTGACTAATTTCAGCAATAGTACAGCAAAGAAATCCCAAACAATCTCAATCATAAGGTCATCTTCATCAAATGAATACATTCCATTAATTTTAAACTGGATTGCAAGCCAAAGGAATTTCTTCAAGGAGTACTCAAACTTGCACTCTCTAGGAAAGTGTTTCTTAAACTGTGTTCCGTGGCATACCAGTGTGCTGCGAGACAGTCAGAGGTGTGCTGTAGAAAACAACAGAATTCAAAATGGCCACCTTTAAAGGGGCAGGTGACCCCCCCCAACCAAAAATCCTTGGTGTTCCTCATAAAAAAATTGTTTAGTGTTTCTCGATCTTTAAGCAACACTGCTCTAGGGTGTTTCCTAATATCACAAATGCATTGCATATTTTTGTCAGTTTGCCTGCATCAGTGGCTTCAGGTGAACACACCTTCAATGTGTTAAACTAGGAAAAGAATTATTACTGTTCAACTATGGGACAAGAATGTTTGAATGGGCTTGCGCTTAATATCAACTGTGACGTTGCACAAAATAAATTTCGGCAACAATTAGCGCATTTTGCACAGAAAAAGGCTAGAAACGCATTTGTTAAATAACAAATATTCAGATTGTGTCTTGCTTCTTTTTTTTTGGAGCCTTATTTTGTTTTCCTGTTTCATCATTTTTATTATGGCTAGGGACCTCAAAAGCTGGAATAGGCCTAGGCCTCTCTGGACCTCAGAAAGGGCCTGGTAGTTTCCTCTTTTAATCTGCCTTTTACGCTTTTCTCCTTAAATTTTACTATGAGACATCACAGAGTAAATTGTAATCTTAGACGATTAATTTCACAGCATTTTAAAAGTTGTAAAACACAGCAAAAGACCCACATACAAATTGTGGCACTGAGTAGGCATCCTTAACAGATTTTCTAAACTACCAGATTTGTTTAACAGACTCCAAGTCCTAAGTATTAATATATATTTCAAGGGTTTACTTATTTTTATTGTAAAAAAAGCTAAAATCTATATTGATTGTAACATGCAACTCTACATGAAAAATCTCAACAACTGTGGAGTAGAATACCAATATTTATTACCACACTTGTGTTCATTATGGTTCTCTCTGACAGGGGTCCATTAAAATCAATTTTTATGTTTCTTATGTATTTTTTTCATCTAATGCTCTTGCCATTGTGTTTATTAGCCAGTTAAGAGAAACACTGGGCACTGTTGTTTTGCTTTTATTTTGTTCTGTCAAAAATAATGAGACCAGAGATTTTAACAACTATTCACTATCAATGAGTGGAGGAGATTAAATGTTACATTTCAGCAAAAGCATTTAAGGACAGCTTTAAAATTTTTAGATCTTTACAGTCAGAAAAATATATCTGAGTCCAAGTCCTCCCCTGCCTCTTCATTTTTTTTAAAATAAGAGGTTTTTTACAGGAAGTAACGATAAGAAAGAAATTTTGCTTGCCATTCCTTGTCCCCCAGAGCTACTAGCATGTGAGCTAAATGCTAACAATGTATATTTCTCTTTCAAAACAAAACTTTAAAGAGCTTTATAAAAGTACTTTATAAAAGTACTAATTACTGAAGCCACACAACATGTATGGAATAGGAAAGCTTTCTTAATTCCTATTTTAAATATGAGATATCTATACCATGGAGATGAAGTGATATGTCCCACATCGCAAAGTAAATCAGAAAGCTGGAAAGAGAACCCAAATCTTTGGACTGCTAACCCTGTCTCTTCAGTCACAAGATCATTCTTTCCCAATTAGTACAACCATGTACTGACTGTACAATGTGAAATACATTAAAAGTGTAACAGAGAAGGACCAACTACTCTCAGAAGTTAGTTACGGTGTGAAGTAGAAACATTAAAAAAAAAAGCCACAGACACTCTACATTTTGGGATTTTAGTCATGGGGCCTTATTTTCAAGTTGCAGATTATAGCCTAATTCATTGTCTACAGTCTGCTTTGTCTTTTATATAAATTCAGTTTTAAAAGATGCACCAAAACAAACCTGGATTCTTATAATCCCAGGTGAGATAAAATGGAATTTGTGCCGAGCTGGAACTGACTTGGATAAACATAAAATAGTCTGGTAGCACTACCAGACTATTTGTTGTTTTTTAAGTTTATCCTGTACAGACTAACTCAGCTATCCCCTGAAGCTTTTGATAAACATGTTAGACGGGTGCTGGAGTATTTGGATTAAAGACAAACACAAATATATTCTAGTTCTCAGTTTCAAACTAATATAGCTATTGTGCATACACATGATTTATAAAGTAATATTAAACAAATATAAAAATGCATAAGGTCAATACAATTGCAAAAAAATAAAAATGGGGGGAAATACACAAATCAAAGGAGCATTTCAAAACAGAATGATATACAGAGAAAAATAAAACAATGAAGTTAAGAAGAGGAAAAAAGTGAACCAGATACAGACCTTTCAGGAAAACAGATACCACACACATGTGGATGAAAGCAAAGGCTGCAACTTTATTAATTGACTGAACTACTTGGCAATACAGGAAGTCCCCGTGTTACGCGGATCCGACTTATGTCGGATCCGCACTTACGAACGGGGCTTTTCTCGCCCCGGAGCTCGGGGGCGGCGGGACCGCCCAGAGCGCAGCGGTCCTGCCACCGCGTCCTCCGGAGTGAGAAAAGCTGCTCCAGGTCTCCCTGGTGTGCTGGGGGGGACTCCCCAGCACAGCAGGGAGACCCGAGCAAAGCCGCACAGGCGGGGGACCCTGCCGCCTGTGCGGCTTTGCTCCTGGGCAAAGGAGCAAAGCCGCACGGGCAGCGGGGTCCCGCCGCCTGTGCGGCTTTGCTCGGGTCTCCCTGGTCTGCTGCAGGGGGAGGGGGCACAGCTAGTGCGCCCCCCCCCCAGCAGACCAGGCTTTTGTTGCAGGACGCCTGGGGTAGAGCAGCTGGGGTGCTGCCGGGTTGGTCCTGCTGGGACCTACCCGGCAATGCCCCAGCTGTTCTGTCCCAGGAGTCCAGATTCAGCCGCTGTTGAAACTGATCAGCGGCTGATTCCAGGAAGCCGGGGGCAGAGCAACTCTGCCTAGGGCTTCCTGTAGTCAGCCGCTGATCAGTTTCAGCAGCAGCTGAATCTGGAGCCAGTTCCGACTTACATACAAATTCAACTTAAGAACAAACCTATAGTCCCTATCTTGTACGTAACCCAGGGACTGCCTGTAATGATTCCTGCAAGACAAAGAGTACCTACACATCTTCTTTAGACCCATGCTGTATTAATCCAGGAAATGACTCCAACAGCCATAGGAAATGCACTCTGGACCCTAATGGTCATAAGAATGGTCAATCAAGTTTGAACTTAGGACTTGGAGTCACATACAAATTCTACCATTTGAGCTAAAAGAGTAACTGGTAGTAGTACTAGGCATCTTTTATATGTATCAGCATGTATATGTAGTACATCTTTTATATGTATCAGCACTTTAAAAGGGACCCAACATAAACTATACCATTGAGTTACACAATAAAATGCTGGGTTCTGGCTTCCTGAGACCTTTTTCTAGCTCTGAGAAAAAAGATGGGACAGTAGTCTAATCTGTGATTATGGTAGAAGCAGCACTGCCAAGCATATTTTGCACCTTTTTTTTTTTTTTTGCGACATACCACTACTAATGGGATAAGACTGAGACCAGTAAAGGACTGTTAAAGAAAATCCATTTAAGATACGCAATGCCAGCTCTGACAATTGTGTAGCTTGGGTTGATGTACCTTACATCGATTTTCTGGGGTTGCCCCACAACAGGAGGTTGATGTGAGAGTTTCTCCCATCTACTTCCCTTACTCCTTGTGACCACTATAGATGGGGCACCCTCAGCATTCAATTTAGCAGGTCCTAACCAGATAGATCACTGGAGCATCGATCTTCTGGTAAGTATAGACAAGCCTTTAGGCACATCATATTAGAGACTTGGTTTTACTCCCAAATAAGAGTGTAATACAGTTTTAGTATTAGGATTGCAAAAATACTAACAACAGTCTACAGAAGAGCTGAGTCTACACATCATCATCTCCTGGATACAGGCCAGTATTTTTATAAAGAGGTCCCTTTCTCTGTCTGTCTCTATCTCCAATATTTTTAATATATATTTTACTTCTAAGAGACAAGTCCCTTCAATTTTTAAGTTTTACTATTTCTCCAAAGAAGAAATTGAATTTAAATGAGGGCTCAAAATTTTAGCATTTTCTTGAGATAGAATTAGAGGTAGAAGAAACAATAAGAGACAGAAATGGATGGGACAGTAAATCAGTATCTTAGATCTGCCAATCCTTTGAGATAACTCAATGCTGATTTTGATTGTAAAATGGAAATGATTGTATTTCCAATTATACAGCTAAATATAAACAATTACGCAGTTACTTTTTAGTGCTGGTTTCAATCTGAGAATTCTGTATTCTGTACAATGTACTGTACTTATGCACAAAATCAATAGGACACAAACTTACCTGTTCTGTAGCAGAGCATTTTCCTGAAGTTGTATTTCATGTACACCTTTTCCACATCCAGATATTTCAATTCTTCCCACAGGGCTGTTCAGTATTACATGCATCTTCTTACACTGAGATTTTCCATCTTTTAAAGAAACCTGTTCACAAGGGAATAATAAATTTGTAAATTGTGTGAATATTTTCCCTAAGGAGCCTGCATCTCAACAATTTGTAACTTTAAGCATATTTTGTGCAGTTTTGCAAAAATAATTTCTTTTAGGGAGAAAAAGCCTAATGTAAACCAAAAAAATCAAGAATACATACTACTTAAATTTACTCAAATTATATGCTCTATTTTTATAATTCACAGTACACCTGAGTAATGTGGCATTCAGTCTGTTTTGAAAAGCCAACATTAAATAACATTTGCATTAAAATAATAAAAAAAGTTAAGCAACTAAGCACTGACCTTTACCAAAAAAAAAAAAAAATCACATGAAATAGCAATTTTATAGTTGATTTGTTAGTGAACACCTAAAGAAAAAGTTTTTTTTATATTGATTTCAAAGAGATTATTATGACAATAAAGTATATTCACTGGTTTACAGTAGCAATATTATGTGAATAATAACTGCAGAAGCACATATGGAATGGCTGTGCTGGAAAATCAATCACTGTTTAGTAAAGGAAACATATTTTTTATTCTTATCATTAACAGTCAACTTTATACGGCTACCAATAGAATGTACTTCCAAATAGGTGGCAAACATTTCTCAGTTTTCTTCAGGGCCAACAGTAACGTTATACATTTCCTCTATGTCATTTGTTTAGTCACAAAAATATTTGAATCAATATATATTTAAAGTTTACTATTTATATTTTAGTATTTAACTCATTAGACATAAGTATTATAGTGCCATGGATTATTATTAATAATTATTCTGGCCAAGGTATAGGCCCCTACTTGTAGTAGGCATTGTACCTACACAGAACAACTTTAGACGATCTTTGCCTCAAACACCTTGCAACCTAAGTATGACAAGAATGAGATAAGATTGACACCAAAAAACAGGTAGGTATAACAGACAGGAAAAACATGAGGAAATAAGACAAAACTGATCAGAGTGATGAGCCCTGGGCTTTTTTGTGCCTTTGTTCAAAGTACTTAAAACAGCAATGAGAGGAAAGTGTGATGTAGCTACCTGGAAAAAAAAGTGAAGCAAAGTAAGACTAAAATAACGACAGATACTGAAATGTAATGGCAAGCATAAACATATATATGAATATGCTTCTATTAACAAACTCACACAGACACATGTACACTATTTTGGTTTAAACACATAAAGATAAGGATACACCTAAACACCATTCACACTTCATTAGTCAGCTCCCTGAAAATCATAAGGCTGTCTTGAAAATTCTGATTAAAAACACTGAGGTTCTTTTTACTTGACTTCTGGCCTTTGAACCTCTGATGTTCAGATGTCCAAAATTTGCTGTGCAACTATGAGAGCTACAACTATAACGGGCTTTTTTTTTTTTTAATGAAAGCCGAGAGTCTCATGTAATCTCAGTGCTCAGACAATGCTTTTCCTTCAAGTCCCAACTTTTTATCATAAGATTGGGCAACACTGGGACCTGTGCCTGTCACATTTTCCCCAACAACATAAGGAGTATAATGGAATGAAGCTCTGCTCTGCTATACCTGTACTCCATTAACATAAGATTCAGTAAGGACCTTAAGCCAATGACAGAAGTTAGCGATGCCTTCCAACACCCCTGGGTCTGGGATTGGCACCAAGAATTAGGGAGCCAGAACTAGCTCCCTGCTACCTTCCCCTCTCATATGTGCTAAGGAGAGTCACGATTCAGAGAAAATCTGCCCCGCAGTATTCAGTTTGAGGCAGTTTAATACCAAGACATGTTGAAAATCTTAAGACACCTTACATCACACCAACACTGAGAAAACAAGCAAGGAGTAGGAGAATCTTGTGAAGGAAAGTCTATGAAAATGGAGATAGTTAGAAAAACTGTTAAGGAGAGGGAAGAAGACATAGCTCTCAAGAAACAGTTGAGGCATACAACAAATACAATGAAAATCAAACACGATAACGTAACAAAGAGGTAAGGAAATTAAAATTATCCTAAAAGTCACATTTACTAGACT
This sequence comes from Pelodiscus sinensis, assembly GCF_049634645.1. Lineage (NCBI taxonomy): Eukaryota > Metazoa > Chordata > Testudines > Trionychidae > Pelodiscus > Pelodiscus sinensis. The sequence continues at coordinate 49,876,029 of NC_134718.1, forward strand.
ATCAAAAGGGGATTTCACCATTTCCATTAACTGAGTCATTTAAAATTGGACATTACAAAGGAATTATTTATTATTTTTGCAGCACCTAATGTGTGCTAGACAACAGAAGGAATTCTATGGGGACGGCAGAACAATTAGATTTACGTAAAGATGTTTTACATTTCTATTTTCAATTATATCAAAATTTCCTAACATGCTCTACTGCAAGTGATCCATGGCTTTTGTTATTTTCCTAATCTCATTAATCCATCAAAAAAATTATCATGACAGTCCACACAACAGATGTGATATAAGATGTTATTCTCTTTCTCAGCTATACAAATAAAAAAAACACACCTTTGTCAAAATTCTACACTAATATTTAATGAAAAAGCGAACATGTATCTGTATAATTATAATGCTAGAAAACAATAAAAAGTACACTGTATAACAAAAGTGAATCAGAGGAATAAATTCTCTGAATTCTGGCTCCTGCTGCAGAACTCAGAACTCTAGTTTGGAACCATCCTACAGTTTGCGTAAGTGGATTTCATAGTGATTACTCAACAGTCAAAATTTTGAACATTTAAATGATTACATAAATATGTGGAATACCCTGAAGGGCTTTTCTCTTGGCTTCTTGCTTTCTGACAATTATGAAGCCAATGCAATATGTCCAGTGTATAATGGCAAATGTATTCACATACTGATCCACAGCCTTGCAGAAAGGCTCTTCCGCATCAAGCAATACTTCTCTGCAAAATCATACAAGTCTAATCTAGAATGAGTTTACCCTAAACTAGGAGATGGCTGATTTGAATTGGGTGCTGAAAGGAAATTGATTTTCATGGCTATTTAGAGATCTATTGAAAAATGAAAAATACTGCATCATCCTCCTTTTAACATGAATAGGTATTTAAATAATAATGTTCTGAATTAACTCCTTAGTGGTGGAAGCTGGTATTCCCTTTTTCCAACACCAAGAGAAGAAATTCTAGGAGTTTTCTTCATTACAGCATAAGAATATTCTGATTTCTACGTCCATGTGGTTAGATTAAGTAATTGACAATTCTTGCTGGGTTAAATTTGTTCATTCCCCCTTATTCTTCTTCTCCCATTACCAACTAAAACCACAACATCCAAGATCAGATAGCACAGTATTTAGCTTCCTCCTTCCCCTTTTTTTGCTCCTTGCTCCTAGTAGTCAAATATTTGTGTCTGTCCACTGCTATTGCCCTACTTCTTGTTATTGGCCTAGAGAGTTAAAAACATCCCTAGCTTGTCCTGTTACTTCAGCAATGAGTTTCAAAACAGTCAAAAACAGTATAACAAGTTTTGATTTAAAAAATTAAATCTACGTATTATGAATCTAAAACAAAGATATGATTGAATTTTAATAAGTGCATGACAAGACAAGCACTGTCATCTGATAAATTACAAAGTAAATAACTCAATGTCATGCCAAAGAGTCTTATCAAAATCATAGCATTAACATGCTATTAACCTGCAAATTACTATAAGGTTCATAGCATTTCCACTATGCAACCTAATTTCAGCTGCCTAACAAAAATAATGTATTTTTGAACGAATAAAAGTCATCCATGTTAGCCTAATATCAAATTTGGCAAAAACATGAACAAAATTAGCTCACTGTTGCTTTAGTTAGAAAACTGCCAATCTCACACTAGAAATCATCATGTTTAAAGATTAATTTAAGGATGTGAAGTATCGGGTAATTGACTAATTGAATAGTCGATGCATTTTGCATGAACTAGAGTCATAGAGCTGGAAGAGACCTCAGGATGTCGTCAAGTCCATCCCTGTGCCCAAGGCAGGACCAATCCCAAGTATTCAATTAGGTGATAGGGCGCCTTTGCCTTTGAAATGTAGTAACAGATCTAAGGCTGTTACTACACTTCAAAGGCAAAGGCGCCTCCTAGAGCCCAGGATCAGCTGAGGACTCCCCTGCTGACTCCAGGCTCCGTGAGGCTCTGCCAATTTGAAATGCTGTGAAGAGCCTGACGCTGGGCTCCTCGCGGCGTTTCAAAGCAGCAGCAGCGCATGAAGCCCGGGGTCAGCTGGGGAGCCACACGCTACCTGGGGTCACTGCATGCAGCCTGAGGACACCCCAGCTGGCCCCGGGCTACACACAGCTTTTCAAAGCAGTAGCGCTGTGTGGAGCCCAGGGTCTGGCCCCAAGCTTCAAGCAGGGCTGCCACTTCAAGCGGGGCTGCCCTTTTCTTCCCCCCCTTGCTGCCTCTATTTGATAGAAGCAACAACGGGGGGAGGGGAGTGACTAGTCAACTATCCTATTGACTATCCAATAAGCATATGCCTATCAAATAGTCAACTAGTCCTTCATATCCCTAGATTAATTTTGCACTTGGAATTCAGAACCAGAATTTGTAGTAGATATTCAGATACAGTTGAGCAGTCATATCTACCATCCTTTTATCTCTGATCCCTAGAGGTGCTTGGTACAGCCTAACTGCAATTTAGAGCAACCCTAAGGCTACTCCAAAGTTAAGTGGCTTTGAAAGAACTCTTGGGGGGGGAGGGAAGTATTTTATTGGTAGAGGCTACTGATGGAAAGCATTACCAGACATGTGCTCTCCTACCCCAAAAACAACCTATACAGTAGGGCAGCTGATATGGAGCTGGCTGCATGAACTTTATCCTTATCAAGGATTAGCTCTATACTTTGTCTCTGGTTAGGAGATCCCCACATGGACAACACAAACCTGTAGGACACAGCACAAAAGGATAATCCAGGCTTGAGGATCTGGTTCTGTTTAAATAAAAATCAAATGTTTTGTAGACCACTTATTTATAAAACAAGGAAGTCAAATATGCATTTGGCAATTGCATTCTGTGCAGGGACAATTTTTCAAAACTGTAAAAGCTATTTAGGAGACTGCATCAATAAGAAAGTGAACAGGATTTAGACACACTTGAAAATGACATTTCATCTTTAAGCAAGTGGAATTTATCTGCCTTGCCAGAACATTCTTTAAGGCTGGGGAGGGGGGAGAGGAGAGGAGAGGAGAGATGAGGAGAAGAAGACTGCTCCAAAAGAGGACAAGGAGCCAGTGTAGAGCTATTGACTAGTTACCTGGGAACTGCATAGATGAAAGGGTTCAAAAGGGACAGCCTGTATGGTAAGGCTCCCTTTTACATGGATTAGCTGAGGCAGGGAGCTGGCACCTGAGCCCTAGCACTGTTGAACTTTGGAGCATGTGGCAGTACTATGAGACAAGTTCTTATATTCATGCAATTACAGGGTAGGAAAGGCTGGTTACCAAATGGCTCATTAGGGAGAAGAGGCTGCTGTGTGGTACATGGTATTGCTGGCAACTTGCCAACTGGCGCCCTCAATAGTTTTGAACTGCCTCCCAACCGTTACGTTCATCAGTGGGAAAAATGGTTATCCATATCCATGAACTGGTTTTAACTCAAAAGGTTTCTGGCAGTTTGTTGCATTCTAATGGAGGGGTCTGCATGATGTACACTGAGGGACACGCAGAGATTAAACTTGCAGTGGTCAATGACTGATCAAGGAGACTGAGGAGAATCTGTTATCTTTGAGGAAGGTAGTGATTACATAAATGTGTGGCTTACCACTTATTCAGAATAAGGGCCACAACAGCAGCAGTCCAACTGGGAATGGGAGTACAGCCAGTCCCCGAGCTGCGAACGGTCAAGTTACGACTGTTCTCATTTACGACCAAAGCTCCCATGGAGCGGTTGTAAAAGTGGTCCCCGAGTTATGAACGCTTACGAACAGCGCGGTCGCTATGTAACTCAATGGGGTCCGAGTTACGAACAGATCGAGTTATGGCCAAGTGTTTGGTTTGCAACTCGTTCATAGTATGGGCAATTCAGACAATCTGGCATTGGCATTTGGAAGCATACAAAACATGCATGACATTGGGTCATCGTGAGTGATTTAATTCCAGATGTTGGAAAACCAGCCATGGAGACAGTGGTATGGACTTGTGGGAACAGGATTGTATGTTCTTTTTTTAAGACAGACATGCCTGACCAACCTGATTGCTTTCTACGACAAGGTAACAGGCTCTGTGGATATGGGGAAGGCAGTGGATGTGATATACCTTGACTTTAGCAAAGCTTTTGATACAATCTCCCATAGTATTCTTGCCAGCAAGTTAAGGAAGTTTGGATTGGATAAATGGACTATAAGGTGGATGGAAAGCTGGCTAGATTGTTAGACTCAACGGGTAGTGATCAAAGGCTCAATGTCTGGTTGGCGGTCGATATCAAGCATAATGCCCCCAGGGTCAGTTCTTGGTCTAATTTTGTTCAACATCTATATTTTAATGACCTGGATGAGGGGATGGATTGCACCTTCAGCAAGTTCACAGATGGCACTAAGATAAGGGGAGTGGTAGATACATTGGAGAATAGGGATAGGGTCCAGAGTGACCTAGACAAATTGACAGAATGGGTCAAAAGAAATCTGATGCGATTCAACAAGGACAAGTGCAGAGTTCTGCACTTGGGACAGAAGAATTCCATGCACTCTTACAAGCTGGGGACTGATTGGCTAAACAGCAGTTTAGCAGGAAAAGACCTGGTGATTACAATGGACAAGAAGCTGGATATGAATCAACAGTGTGCCTTTGTAGCCAAGAAAGCATATTACAGTGCATTAGGAGGAGCATGCCAGCAGATCCAGAGAAATAATTAATCCTCTTTATTCGGCACTGGTGGGGACACATCTGGAATATTGCATCCAATTCTGGGGCCCCCATTATAGAAAGGGCGTGGATGCATTGGAGAAAGTCCAGCAGAGGGCAACCAAAATAATTAGGGGACTGAAGTACACAACTTATGAGGAGAGGCTGAGGGATTTGGTTTACAGAAGAGTGAGGGGGGACTTTATAGCAGCCTTTAACTACCTGAAGGGGGCTCCAAAGAGGTTGAAGAGAGGACAGATGACAGAACGAGGAGTAATGGTCTCAAGTTGCAGTGGGAGAGGTCTAAGTTGGATATTAGGAAAAACTATTTTACTAGGAGGGGAATGGGTTACCTAGGGAGGTGGTGGAACCTCCACCCCTAGAGATATTTAAGTCCAAGCATGACAAAGCCATGGCTTGGATGATTTAATTGGGGTTGGTCCTGCTTTGGACAGGGGTTTGAAATCGATGACCTCCTGAGGGCTCTTCCAACCCTATGATTCTATGACAAGCACACATCCTCATTGCCTTAAGGGTTGGTAATTGGGGTCCAGAGATGGGGCAAGCCTGAGCTGGCATGGAAGGAGAAGTATATTATTGGACTAGCTGATGCCACTGCAATGGTCTGTAGAGTCTTACAATGGTTACGGACATAACAGTAGTGCATCTTGGAAAATACTTGGAATGTGTAAAGGGAATGAATGGATGTGCATGTGCAGATCAAAGAAAGACTTGAGGCTGAGACTTAAATTTTTTTCAGAAGAAAATAAAATGGTGTGCTTGAACATGAGTTAACATAGGATGTGACAGAGAGTTGTGGGGCACCACCTGTGTGGACAAACCTGTTCGGTTGTGAACAGGGAGGTGGCGAAATTCCTTGGGGACATAAGAATCTTGGTGATTTTATATCCTAGGGAACCAAGATTATTCAGGGAGGAAGAGGTTCCTCTGTAAGGCTTTGGTGCTGATTTGTTTTGGCCAATATAAAAGAGGGCAGTGACAGACATCTGAGAATCTGACTGGGTTTGGAGGAAAGCAGTCAAGCTAATTGCTAGTGTCTTCGTATGGTGGATGTCCAGTGCAGGAATTCCATAGGGAAGATATACTGTGACCTGATAAATGGCTTTGGAAAAGACATAAAAGAAAGGTGTTTGTTAAAGAAATGGAGTGGAAGCACGCATTCTTATGATTGGCAACCCCCATTACTTATAACCAGTCTACAAGGGCAAGTGGATGGTAAGGTTCCAGAAACAGACTGGTTGGGGGAGCAGGAGATCTGGATGGACAAAGATGGGAAGCTGGTAGAAGCCCCCCAAATAATTACGGAATAAATATGGGGTTACCTGCACTATATACTTTTATCTGCCAGAAACGTAATAATAAAGTTGTGACCTAATTCAAACAACATCAAATGTCTCATCCTTTTGGGACAGTCAGACAAGGAGTTACAGGAGTTAAGACTAAAATGTAAGTAAACATCTAGATAGTGCCTACAGCCAGTCTTTGCTATCTCTCATTCTGAATGGGAAAGACTACTAGATCAACCAACCCTACTCCTAAAGTCCTACTTACAGCCATGTGACAGGCATCAGGTGGATATTTACTCCAATGCACTAATGGACAGCAGACTTCCTATGCAAGCTCCTCAAACCTCGCTTCTTCCCAAATAATGCATCAAGCATTTTTGAATACTGAAAAGTGTGCAGGAATAAATCAAGAGCTATCAAAACATGGAAAACCAGATGTCAAAAATATGAAGGAATCTGCAAAAAGATTTCCTATCTAAAAATTGAAATCTTTTCTGAAAATATTAACAGATACACACACATTGATCCATAGTAGACTCTGTCTACCAGGACTAGATTTTCATTAAATGCATTTTTTATTGTTGTTGCTTTGTTTTAAGTTATAGCCATTTAAAAATAGAGTGATATATTTTAATAATGTTATTTTTAAGGAACAATAGGTAGCTGGATTTATTATTTGGTAGTTACACAAGTTAAGTAACTGAATCTACTTATACATGGACTGTGTTTTGCCCAAATTATTCCAAAAATAATAAATCTGCATCATCAGAGTTCCATCTTAGTACAGGTTATAGAAAAATAAAAAACAAAAACAAATGAGTTGCAAGTTTTAATCTGAGTCAAAATAATGTTTACCTATTTACCCCCAAGTGAAAATTCCAGAGGGCAACCTAGAGACAGAAAAGAACTGTTTCATTTTATTTTTATGGGGAAGGAAAAGATAGCAAAGGTAGCAAAGAGGCAGGGGAAATGGGAGTTGAATGATGTAAGATTACATAATGATATTAGCCAATATGGGTACAAAAATAATACGTGAAAAAGTGCATGTTCTGATCATTTTGGGTTTGTTTGACACCTTGTTTTTATGACATTCCTGCAATGACACTTATTACCTACCAAGCAGATACTGCACACTTGACTTATTTCTAAACACTGTCAACAGTACACTACCCACAACATAAAACAGGTTAATTTTTCAACTACCGGCTAGACATACAGTACTGCAGAGTGACAGTTTGTCACGAAGCAGTAAGGATGGTAGCAGTATGGTGTTAAGAACAAAATGTCAATTTTTAATCAGTTATGTCTTGGCAAGCATCAGCTTAAAATCTGTCACGCTAACATAGAAACTCACTCTCTGTAGTCCACTAAAGTTAACTTAATGCAGCTATCATTTAGTAAATTTGCAACTTGTTGGAATGGGCCACAGAACTGTTCAAATTCCATTACACAAAAATCAGTTTTATTAGCTGCATTCTTCCAATTAAATGTAAGTCATAGTTTAGCGGTCTCTAAAAGTGGAAGGACAGAGAATGCTGTAATGTGAACACTTAAAGAAAAAAACATACTTTCCATATTCCCTATTGCTGCGATCGAGTCAGAGCTCATATGCATAATTGGGCTGGTTAACTATGTACATCACAAAATCTAACTGCTATGGCAAGCTGTACACTAAAGCACTACAATGCACTATTATACTACATGATTAAATATGTAACACTTCTTTCTCTCTAAGTCAATACTTAACCAGTGCCCAAGTGTAGCATTAGAGAAAACTGTTGCTGAAGGTACAGTTCTTTACATAGAATAGGGAAGTCAGGGCTAGCTAGTTTTAGAGATTTTATTAGCAATTCACTTTCTGTCATTACCTTCTGTCTACTTAAAATTCCTCCTGCAGCTTCAGTGGGATATGTCCAGTCCTAAAATACTATTTATTGTCATGCGCTGGGAAAGGAACAGATTCCTGGATATAGTTTGCCAAGTTTAAATGCTTTACAATTGTTTTGAAAATATATGAAAATTGTAATAGTCATTATTATTTTCTGTGAACAGTAGTCTACACAGAAATGCTTAAAACATTTTGTTACAGAGGACAAAAACAATAATGAAGCAAAATAGCTTCCTACTAATTTGAGTCTTCCCTCCCTCCAAATAGCACACTACTATATTATGCTGTATAACCCATCAGGAAGCATAAAAACAAGCAAACTGTCAGTCATCAGACTACACAATCTAGAAACACAGAGGTGACACAGCAAAGAACCAAACTTTTATAAACATTAGCTACACTTCACTAGCTGCTGAATCTTTACTGCCGAGTAAAGGTTAGATACTCACCTGTCTTTTAAAAATATCCCCCGCAATGATTAATGAAAAAAATCAGTAGACATGGAAAGGAAGACAAACCGTTAAAAAAATGACACAACATTTAAAAAAATCAAGTAATAAAAATACATCTGATTTTCCTGTAGGAATCCAAATGAAACAATATTACAATTAATTGTGGTGAAAGCCAATTTGTGCTGCACCAGATTGCATGGATGAATGTTATTTGTTGAGAGCCAGGGACACGTTTGCTATTGAATGCTAAATACACATTCATTTGCAGAGGTGGAGTTTTCAGTTTACCTAACTGTAAATTCTCATCAAAGTAAAACCTATTTTGAGATAAAACATTTTCTGAGTAAGAAAAATGACCTAAGGAGAAGAAAAGTAAACAAATTAATCTAATTTGGAATCTGAGGACTAAATCAGAAGCTGACCTGAAACATTAGGAGATTTATGCTGGGAGGTGTTTATGAACTTATTTGCTTTTCTGTCAACTTGTTTTCTTTCAAATTTAAAGAGACCTCTGATAATCTGTGAAATGCACTCTAACAATATGTTCTCCAGGTTGTTTCTCCTTTTATTTAGCTTGATTGTAATCCAATTAGCATTTTTATAAATCACTGAATGTTTGCTGACATTACTAGGAAGTTTTGCTTTTCTTTGACAATTTTCCTTAGGTCATCTTTTTCTACAAATAGAGAAAAGGCCTGAAACGATTTATGTGGAGAGTTTTACAAAATAATATTATTATTGTTTGTGAAAAGGAATATTAAGGTAAAAATGTGTTTGACTCTTCATTGCTATTTGGTGGAGTATCACTCACTATTTTAGCTCAGGGGTGGGCAATAATTTTGAAAGGGGGGGCCACTTCACAAATTTCAGAAGTGGCCACGGGACAACTCGGAAAGGGTGGTGCCTTGGGCTGTGGGCGCAGGGCCGAGAACTACCCTGCTAGGTACGATGACCTTATTTTCTGAACATGCTGCAGCTAGTAAGAATGGTTTAATTTAAATTCTGAAACATATTGTTTTAACTTTCTTGTGTTAGTTTATCAAACTTCATTTTGAATAAAGTAAAATGTTATGTCCAACACAAAAGGTTTCAATGTTTTCTTTATTTATGGCAGGGGAGGGGAACTCTTTTTGGGTCAGGGTCACTGACCCACAAAAAAAATCAGGTGGGGACCTCAAGTTAGAAGCAAAAAAAACTCCTTCGAAACACCCCAGTGCTCACTGATGTGGTCCCAACTGAGACACCTCACTCCTCTGGTGCCCCAGCCTCACGGGATGAGGGGAAGGGAAGAGAAAGGGGGGACTAAGGTTCCCACAGACCAGATTTACTTTTCTGGGGTTCTGGAGTTAGTGGATTTTATAGACCTCCTTAGGCTCCGGGGTAGGGACAAAAATGAGGGATACATTCCACTGAATCTGAGCACTCTAATGAAGACTTTAATGCTGTTAATGAAGACTTTGCTGATTTACATATAAACTAATAATAGCTTTAGGTCTATGAGTTGCAAACTATATTTCTCCATGTTTATAAACGGGGAAAATGTTAGTTTGGCAAATATGTTTTCCTTGTAAAAGTTAACCTTGTCATTTTGGTCTAGCCCAGGGTTGGGCGAAAACCTTTCAGGAAGCCGGATCCAGCCCACCTACAGATTTGATATGGCCCGTGAGGCAGTTCCAGGCCCTGCCCCTTGGTGTGTTGCCTCAGTGCAGGAGAGGGGTGCGAGCCCTTCTAAGTGCTTCTATTTAAAGGGCTTGCATCTTCCCTGAGCCTTGCCTAGCAGCTGCAGGGAAAAAATAAACCCTTTAAATAGAAACGGTTGAAAGGGCTCGTATTTCTGGCTCCCTAGCAATGTGCTAGAGGCTCAGGGAGCTGTGACCCCTTTTAAGTAGGGCTGTCAATTAACATACGTTAACACCTGCGATTAATGCAAAGAGCAATTAACGCGTTAATTTTTTTAATGTGTTAATCACAGGTATTTCCACCGTGGCATTTCAAAGGGGCAGTGCAGTAGGAGCCTGGAATCAACTGGAGACCCCAGCTGATCCCAGACTCCAGGAAGTGCTGCCCCTTTGAAATGCCCTAGAGTCATTTCAAAGGGTCAGCGCCTGGGGTCAGCTGTGCGGTGCTGCCCCTTTGAAGCACTACACTGAAGTTTCAAAGGAACAGTGCAACGCAGCCCAGGATCAGCTCAGTTTAAAAAAAAAATACCTAAAACTTGAAATAAAGATTTCTGATCATGAAAAATATTTGGGTAGTGAAATTTACGCATTTCCCTCCATTAACTATAACATTTACCTACCACTATTCTCTCTCCCAGAGCCCATGTTAAATATGTAATGAGAACAATTGAAAAGCCCTTAAAAGTGCAAACATTATTTAAGTTAATTCAAATGAATCATCTGGAGAATTTTGATTAGGTGACATACGAACTCCACCTTTCCTCTCCTCTATAATACTGACAAATCTACGGTGTCAAAATTTCCCATAATTTTAAGCTTTATTAGTTAGAAAAAGAAATGTTCTTTAGCAACAAAATTCTGGACAGCTAGATTCCAGAGTCCTGCTAGCCAAACAAAAATGTAAGCAAAGTATGTATACGTTCATATCTCATTAAACTGTTAAAAGCGACATACAAAATTGGAATACCATTATTAGCCTACAGAATTAAGTCCTCTTTGTCACTAATAACAAATGAGTATCAAAAGGTTTTCATTGCAGAAGATTTATTGGTGAGAATATTAAGATGATTTATGACTTCATGTTCTATACAGAAGAGCCTCATTTTCCAGGCATGCTACTGTGACTTTGAAAAAGCATGTGCCTCAGTGGCATCATGCTCTTTTGAAGGGACAAAGTTCTCTAAATTACATACCAACTCAGAGATACTATTACTAAAAATGTATGTGTGGAACTGAAATTACTAACCAAATTTCACATCCTAAGGTGTCAACACAAAGTTTTATATCCTAAATTAGGTGTCTTCATCTGAAACACTAATATTGGCTTAATAACTTACACTCAAAAATCTCCACCTTTTACTCTTTCCACAATAATTCAGTCTAACAACCTAGCTGTAGCCAAGATTTCCAGTACTAAATGTACTGCTTGATTAAATATTGGCAGTATTTAATTTAGCATTTATAATCTTTGATGTTACAGTAAATATTTCAAAATTATATATGTTATAATTGACTGATCCTTTGCAAAATGAAATTCAATTTCAGTTCAGCGGTTTGAGGCCTTATAGCCCTGTTTTCCCCTCTCGAGTGAAACAGGAGGAGGAGCAAAACTAAAAATTAATAATGGCTAGGCTGTGGGGTGGTTTCGGGATACCAGAGATATCCCCAAAAAAACTCTGCCGTGTCCAGAGAACGTGTTTGCACTTAGGCTTTTTTTTTTTGCATTAGTGCAAACACGGTCTCTCAGAAGTCCCTGAATTCCTTGTTCTACGAGGAAGAAGGGGGCTTCCGAAAGAGGGTTTTTTCCTGACATTTGGCCTAGTCTAGACAGGCCAAAAGTCGGAAAAGCCTCTTCCAACAAAAGAATCTGAAAAAGCTATATTTGCATAATGGTGGCTGTGCGTTCTTTCGAAAACAGGTATTTCAAAAGTGAAACCACTGTCTAGACATGGTTCTTTTGGGAAAAAAAACCTTTTGTCGAAAGAACCATAATGCCTGAAAAGGTGAGGTTTGCCAGTTCTTTCGAAAAAGGGTTTTTTCCCCCTGAAAGAACCGTGTCTAGATGGCGGTTTTACTTTCAAAATACCCTTTTTTGAAAGAACGTGTGGCCGCCATTATGCAAATGAAGCATGGGAAATTCAAATCCCAGCTTCATTTGCAATTTCGATCTGCCTAATTTACATCCCTCTTTCGAAAGAGGGATGTAGTCTAGACATAGCCCTACAGTAAACAGTAACTTCATAATCACCAGGCATACAGTAAATTGAAATTAGAACCCTTGATTGCTTAATAATTGTTACTCTATCTTCCCTATCCACAACTCTAACCTACCTATTATCTCATCCACATATATAATGGTCTTTTAGATTTTAAGCGCTTTGGGCAAGAGATCTTTACTGTAAATATACAGCAAAATGAGGCTCTGGCCTGTTTGGCCTCTGGATGTTACCACAAAATAAAGGTTTAACAATACTTCTTTTCCCAGAACTGACTGCCTTAAATACACAGTATGACTATTGAGGGTTTTCCTAAATTTCATGTCCCTATACCCAGGGAGAAACTCTCTACTTCCTCATATCCAGCATGAGTTATTTAGCTATGCCTGCTTAAAAAAAAATAAGCAGCTCCCTTCAGGGATCCAACATTTGTTTAAAAGCTGTGCTAAGAAATCCTTCCAACCATCATCTAACATACTCTTAGAAAACCTCAGGGATATCAGTATTTATCACTGTGTAGCAAATCCTGGATGCAATTTCTAAAGTCCTATGCTGTAAACGGAAGACCCAGTCTCCTCACTATCTGAGGTACCTCTTGTGCAATGGCCATACATAGGGACTATGAGCACCAAATTGTCCCTGTAATTTAGGATGCAACCATGGCAGTCTCCCTAAAAGTAACGCTTCCAAGTATTCCTTCATTTGCTGCAAAATTTCTGTATGCAGCTTATAAATGGCTGATCTGGCACTGGTAGACATTGTACAGTAATTTCTTTGTAAAATCCATTATGCCCATTAGCTACCCTATTGCCTAGATGACTGGCTAGAGTTAGTGAGTTACCTACAGTAGCCACACACCTCTCCCTGAACACTTGAGAGAAATAAATATTTGAAACTTTAGTCGGTATTTCTCTCAAATATCTCCAATCAGTCAAAAAACAGCAGCGCTCTCAACCTCATAAGCTGCAGCATCCAGGTCCTAAAAAAGAAGGCTCAAAGGAATGAACCAAAAGTGGGCTGGAAAAATGCAAACTTGGAGGGTACGCCTCTGCCTTATCACCAGGACCTCAGCTTGACAGGAAAGGCCTAGAACATGCACCCACATTCATGAGTTTCTGAAACAGTTGCTTCATGGTAAAATACTCCAAAGTGCTTTCAGTCCCATGTGCAGGGCCAGCAAGACGGCAGAAATGCAGTCTGAATGCATGGATAAACCATGGTGTATGGAAGAGCATTTAACATTATTAGACACTAGGGAACCTTTTGGGAAAAGAGAAGCCTGTACAGAAAGGATGTGCTCAATCTAATGTCAAGAGGAACCAGCCTGCTGAAACATAAAATTGAAAAGGTTTTTGAGGATTTTTTAAAACTAAGGGCTGTACACTAGCCAACAGGTATTAAAGACTATATGATTTGAGCAGAAACATATGGATGAAATTATTAATGGAAGAACGTTATATTTTAATAAAGAGGACAAGGAAGAAGTTGGTGAAGTACAAGTAGGAACTACTGAGGAACAGTCACAAGTAAGAGAGTCCCATTTAAACATGAAAGCAAGCAACATATTGACAAATTGTACAAGTGCTTATACATATATCCAAGAAGTCTACATAGTAAGATGAGTGAACTAGAGTGTTTATCATTAAATGAAGATATTGACATAATAGGCATCACGGAAACTTGGTGGAATGAGAATAATCAATGGTACACAGTAATAGCGGAGTACAATATAACAAACATGACAAGAGTAGGTAGTGCTGGAGGAGTGGGACTAGAAATATAAATCTTAAAGGAATCAAAGTGTAGTATCAAATCTCTATGGATAGAAATTCTGAGCTTGAATAATAAGAACATAGCAGTAGTAATATGCTACCAGTTACCTAATCAGGATGGTGACAATGACTGTGAAATGCTCAGAGACTGGAAAGGTCTACAAAGGCAAAAAGCATAACAACAACAGGGAATTTCAACTATTCTCATACTAGCTTGGTATGTGTTATCTAAGGACTGGATTCAGAGATAAGAATTTACCTGAAACAGGTGGCCTTGACCCAAAAGTTATGAAATAATTCAAATATGAAATTTGAGAACTATTAACTGTGGTACATAACCTATTGTTTAAATCATCCTTGGCACCAGATGATTGGAGGATAGATAGATGATGTAACGCTAAAAAAGTTCCAAAGGCGATCCTGTGGGTGATAAGCCTAACTTCAATATCAAGCAAACAGATTGAAACTATAAGAAAGAATAGAGCTAGCTAACATAGGGTATGTCTACACTACCCTCCTACTTCGAACTAGGAGGGAAATGTAGGCATACCGCACTTGCAAATGAAGCCCGGGATTTGAATTTCCCGGGCTTCATTTGCATAAGCGGGGCACCGCCATTTTTAAAACCTCGCTCGTTCGAACCCCGTGCAGCGCGGCTACACGGGGCACAAACTAGGTAGTTCGAACTAGGCTTCCTAGTTCGAACTACCGTTACTCCTCGTGGAATGATAAGTAACGGAATGGAGTAACGATGGAATGGAGTAACGGTAGTTCGAACTAGGAAGCCTAGTTCGAACTACCTAGTTCGTGCCCCATGTAGCCGCGCTGCACAGGGTTCGAACGAGCGGGGTTTTAAAAATGGCGGCGCCCCGCTTATGCAAATGAAGCCCGGGAAATTCAAATCCCGGGCTTCATTTGCAAGTGTGGTATGCCTACATTACCCCGCTAGTTCGAACTAGCGGGGTAGTGTAGACATACCCATATATATAAACAAGGTATGTTGGGGGAAGAGAAATAACTTTTATAAAGGAAAATCATGCCACACCAATCTATTAGAATTCTCTGAAGGTGTCAACAAGCATGTTGACAAGGGTGATCCAGAACCAGATGAGCTGACTGAGTGGATTTCCTTATTACTATCCATACAAATCAATCAACATCACCCTCCTAGACTTCAACACCTGCTACTATGGTTGGAGAACATTAGAACCCTGCCACATAGCTCTTGGCCATGTTTATGCTATTTTTCAATCTCAGTATTACTAGTATTTACACCAAATGCAGTAAGAAACACTTCATTCTAGTAGTATTTATTTTAATATTTCTTGGCTGGAAGGGAACCCCAGTACATCTTAGAAACTGATACCTCTCTAGTAACCAAAACAAATATTCATGGTTCCTCCTGAGAATTCACACTTGGATTTTTCATGCACTGCCATTCTCATATTGAGCTTTATATCTTTAAACACTTGGTGTGTTAAAAATGTCAGCACCTTTACCCAAAAGAGCCTTAAATAAGCACCATAAATATCACCTGAATACAAACTGCAGGGATTCTTAGCTATAAAAGCTGGATTTCTGGACATGTATGACGAGAAGGTCCAATATTGCTTGAGGGCAGCTTTGCTCTGACAGTAGTGATGCTGCAATGCCTCATTCACAGTGCAAGAAACCAGCAAAGCTACATTTTTTTTCTTCTACATAAAATATCCTAAAATCACTTCAATACTTTTACTTGTTTGCATTCCAAAACTAGTATATGAACTAGAATCCTCAGAAGTCTCTATTGTTTCTATGGCTCCATATAATATTAGCGACTTGCCAAAAAGAAATACTAAAAATTTTGTTGAGTTTTCAAAAAGAGAATCAATAAACACCCAGGGAGATGCTGCTTCATTCTAATTATGAGAAAGAAATATTGGCCTGAATTCTTAACATGCTGATTTTTGGAGTATCGTAGTTTTCCCAAGCCTTCTTTTTTTTATTGATTCTAGTTTTGTATTAAAATTAATTCAATGAAAGTTCGAAATACTGGATTTCAATTTAAGAGGAATATGTTACAGGTATCTGGAATGGTATAGCAATTTGTTACATGATTTCAATTCTAGTGCTATAGTAACTCATTCTGGTCCAGCAAGTTTTCTCCTGCTCATCACAAGGTTCCTTATTAATCACATCAAATTTCTTTGTGAAGGCAACAGGGATTAGGAACTGTCATAAGAAATAAGAAGTTAGGAAGTGTGTGTTTCCATCATTACAATCTCCACTATAATAAGGTCACAAGAGCAGACAGAAATTATTGTTTATTATACAAATGCCTTTCCTATTTCTAACACAAATGTCAGAGCAGTACTTCCCAATATTTGAACAGTGGCTCCGTAAGGCTATGTCCACATTACCAGGTTATTTCGAAATAAGTTACTTTGAAATAATAACTCCTAAAATAACTATTTCAAAATAAGCTTATTCCTCTTCACAAGCAAGAGTTGTTATTTCATAATAACAAGGCTATTATTTCAAAATAATAGACTTGATAGTGTGGATACTCACCTTGTTGTTTCAAAACAAGGGGAGTTATTTCGAAATAATTCCTCACTGTAGACATGCCCTAACGGAGCTCCAAAGGTTTCATTCAGTGTATTTTTTTAAGTAGGGGGGAGGAGTTGAATTGATATACCCATTTTGGGGTTTTTTCCAATTAAGAGATTATTAAACTAGGGTTTAACACCACAAGTATCTTATGCAGGTGTAAGGTTGGAAACTCTGTGTACCCTCCATTCCTGCATCAGGCATTCAGCAGACAGACTTCCTGTGTTGGTAAGACCATAAGGACGGCCATACTGAGTCAGACCAAAGGTCCGTCTAGCCCAGTATCCTGTCTGCTGACAGTGACCAATACCAGATGCACCAGAGAGATAACATAACAGGTAATCATCATGTGATCCCTCTCCTGTCATCCATTTCAAGACAAACAGAGGCTAGGGACACCATTCCTACCCATCCTAATAGCCATTGATGGACCTAACCTCCATAAATCTATCTAGCTCTTTTTTGAACCCTGTTAAAGTCCTAGTCTTCACAACATCCTCTGGCAAGGAGTTCCACAGGTTGACTGTACACTGGGGGTGTGTCTAGACTACATGCCTCCTTCGACGGAGGCATGTAGATTAGCCAGATCGGAAGAGGGAAATGAAGCCGCGATTAAAATAATCGCGGCTTCATTTAAATTTAAATGGCTGCCCCGATCTGCCGATCAGCTGTTTGTCGGCAGATCGGGAGAGTCTGGACGCGATGCCCCGACAAAGAAGCCTTTCTTCATCGACACAGGTAAACCTGGTTTCACGAGGCTTACCTGTGTCGATGAAGAAAGGCTTCTTTGTCGGGGCATCGCGTCCAGACTCTCCCGATCTGCCGACAAACAGCTGATCGGCAGATCGGGGCAGCCATTTAAATTTAAATGAAGCCGCGATTATTTTAATCGCGGCTTCATTTCCCTCTTCCGATCTGGCTAATCTACATGCCTCCGTCGAAGGAGGCATGTAGTCTAGACACACCCTGAGTGAAGAAAAACTTCCTTTTGGTTGATTTAAAGCTGCTGCCTATTAATTTCATTTGGTGACCCCTAGTTCTTATATTGTGGGAATCAGTAAATAACTTTTTCTTATTCACTTTTTCCACACCAGTTATGATTATATAGACCTCTATCATATCCCACCTTAGCCTCCTCTTTTCTAAGATGAAAAATCCTAGCCTTTTTTATCTCTCTTCTTATGAGACCTGTTCCAAACCCTTAATAATTTTTGTTGCTCTTTTCTGAACCTTTCTCAATGCCAATATATTTTTTTTCAGATGAGGTGACCACATCTGTACGCAGTATTCAAAGGGTGGTCATACCATGGTTTTATACAGAGGCAATAAGATATTCTGTCTTATTCTCTATCCCTTTTTAAATGATTCCTAACATTCTATTTGCTTTTTTGACTGTCAATGTACACGAGTAGATGTTTTCAGAAAACTATCCACAATAACTCCAAGATCTCTCTCTTGAGTAGTTGTAGCCAAATTAGTACCTATCGTATTGTATGTATAATTGGGATTATTTTTTCCAATGTGCATTACTTTACATTTATCAACATTAAAATTCATTTGACATTTTGTTGTCCAGTCACTTAGTTTGGTGAGATCTTTTTTGAAGGTCTTTACAGTCTGCTTTGGTCTTAACTATCTTGAGCAGTTTGGTATCATCTGCAAATTTTGCCACTTCACTGTTTACCCCTTTCTTTAGATCATTTATAAATAAGTTGAATAAGACTGGTCTCAGGTGAGGGACCTTGTCAAAGGCTTTCTGGAAATCTAAGTATACTATAACCACTGGATCCCCCTTGTCCACATTTTTGTTGAACCTCTCAAAGAACTCTAGGGCTGTGTCTACATTGGTACACATACTGCTTATTGTGTAACACATTTAGGCTATGTCTACATTGGTGCAATCTTGCACCAAAGTGGCCGCTTTTGCGCAAAAACATGCTGCCTGTCTACACTGGCGGAGAGTTCTTGCGCAAGAACGCTGACATTCTAATGTGTGAAATCAGTGCTTCTTGCGCAAGAACTATGATGCTCCCACTCAGGATAAAGCCCTCTTGCGCAACTGTTCTTGCACAAGAGGCCAGTGTAGACAGGCAACATGAATTTCTTGCGCAAGAAAGCCCGATGGCTAAAATGGCCAAAACTCTTGCGTTATAAGTATTTGCGCAAAATCTTGCCAATATAGACGTAGCCTACTAGATTAGTAAGGCATGATTTTCCTTTACAGAAACCATGTTGACTTTCCCTCAACAAATTATGTTCATCTATGTGTCTGACAATTCTATTATTAACTATAGTTTCAACTAATCTGCCCGATACTGATGTTAGATTTACCAATCTGTAATTGCCAGGATCACCTCCAGAGCCCTTTTTAAATATTGGCATTACATTAGCTATCTTACAGTCATTAGGTACAGGAGCTGATTTAAAGAATAGGTTACAAATCACAGTTAATAGTTATGCAATTTCACATTTGAGCTCTTTCAGAACTCTTGGGTGAATGCCATCTGGTCCCCATGCCTTGTTACTGTCAAGTTTATTAATCTGTTCCAAAATCTCCTCTAATGACACCTCAATCTAGGACAATTCCTCAGATTTGTCACCTAAAAAGAATGGTTTAGGTTTGGGGATCACTCCAATATCCTCAGCTGTGAAGACGGAAGCAAAGACTTCATTTAGCTTCTCTGCAATGATTTTATCATCTTTGCGTGCTACTTTAGTATCTCGATCATTCTAGGGCCCCACTTATTGTACAGCCCGCTTCCTGCTTCTGATGTACTTAAAAAAACGTTTTACTATTTCTTTTTGAGATTTGGCTAGCTGTTCTTCAAACTTCTTTTTGGCTTTTCTTATTATATTTTTACACTAAATTTGACAATGTTTATGCTCCTTTCTGTTTTCCCTCATTAGGATTTGATTTCCACTTTTTAAAAGTGGTCTTTTTATCTGTCACTGCTTCTTTTACTTGGTTGTTAAGCAGGAAGTTTCTTGGCTGAACACACCCTGCTGGAGCAGAGGGCGAAGAGAAGTTTCCAGTGCTTCCAAAAGAGGCACCAGTGCTAGCAGATAGAGGAAACTGGGCTGAGGGAGACTCAGATGTGTCTTGTCTTTATGATGGAATGATTTTTACCAACTGCTAAGCCTATATGTAACATGCTTTTGGATTAAGATAATTTTGATATTGTTAATAAAAAATTAAGAAAATTAGACAATAAAAGCACAATTATATTGGGATTTTGGTCACAATAATACTGCAGAAAGTCCACAGACTTAATATGTCATATATTTTCAAGTGTTAGCACAAGAAAGCATAAAGTCAGGAAAACTACAGAGACTTTTAGAAATCAAGCACCTAGAATTCAGAAATAGGAGCCAAGATTTTTTTCCTTATGAATCAAAAAGAATTAAAGCAGCAAAAGAAATCATGATTAATTAAGCAACTATTCCCCAAAAAGCCTTATAAGCACCCAATGTTATGGCCAGCAAAGATGCAAACAAGCACACTTCACTAGCAAGACTTTTACTTCGAGCAGCCATAAATCTATGAAATTCTGATTTAGGAATAGCCAACAGGACATTGAAAAAAATGTCCTACATCAAATATACCATTTTTGATGAATTGATGACCTTTCAGAAAATATCCAGAACCAACTGACAAACAAGTCAGTGTCTTGCATTGCAGCTTGATTAATCCGCACACACATACAACATGGCCTAAGTTCTGTGCAATGTGAGATTTGTCAAAGTAGATACAACTTTTATGTTTATGATGGAGCATCAGCCATAACCAGAGAAAATAGTGGGACTAGATGGGCAATGCTTACTTTCTGATTATATTACCTTTTCTGCTATATCTATTTGGCAAAATAAATATGCTGAATCTAGTACTTCAAGGTAAGAATACAAACATACTAGATATGAAAGAAGATTGGGGGATTATCAGGCTGTTAAAAATAAACAAGTGAAAATGATAACAATGCTCTCACAGACCAAATATTAACTCATTTATCTCAGTTGTATTCCCATATTGATCAATGTTTTCCTGGAGTTGAATGTGAATCTCCAAAACCTGTTCTCCACAACACTTGATTCCATTCCAATTTTAAGACGTCAGCTCAAGAAAAGCTCTTAGAGTTGCCAAGAGATCACACACTGAAGACTAAGTTTTCAAGTCTAGGAACCCAAGAATACTGATTTTCTGTTAAATCAGAGTACTTGAGTAGCCCAAGCTGCAACACAAAAATACAAGTTAAGAAGATTAAGATTTGACTAAAGAAGTGCATAGTTCTGCATTATCCCATCATTTTCTGTTGATAGTGAATGGCTGAGAACTTTCTGACTCAAAGCAAGGAAGCAGCTCCACTGGAAAAATTAACTAGAAAGGGAAGAAAGACATGTGGGAAGCAGGAAAGAGGATGCATAGAGGATGAGTAAGGGTGTGTCTAGACTACCTAGTTTTGTCGACAAAAGTGGACTTTTGTCTACAAAACTATACCAGCATCTACACTACCGCTGAGTTCTGTCGACATAACGTCGACAGAACTCAGCAGTTTTGTCGACGCTGGTATACCTCATTTTACGAGGCATAACACCTTCTGTCGACAGAACTCTGTCGACAGAAGGTGTTATTGCCTGTAACACTGCGTCCAGACTACGGAGTTCTGTCGACAAAGCAGCTTGCTTTGTCGACAGAACTCAATGTGTCTGGACGCTCTTTGTCGACGGAAGTTTTGTCGACAGTATCTGTCGACAAAACTTCCGTCGACAAAACGCGGTAGTCTAGACGTACCCTAAGAGTGGGGAATGATGATAGGGTGGAAAGTTCAACCAGTTAAAAATGGAGCAAGAGATGGGATGGGGGAAGGGATATAATTTTCATCTTATACTCCAAAGATCAGTGACCGGTTTCACCTTTCTCTTCATGCATGTTTGGATACAACCACTGCATATACAAAGTTTTTAAATTCACTTATTCCATGAGAACATTCATCAAGCCTCTTTGGAACTCTTCAAGGTTATAAAGCTACTCAAATTTCCACAACAAGCACACCCCCTGTGATTTTGCTTCTATTACTTATGAACAGCTTGTTCTTAAACATGTCAAAAACACCAACTAAGTATACACAGAAGTTATAAAATGCACTTTATAGAAACATCCCAGTTGAGGCCACTTGACACATGTGACATGCTAAAATTAAAATGAAAGAAAAGTTACCAAATAATAGAGACCATAGAAAAAGTACATAATATTCCAGAAAAGGAAACAACGCCAAAGAATAATCATAGGTCCCAATCCACAGATTTAAATATAAGTTGGATCAGGTTCTTAGCGGTAAGTCAATTTATCCACATGCAAATCTATTCAGTATTAATATACATATTGTGGTCGACCAAAGACAGTAGGCTGCAGGAGTTAAGTGGAAGCCAGGTATACTGGCAGTTGGGTGAGTGGGTTTCTGTTCCCTGAGTAGGCTGCCAGAGACTGCTCCTTAGCAACTAAGAGAAGCAGGCACCTGGGATTCATTAAGAGCCAGCTTGCAGAAGCAGGCTAATGGGACACTTCTGCCAGTTAGGGTTTGCTGGTCCATTATAAAAGACTTCTCCTCAGACAAGGAGGCAGAGGGCAGGCAGGGTTTCTCCCAAGATGCGAGAGAGAAGGTATTGCAGGAGTGGTTGGGGAAATAGCCCAGAGAAAGGCTCTGTATGGTGGCAGTAAGAGCCGCTACTAGGGCCGTTGGCTGGAACCCAGAGTAAGTGGGAGGGACCAGGTTCCCCCAACCCTCCCCACACCTGGTGGTCCACCACCTGAGAAATGGGGGCTTTTTGGACATTGGAAGGGGGTATCCCCTCCAACCTAGTGCCTGGCTGATGATGAAAATGACTCAATAAGTGGGGAACCCTTGCCTCTAAAGGAACTAAGAAGCAGTGGGAGGGTCACTGAAAGCCTCTGAGGCATCTTAAAATCCACCAGGAAGTACAGGACCTAGGAGGCACTACCAGAGCCTATATCTGAGAGTGCCACAATATCTGTTGTTTAATATATACAAACATTAAGATTGCAAAGCCAAGCCCTTAAACTGGTAAGTGCCAGAATTAAGGTTAGCTCTTCAAACTTAGTTCATCTTTCCACATGATGAAGTCTTCATTACATGATCACATACTGCTTTTTCCACAAGAACCCTGCTTCACTGAATGAACTGGAACTTATGTCTTTCACGTTTTAAAAATTAAAACTGAAAAACCTCTGAAACATCAGCAGCATAGCAATGCCCATATGAGTCATCAGAAGATTTGGAACCTTTTCAGACCTTAACAAATTGAGCAAAGGGTTATTTGTTTACTTTCTGCATCTCTTTGCATCCAAGTCTGGATGATTTCTCCTCCTCCGTTCTGCCAGGGTGCCTGGAGAAGCACAAGTGGAAGAGTTTTACTGATAGACAGCCACCAACATTTTGAATTGCACTCTGAAGTGAACTGATGGTCAGTGTACTGTAGACTAGGACCACTTTCTGTCCTCAAGTCCTTACAGTAGCTGAAGCTTTTGAGTGGTCTTCAAGAAGTGAGCACATTGCATTAGTTGAGCTTGAGTTCAGAGAGATTTAGATGACTGCGCCAAGGTCTATATTGGTGTGTAAAGGTCACTGTCTTTAGGTCAGTGAGATTCTTTCAGCTATACATGCCACCCAGCAATACAAGAACTGTGATGGATCCAAGAGGAACTGAAGAATGTGACCACAACGAAAAGAAATAGCAAGTACTACACATACTAAAGGAAACTGCATTTTCAGATACTGGCATTTAAAATTTTGGTGCATTCATGAAAACACGTCAAATACATTTTACACAAAATATGAAAATTGATTTTTACTTAGGAGTTCCACACTACCCCATCCATACGCAGAGATCCATGATGACCAAATCTGAGACATTCTTACTAAATCTAAAAATGATAGACAGGTATCTAAAGTTTACCTTCTAAGTTCTCTCTGCTCTAGTCCACAACCCATCCCAGATCATCTGTCTTTTGAGCTATCATTAGTCAATCTTCTCCCCAAGTGTTTGAATAATTGCCTTACTTATTTTCCATTTCCTTTTCGTTTCTGTCTCCCTTCTGTCACTCTTCTCCTCAGCATCCAAATGATACTCATCATACAGCCCTGTTTGTTTTGTTGAACAAGGATAAATTACGTTTTTTGTACATTCTTAATTAATATCATACTCAGGGCTTCTATGGCTAAGAGGGGTTTCATACAATGGGATTATATGCTTCTAATCTCAAAAAATAACAAAGATCAAAAGATTGTACCTTACCCAACAGACACTATCCATCACTCAGATTTTACCATGGATTTTAAGGAATATCAGGAAGAGAAGAAACTAATTACAGTTAAAAATTCATTCAGGATATTTCATCTGTTGATTTAGCTCAAGAGAGTAAATCCCTATATACTTGGTTATAAGAGAGAGAGATTACTGATCCCTTCCCAGCTGTTAAGGAGCAATACCTGAATATAGATTTCTTCAGGGATTCCATGATAGAAGACAAAAGTTGAGAGTGGAATGATGTCAGTTCCCAAAGGCATTTACTCATACTTATCCAGAAAGTAAGACATCTCCGTAACTTTATGTATGCATTCACAAGAGAAAATGCACAGGGATTGGAATGATGCCTTTATTAACTGACCAAAATGGAAGAATCCAAGAACTCTGCTAGTACTATCCTGAATCAGGAGTAATATTAGTAATAGTTATGCAATCTCCCTGATCACAACTATGTTAAATCACCATTGTTTCTTAAATGCAATACTCACAGTGCCAGGCCTGCTTTTCTGTAACAAAGGTGGCCAAATGTGCTAGTGTAAGCCAGGCACGGCCAAACTGTGGCTCACATGCCACATGCAGCTTTACCATTAAAGTGCAGCTCAAGAAGGAATCCCCCTTCTCCATTCTGAGGAGGCTCAGAATCTCTGCCTTGCAGTGGAGTCATGGAGTAGGAACTTCTTTTAAGACAGTCAAGACAGAAGCAGACTGTGAAGAACTTCAAAAAGATCTCACCAAACTGAGTGATTGGGCAACAAAATGGCAAATTAAATTTAATGTGGCTAAGCGTAAAGTAATGCACGTTGGAAAAAATAACCCCAACTAAACGTACAGTATATGATGGGGGCTAATTTGGCTACGACAAATCAGGAAAGAGATCTTGGAGTTACCGTGAATAGTTCTCTGAAAACTTCCACATACTGTGTAGCATGGTCAAAAAGGCAAATAGTCTGTGTCTTATTTTCTTTCCCTTTCTTAATAATTCCTAACATCCTATCTTACTGTATAAAACTGTGGTATGCCCGGTATAAAACTATGGTAAGCCCACATCTTGAATACTGTGTACAGATGTGGTCTCCTCACCTCAAAAAAGATATTTGGCATTGGAAAGAGTTCAGAAAAGGGCAACTAAAATGATAAGGGGTTTGGAACAGGTCCCATATGAAGAGAGGCTAACGCGACTGGGACTTTTCAGTTTAGAAAAGAGGAGACTGAGGGGGGATATGATAGAGGTCTATAAAATCATGAGTGGTGTGGAGAGGGCAGATAAAGAAAAGTTATTTATTAGTTCCCATAATAGAAGAACTAGAGGACACCAAATGAAATTAATGGGTAGCAGGTTTAAAACTAATACAAGAAAGTTCTTCTTCACACAGCGCGTAGTCAACCTGTGGAACTCCTTGCCAGAGGAGGCTGTGAAGGCTAGGACTATAACAGAGTTTAAAGAGAAGCTAGATAATTTCATGGAGGTTAGGTCCATAAAAGGCTATTAGCCAGGGGATAGAAATGATGTCCCTGGCCTCTGTTCATCAGAGGCTGGAGATGGATGGCACGAGACAAATTGCTTGATTATTGTCTTCGGTTCACCCCGTCTGGGGCAACTAGTGTTGGCCACTGTCGGCAGACAGGCTACTGAGCTAGATGGACCTTTGGTCTGACCCAGTGCGGCCATTCTTATGTTCTATCCAGTAGGAAAATAAGTCTGAGGGCTACAGACCCATGGGGCACACCTGTAGGTGTTTCAACAGGAGTGGGGATGAAGCAATGAGCTCCAACCCTAACTCCCAGCAGACATGTCCTAGCTCTTGAACTTCTGAAGACTGTTATATGCAGATCGGAGGGCAAGTATGTTTAGCCATCCATGACACAAGCTCTGAAACACAAACAGTTTGTTTTCACTATATTAAAAAAAATCACATCTCCAATAATGTCTCCTCAATTTCAGATTCAAATAAACAAGTATCAAGATGAACAAAAGCCAAATGAAAGTCTCCCAAGAAATCTTCAAAGAATTTGCTTACCTTCTGTATCCACTTAACAAGAGAAGAAATATTTGAAGATGGAATATTTCATTGAGTCAGCGATGAACAAATGCCTCAGCTGAACATTAGGAAGCACTTATGTTTCCAGAGTTGCGGTATTTCAGATTAGACATAATTTAAAATTTGCAACTACTCATTAAAGAGTCAAAGGCACTTTTCCTGTGTTTGATATAGTAGCTCTATAACCATGGCCCAAACCAGAATTTAACCCCCGTTCTACTGTAAAATGTGTGTCAGTATTTGCTTTTCAGAACTGATGTTTCTGTTAGTGTATACACATACAATGCAGAGTACTGGGGAGCAAGGGGTAGGGGAGGGGATTGTGTATATATATTATTCCCTCCAAAAACATAATTAAATAATAGCAGCACATTTAAAGAATGGTATTAGGGCTACAAGTGCAGAAGTTAGAAAATGCCAGAATTAACATTGCCTGTGCAACCTGAATAAAGTCCTCTTGTATTCTTTAATTTCAGACTCTATACCAGGGATCTCAAACTTCCAGTCTCTGGGCCAGTCCCACCAGGACCAATTGCACAAGCCGGCCTGGGACTCTGGGGCCTATCCTTTACTGGCCCCCAAACTCCTCCCTTCTCACCATTATGCCACCTTCTCCCCCCAGTAGCACCCATCCCTCAAGCAGTTGGGGATAACCAGGGAGGGATGGTGCTGCAGAAGCAGTAGTTGCAGCCTCATCACATTCCCATTGGCGCAAGAGCCACAGGGGAATCAGAGCACACTGGATGGGCAGACTCACTCCACTGCGGAGACTACAGTAGGACAACAACTGTTACTGCTGCCAGCCTCCCCACTCCAGTGATTCCCAAAGCCACATGCTTGGGAATCAGTGCGCCATGGGGCTAGTGTGTGCAATGGTGAGAAGGGGCAGAGACTGGGGGGCCAGCAACAGACAGGCCCTGAGCCTGCCAGGAGTCTTGGCCCAGACTGTGCAATCGCCCTGACTGTGACTGGCTATGCCCCAAGAGTTTGAAACCCCTGTTCTATACCTTAAGGCCAAAAGGGACCATCATGATCATCTAGGCTGCAGAACTTCACCCTCCCACTCTTCTAATAAACACGTAAGTGAGTTACTGAAGTCCTCAAACCAGGATTTAAAGTAGGGCTGTTGATTACTCAGTTTAATCATGATGCTTTTTAAAATTAATCATGTAAGTTATCACAGTTTTAAATTGCACTATTAAAAAATAAAATATCAATTTAAATGTATTTAATATTTTGGATGCTTTTCTACATTTTCAAATATTTGTATTACAATTACAACACAGATTACAAAGTCTACAGTGCTCACTTTTTATTATTATTTATGATTACAGATATTTGCACGGTAAAAATTATTTTATAAGATGTTTCTATTCACTTCATGCCGATACTGTAGTGCAATCGCTTTAATGTGAAAGTGCAACTTACAAATGTAGATTTTTGTCATAAATCTGCACTCAAAACCAAAATGTAATATTTAACACTTACAAGTCTGCTCTGTCCTACTTTTTGTTCAGTCAATTGCTAAAACAAATAAGTCTGTTTATATTTATGGGAAATAATGCTGCCTACTTCTCATTTACAATGTTAACTAAGAGTAAGAATGGGCATTCAATATGGCACTTTTCTAGCTGGTACTAAAAGGTTATTTACGTGCCAGATATGCTAAACATGTATGTGCTTATCATGCTTCGGTCACTATTACAGAGGACATGCTTCCATGCTGATAAGGCTTGTTAAGAAAATAATGTGTTAATTAAATTTATGAATGTACTCGAGGGAGAATTGTATGTTTTCTGCATTCTACCATTTATTTCAGTCTCACTTTCACTGCACATTTGATAAAATGTAAAGAAGGTATCAATGTGAGATTCCTAAAAATACACTTGACCCAAAGTTTAAGTCTCTTAAGTGCCTTCCAAAATCTAAAATATCAAAGTTTGTAGCACACTTTAAGAAGTTTTAAGAGCACAACATTGTGATATAGAAATTACAGAACACAAACCACCAAAAAGGAAAATCCATCTTCCGCTGGTGGCATCTGACTGAGATGATGAAAATGAACATGTGTCAGAGTGCACCGCTTTGGCTTAGTCTCAAGCAGAATCTGTCAATAGTGTGTATGCATATCCTTGAAATAGTGGTTGAAGCATGAAGGGACATACACTAAAGTTTTTATCTGGCATGTAAATATCTTGCAACACCAACTATAATATTGCCAAATGAATGTCAGTTCTCGCTTTGAGATAACATTGTAAACAAAAAGCAGGCAGTATTCTCTCCTGTAAATGTAATCAAACTTGTCTGAGCAATAGGCTGTACAAGTAGGAGGACTGAGGGAATGTCTACATTTCATTCCTCTCTTGAGAAAGAGGAATGTAAATGCAGACACCCAAAATTGCAAATGAAGCGGGGATTTAAATATCCCATGCTTCATTTGCATAATCACATTAGGACGCTATTTCGCAATAGCGCTATTTCGAGAGAGAAAACAGGGTTATTTCAAGATAGAACCCTTCACTCGAAATAACCCTTACTCCATGAAATAGAGCCATAATGCGATTATGCAAATGAAGCATGGGATATGTAAATCCCCGCTTCATTTGCAATTTCGGGTGTCTGCATTTGCATTCCTCTCTCAAGAGAGGAATGAAGTGTAGACATACACTGAGTGACTTTCTAGGCTCTATGGTTTTAACATGTTTTTTTAATGTAGTTATTTTTTGTACATAATTCTAAATTGTAAGTTTATTTTTCATGATAAAGAGATTGCACTGCAATACTTGTGTTAGGTGTACTGAAAGATACTATTTCTTGGGTTTTTACAGTGCAAGTATTTGTAATAAATAAATATAAAGTGAGCACTATGTACTTTGTTTTCAGTGTGGTATTTAAAATCAAATATTTGAAAAAGTAGAAAACACCCAAAATATTTAAATAAATTATTGCTATTATTATTTTATAGCACAATTAATTGCAATTAACTTTATCATTTGATTAATTTACATTAATTTTTAATCATGTGATTGATTTTTTTAAATTGCTTGACAGCCTTAATTTAAATACTTCGAAATTAGAGTCTGTCCATCGCTTCATTCAAGCAAGTGAAACCATGTCCCACAATGAAGAAGAAGGAAGAAACACCCCTAAATCTGAATTGGGGGAAAAAAATTCTACCCTAATACGATGGTCAGAACCTGAGCATGTTGGCATGACCCAACAGCCAGGCATCTGAAAAAGAATTCTCTGTAATAACTCAGAGCCCTCCCCATCTAATGTCTCATCTCCAATAACTATTAGGGATATTTGCTACTAGCAGTCACTGATCAGTCATATGCCATTGTAAGTGATCTCATACCATCCCCTCCTTAAATGTATCAACCTCAGTCATTAAACTATTTAGGAGTTTTGCTCTCATTGTTTCCCTTGGGAGGCCGTCCCAGAACCTCATTTCTCTGTTAGTTAAAATCTCACAACTAATTTCAAGCCTGTACAGTTTATATCCATTTATTCTTATGCTAGTTGGCCTTATCTCCCTCCCTGGTGATATCCCTCTAATAAATTAAAAGCAAGCACTCATATTCCCTCTCAGCCATAGATTCCTCTTTTCTCTGTCATCCTAGTAGCCTTCTCTGCACCTGTTCCAGTTTGAGTTCATCTTTTTTAAATAAGGGAGACCAAAACAGCACAGTATTCCAAATGAGGTCCCACCAGTACCTTGAATAATGGTAATAATACTTCCCCATCTCTACTGAAAATAACACTCCTGACACATCGAAGGATTGCATTAGCTTTTTCCATGGATGAAGCACATAAGCAACTCATAGTTATCCTGTGGCCAACTAGCATATCCATATCATTTTTCTCCTCTGTTCCTTCCTTCCTGCTTATAGCAAAAATTCTTTTGCTAGTCCCTAAATGCATGGCCTTGCACTTTGCACTATTAAATTTCATTTAATATCTATTACTTAGTTTTCATGGTCATCAAAATATTTTGTATGATATTCCAGTCCTCTTCCACATTGGCACAAAGTTGTGAGGCATTGCCATCTGCAAATTTCATCAGCACACTCCCACTTTGTCAAGGTCACAAATGAAAATGTTAAAGATAGATCCCTGAGGAATTCCTCTATTAATGTGTATCCAGCCTGAGAGTTCAACTTCCAGTCTGACCTGCTGTAGACTCCCCTTTAATCAGTTCCTTTTCCACCTTTTAGTTCTCATATTAATTCCATCTTCTCCAATTTAATTAATTTCCCATATAGAACTGTATTAAATGCCTCACTGAAATCCAGGTGGATTAGATCTTCTGCATTGCCTTTGAGAAGATTAATGATTTTTTTTAGACAAAGACAGAGATCATGTTGGTCTGGCACAATCCACCTTTTGTAACACCATATTGTATTCTATCTCAATTATCATTTACCTCTATGTGCTGAACTACTTTTTCTTTCAAAATTGGTTTCACGCTCTTGCATACAACTGAGGTTAAACTAACAGGCCTATGGTTTCCCAGTTCATGTCCACCCTTTAGAAATAGGTACTATAGTTACAGTTTTGCATTCATTGGATAATACCCCCACATTTATTAATTCATTAAGATCCCTTGCTACAGGTTTGCAAAATTATTCCCTTTAGCATTCTTGGATGGTGATTATCCAGGCCCAACCAGTTGGGCTCCATTAAGCTGTTTGATTTTGACTGCCACCTTGGATGGGGTAATGTCTTCTTCCATCTCCTGATTTCATTAACCATCCTGCTACTACCTCTAAGCTCATCATTATCCTCATTAAAATCTGAGGTGAAATATTCATTAAGTTTTGGGACATGCCTATAATATCTTTAAACCTCACCTCATCCTCAGCACTTCATTCTTTATATTATTCTTTGTTATTATTTGTCATAGTATCTACTTGAAAAACAAACATTGTACAAAAACCTAGCAGAGATGGACCTTACAAAAGAATTTAAAAATCTATGATAAAAGATGCTTTAGCATATAATAATAATAATACACATTCCCACTTTTTCCCTATGCTTCCTGACCTCCATCAAATAGCTTTTCTCGCTCATCGATGGACACTTCCATTCTTTGTATGTTATCTACATTCTCTTAATAATATCTTTGTGATACTCGTTCATCCAGCTTGGCCTGTACCACTTTCCTATGATTCCGCTCCTTCCCCCCCCGGCTTGAGATGAATCCTTCAGATGGCTTCTGCAACTTTGACAAAGTAATTCCAAGCCTAATCCACATTCAGATGTTTCAGCCCTTCAGTTTAGTCCACTTTTTTTTCTACACAACCCCTTCCTCTTGTAACATACAGAATGGACAGTGCTCAATAAATGAGCAGTTTTTCAATATCTTTGCTCCGCACTTTTCATTGTGTGACCAAAGGCCTTATTAACTGCACACTATTCAAACCTTCCTCTGAAGACAGTATTAACAATTTCCTCACGGGCTTTTCTACAATACTCTTCTCCCGAGTGCTCCACAGTGTTAACGAATATTGTATTATCACATCATGGGCACAGTGGAGGTACCCCAGGATGTCCCTATGGCAGTGCTAGGACTGGAACATTCCCCCTCACCCCCAGCTCTGCCCCAGACGCTACCCCACCTCTTCATATCCCTTCTCCCAAGCCACACACCGGCCCTACCCCTGCTCCACCTCTTCTTTCCCCTGCTCTGTCCCCACTCCGCCCTAGTTGCTGGTGAGTATGTGGGTGGGGCCAGCCCCTGATGTTGACATCAGGACCTCTGGTAATTCTCCCAGGCCACTCCAGGCACCCCAAAACATGGAGCTTGAGGCAGTTGCCCCAAACCATCCTATGGACAAGACAGCTATGGAGATGTCCTGTACTAATATCCGATTCTTGTGAAAACATTGCTTTCCATGCCAAAGAATAATAAACAAACTACAAATAAAACCTCTTTTTTCTAGAAATCCCACAATATCAAAAAAGAAATAAACACTGTACAATTGACATCCACAGCAGAAATCACAGATCAGCAGAATAAAACAATGTGTATTTCAGGTACATATATTTTGTTAATAAAGCTATAACATGTCTTTCCATTGTTGAATGAGACTATAATCCACATCAAATAAAGATTTTTGAACACAGAAAGATTCTCTACCTAATTAGCCTTCTCAGAGTGTAAAATGTAGAACAAAGTTAAGTTAAAATTTTGCATTTCCAAAAGTGTATAATCATTGGGAAAAAGTTTGGTTTCACTCATTGGCTACGTCTACACTGGCACCTTTTTCCGGAAATGCTTAAAACGGAATACTATTCCATTTTCAGTTTTTCCAGAAAAGGAGCGTCTACATTGGCAGGCTGCTTTTCTGGAAAATCCCTTTTTCTGGAAAAGCATCTGTGGCCAATGTAGACACGCTTTTCCAGAAAAGAGCCCCGATCACCATTTTTGCAATCGGGGCTTTTTTCCAGAAAAGATTACTGGGCTGTCTACACTGGCCCTTTTCCGGAACAGTGTTCCGGAATAAGGACTTATGCCCGAGTGGGAGCAGAATAGTTTTTCCGGAATAGCAGCTGATTTTGTACAGTAGATCGTCGTTGCTTTTCCGGAAAAGCAAGCGGGCAGTGTAGACAGCTTGCAGCTTATTCCGGAAAAGCGGCTGCTTTTCCGGAATAAGTGGCCCAGTGTAGACACAGCCATTATGTCTTCAGAAGCTCTATTTAAACTTACTTTCTAGAACAACTCAATTTTTCACACAACTCCAGTCTTCAAGATTTTCATATAGAAGCCTATGCCCATCAATCATAACCTAGGTTACAAAATTGCTCTTTTGAAATCTAGAACTATTTTCAAGTTTTATATCCAATAAAAACAGTCTCCTTTGATTTTTTCCCCTAACATGTTGCTAATATTCACAATGGTCTAAGTAATTCCAACTTTTTTTGTTAAGCCAAACCTGTAATTTCAGATGATGTGAAAACACAAAGTGCATTCTTGTTTCTTGGCTAGGGGAAGTTGGGAGTGAAATGTCAAATCTTAAGCTCTTCCACATTTATTATACCCTCCCAGGAACTAATACCAGTGACTAAAGGAATTAAATTTCAAAAGAAAAAAGGACAACTGAAAGAAGTATAGCAGTAAAGCCATTCTCCATTATGGCCTTCCCATAAGCCTACACTCTCTATACAAAGTACCAACTGAGTTCCAATGTATATGGTATACATAAAAAATACCCAATTTCTAAAGTATTTTTGAACAAATTTAACAAAAAAGTTCTTTGTAATACATCAATTTTGCTAAAAAAATAATGGAAGGGAACAATGTGAGCTCCTGTTGTCCCATCATATTATACTACTAATCCTCTTTGGGTGATAATCAAAAGACCCAAAATGCCAAGCTATAAAAATGTATTTCCAATAAGTAGTGGCCTCTGGCTCTTTGGCAAAATCCTCAGTCAGTTGTGTTGGCAGACAAAGAATTCTCTAGTATGTCACGTGCAAAGCTGCCAATTTGGTTGTCAGGCTCTTTTATTTTATTAAACTATATTTTTTCTTTATTTTACTTCTAAGGAAAATAGATGTTTTGTTTATAAAATCACAAATCCATTCTTCTCTAGATCAGATATACTGACCATATAAAAGCATATATAAAACATATATATTATTGAACTGGCATACCAAATTTAGAATTGTTCCTTACATTGGTATATTGTCTACTGTATTTACGCATGAAATCATAGTAGAGCATGGGTGGGCAAAATATGGCCAGTGGGCCATATCTGGCTCACCAAACATTTCCCTCTGCTAGAAGTCCCAGGGCACAGTAGGGCACTCAGGCAGGCTGATTGTATGCATGGCCCTGGACTCGCCACTCCCAGAAGCAGCCGGCTGCGTGCTGCTCTTGAAGCTCCCATTGGCTGGTTTTGAAAAACCGAGATGTTATCAAGAAACAGAGACGTTATAAAGATAAATAAGACCTTCTAACCTTATGATTCGAATCCCTGGTGCTACACACTGAGTGAGGTTGAGAAGCAATTTTGGATAACTACCTATACACTGAAAGAGACAGGGATCCAGTGAGAAAAATATTAGTATGTGATCATGCGACTTAAGACCATTTCAATTATTATGAACGAAGTATAAATTCTGAAAGAATAAAAGTTGCACAGACAGCCTTAAACACAGCATTTTGAGTGCTGAGTTATGCAGTGTTAAGCTTGGTCTACATTTAAAATTCAGATGGACATTGCAGCATTGGTCAAGAACATAAAAAACAAAAAAACCATCCCCGTGACATAGTAATGCTGACCTAACCCCCATTTAGACACAGTTGTGTTTATGGAATAATGCTTTACTGGTGTAGTTATTTCATTTGGTTATCCCATACCAATGGAAAACTCTTCTGTTGGTGTAGGCTATATCTATACTACGGGGTTATGGCTGTAACAGTACTGTCTCCACAGTGAACACAGACCTTTAACGCTCTTAATTTAGTTTATTTTATATTTTTTAAAAAAATAAAAGTTTAATTAATTGATGAGCATCTGAAATTCACAGATAAGTAAGCATAAGGCCCAAGAATATGGACTATGAACAGCCTTTGTAGATACCACTACTTTCCCCTCTGTGGCTATGATGTCTTCTTATGAAGGATGATAGAGCTAAATAATGGGATTTAATGGATATACCTTCTTGTATCTCAGCTGAACCACTCTTTCCACAAATGTCTGTCCATTAGAGCAGATGTACGCCCCATAAAGCACAGCTGTTGGGTTCTGCAACATTTTTCCCATCTCTGGTGCAGCTGAACCATACCAATTCCTCTGAATTCATTCAGTACCTTTTAGAGAATTTTACTATTCACATAAGTTTTAGCTACATTAAAAAGAGTCATGCTTTCTCCCTTCCTCTCAGTGCAGAACCAGGCAGGTCCAACTAGCACAAGATTTAGACTTGGTGCATAAAGGATTAGTGCTTAAAGTTTCCAAAACAGATTATGAGACTCATGAAGTAGAAAAATGGGCAGATGCTATCCCTGTTTTCATTGTCTAAGCATGAGCCATGATTTGAATCACTGTATTTTCTCATTCTTATTAGCCTCTGCTCGAGAAGCCATTCATTGATATTAACAGTCTTGCTAATTGTTAACCCAAATGCAATCTTGTTTAGGAAAGCTCAGTGAGACAGTTATGATGCCACTTTAATGGGAATTAGAATGTCTTTAACTTCTGTCAATCAGGTTTCAGACTTCAGCATGAGATAGAAATTGCATATGTAGCACTGGACTGTGATATCCACCTAGTGATGAGGAAGGGATGCTATTGTCTATTGCAATTCTTTGCTATCTTAAGGTTATTCACAATATACAGTAGGAATCACATTTTTTCATGAGGAAAGCTAATCTTTTGGCACATATATTCTTATTAAGTGTCACGGACAGGACATGGGCAATAAACAATAAATCACAGATTTATGGAAGCCTGAGCCTCATCACCACATGGCTAAATTATTGGAATTTTCAGGAAGTGATGGAGGGGAAAGTGGGAGAGGGTAGTGGGGTAAAGTGGAGAGACACAAAGTGGGGTGAGAAGAGGAAGTGGGGAGACTTTGGGACAGATCGCCGAAGAAATAGGCGATTTTCCTAACTCCAGTGCTGCAGCTACTGGGGAGAGAGAGTCCTCCTTCCCAACCTCAGCTCTTTGGTTCTTCTCGCAGGGAAACCCCCTCCCCCACCACCACCTCTTTCCCACCCTCAGCTCAGGGGATGCTGGGTGTGGGAGGGAGAGGCTAAAGCTAATAAACATTACAGCTGATGTGCCTGAGCTTTGCTCACCTTGTAACTAAATTACCATAAAGCAGTTTACACTTTGAGACCATCCAGAAACTGAAGAAGTACTGCATAGCAAAACCAGAAAATAACACTTGGACAATAATCCTATAGTCAGCTGTTACTGCAGCTTAAACATCTCATGGAAAGTATTGGTTTTAATTTATATCAACCTGGCTATAATTCTCTCAATTTATTGCCACAACATATTCAATCACCATCTCAGCAGAGACTCTCAACTGGTAAACTCCTAGTTATATGTATCTGATATACACATTCAACAGAAGTCAAAATAAAGTAAGTCAGTACCAACTTTCTGTTTTGTCTTGGGTTTTTTGCCCTTTGGGAGGGGCATAGGGAATGGGTGGAGGAGATGAAAGAGCATCAGAGAGAAAAGAAAAGACTGGGTGGGAGAGAAAAGTGAGCACCAAACCATGGACCTGAAGTCTCATCACATTAGGACCTACATGTGCCATTATATGGAATAAAAGAATGGAATTTACTGCCAGGTAATGAAAAGCAAAACACCAAGTGTCAGTGCAGTAGCATATAACAATCAGGAGAAAGTATTTTATCAATTCAAATTCCCTGACAATATCCTTTAGCTATTTAACAAACAACATTTATAAGTAAAATATCTATATATAGGCATAGTATCTGTGTCATGTGAAAGCATTACACAAAAGGAAGCAAAGAATCTCTGGAGGTTTGGGATTTTTTTTATAAATTTCTCTAAAAATGTATAATACTGTACAATGAAAAAATTGAAGTACTATAAGCAATAAACATAAAGCTTACCATATAATGCCTTCAAGAGTTACTGTAAACGTGGTACAAATATTACATTTACGAATTAGTTATATTTTGAAACTAAAAAAATAGAAAATTCATCTATCGTAATGATTCTGTTTGTATATGTAAATGCATACCCAGATACAAAGACCATAAGCATATATTTAAGTACACCCTCTGTTATATAGTAAAGTTAGGCTTATAGACATAGATATGACATTATTGTATCTGCAAGGAGAAGAAAAGATAAGAATTTTACCAAGTGTTGGTATACCAGATTAACTATACTGCTTCTTCGATTAGAGAACAAAAATTAAAATAAATCTACAAGGAAAACAAGGAATTAAATATCGGATAATATTTCATAATTTTTTATTGTTCTAATCCACAAAATTCTGAATCTGATGTTTCTTGCATTCTCGGAAAAGCCAAAGTCAGCTAAATAAGAGATAATGTAACTAGGCATAACACAATAAAAGATATTACCTTCACAATGCATTATTGCTGCCAATTATAAGAATCACTTCAACTTAATTTCAAAAGCACAATCACCCTCAACTGTAACAGTCTCTTTTTTTAAATTTCAAACAGTATTACATTAAGGCAATAACTCACCTTCCAGCTATAATATCAGTCTCCCTTATTGCAAAAATACATTTCATAAATACTTCTCATCGACAAGTCAAGCTAATTCAGGTTAATTTTATTGTATTTTGGTGCTATTTCACATTTGTGTGCAATTACCTTTATCATTTTATTGCCATGCCAGAAAATAATCAGAGCAATTATTTGAAAGAGAAGGTGTATAAACTCTAAATCACACTTGCTGGCATTTTTGATAAAATAGCAGCTTTATCTCAGAAAGTGGCAGGGACATCGGATAAATCATGCATCAGTCAAGCATAGCTGACCCCCAAGTGCATTGCACAATATCAGAAGTGCTTCAAAAGAAACTTTCCTACATCATCCATCATTCTTCGTAATACTAAAATAGTTACACCTGAAGAGTAGGAGCTAGAGAGTAATAATAAAAAAAAAACAAATCCAAGCAATATGGGCAAAGCCATTAACTACATTCCCATTTAAACTAAAAAAGAAAAAATAGTGAGGAATGTGTTAATAAACAAATATGACTTTATTGCAATAATCAACTGTAACTTGAATAACATAAGCATAAAATATAAATAAAAATACCTAATGTAACTGTGCAAAAGCAATTAAAGATTATAGATAAAGATACAGATAGACTCAAACTATATATGAGACAGACTATATGTAACAAAATGGCAGATAAATTACCTATTATGGGAACACATTAGATTCCTGCCCTAACAAGGGACAATACAGAAAGATTCATATTAACATTGCGGTTTTGAGCCTTCATTACAGTGCTATGAATACTGCTAGTATAAATACAGAACTCATTATGAGTAAGGCACAGAGTCCAAAAGAATCCATTTCATATTTTGATTGTAAAAATAGCAATTGCATGGCTAGTAACTACTATGTTTCTGAATCCTAGAAGCCGGGCTAAAGATAGAGAGGAGAAAAATACCTCCTTGTTTGCATACTGTTGCTTAAACCCAAGGTTCTTCAGAAAAACTCATTTTCTGACTACATATTTTTGATCCATACTCTCAAAAATAAAGGACACTCCAACTTCCTGAGAAATACTTCCTTTCAGTTCATAGCCTCATGCCAAGGGCTCCAAGGGCTTCTTTACACTTGTGCCCACACCTGCATTAGACACCAGCAGCCTTGTG
Source organism: Pelodiscus sinensis (assembly GCF_049634645.1). NCBI lineage: Eukaryota > Metazoa > Chordata > Testudines > Trionychidae > Pelodiscus > Pelodiscus sinensis. The sequence continues at coordinate 49,914,330 of NC_134718.1, forward strand.
CTCCCATGATGGACACTGGATAAGGCCTTGAAGTGTCAAGGCTTATATGTTAAGTTGTGATGCAAATGCAATGATTTTGGAAAGCACTCGTCTTTATATATGTCTGTTTCAGAAACCATATTCTCAGTTTCAGCAAACTAGAGGTTCATGTAAAACTGTTCAGCAGATCATGCATGGTCTTGTCTTTTTTTAAAGAGGTCATGAAAATGGTCATAAACAGGACATGAAATCACCTATTTCAGATTCATGTCTTCTGTCTCTCTAATACATGGTTTAATTATGCATTATAAATATGCTTGGCATAATTCAGTTAATTTTTATATTGTTTTATTGTTATCAATTTAAATTTTCCACAATTGCAGGAAATTATGGATAGAGATTAGACAATTACTTAAAAAAGCAGATGTTCAGATTCAAAAAGTTAAAATTTTAAAACTATTAAAACACAATTTATCAACATCACATCAAAATATACAAATAAAATATCCTTAAATGAAATTCTAAAACATTTTCAAGCAGCATTTTTCCTATCTAAATATGTATATCATCTATGTTTTTGTCAATATGTTAATGGTGAAATCAATGTTTGCTCATATTTAACCAGTAAAAATCTAATCCTTCCAAGCCTAATTATAAATCTTTCTGACTAATGAAACAGAATGTGTTACAATGTACAACTTTATTATGTCTGCTATTATGTCTACGCACAGTATTAGTCAGAATCCCCTCCCCCCATCATAACAAATCAGGAGAGTTTGAATTTGTTTTAGTTTTAGCATTCTGCCTCAGATATCAAGAGAATCCCATCTAACAACTAATGAAAGTAAATGGGGAAATGAAAAGGTTAAATAGATCATAAATTATTATTAGTTTCATTTAGCTTGCCAGACTGTATATCATATCTAGCTGTGAATGAGATTGAACTAGCAATTCTTTTAAAAAGCCCCCCCCCCCCGCCAAGTTGTTTGAAAATGAATCTAATATTTCTCCGTGATTAACCCAAAAATACCTGCTACAAAATGTATTTTCAGGTGGCAATCATACACACACAAATATGCTAAAGAAATACATTAAAAACTAAAAGGTGGTTTAGAAAGAAAAATCAAACAAAATACAAGAGATGTTCCTGAGTCCTCCATATATCAAACTATTCTATTTTAAAAAAATTAAAAATAATAAGTTAATTAAAAGGGTCTAGAAAATACACTGATTTTACACTAAACAAAAAAAAAGATATTTCCACTGCAGGGTAAATAAAATAGAAATACACAAACTTACTAGTCCAAATATATTACATTAAACCATGTAAATCAGACTGAAGCAATCTGCCATTATTTTGACATTTTTTATAATGCTAGAGGTTGGCAGCAGTACTAAGATTACTTATATAAGTTTGATTTTACTAAATGTTACATCCCATGAGGTATGATATTAATCCTGCCACAAAAGTAATGAGTATATTGCAAAAATAGTATTTATTATTTGCAGTCACTCATTAAAGATGAAGCAAAATGCAGGACAATGTAGCACTTTAAAGACTAACAAGATGGTTTATTAGATGATGAGCTTTCGTGGGCCAGACCCACTTCCTCAGATCAAATAGTTGAAGAAAATAGCCACAACCATATATACCAAAGGATGCAATTAAAAAAAAATGAACACATATGAAAAGGACAAATCACATTTCAGAACAGGAGGGGGATGTGGGGGGGGGGGGGGGAGGAAGGAAGGTAAGTGTCTGTGAATTGATGATCATCAATTCACAGACACTTACCTTCCTTCCTCCCCCCCCCCCCCCCCCCCCCGCATCCCCCTCCTGTTCTGAAATGTGATTTGTCCTTTTCATGTGTGTTCATTTTTTTTAATTGCATCCTTTGGTATATATGGTTGTGACTATTTTCTTCCACTATTTGATCTGAGGAAGTGGGTCTGGCCCACGAAAGCTCATCATCTAATAAACCATCTTATTAGTCTTTAAAGTGCTACATTGTCCTGCATTTTGCTTCAGCTACCCCAGACTAACACGGCTACATTTCTATCATTAGAGATAGCCTTCTTGGTGATTTGAAGAACAAAGTTATTAGCAAAATTCGTACCGGCTATAAAAAGAAAGACTTTCCATGAAATAAATAGATGTTCACTAACTGATCTTAAAGTGGTAAAATTTTCACATAAAAAGGTCTTAAGTTTTCTGCTTTGTGACCATGTTTTCTTATGTTTTCCCATAAACACAGCTATCTTCCTAAACTTCTGACTTTTTCTCAACTCAAACACAATCCAATCAAAAGGTCACAAAATGATTCTGTAATAAAGATATTTATTCTGTAATAAAGGCTATACTAATTATGAAAAAGGAGAAAATAGCTAAATTTACGCTAACAGTATAGCACTGTCCTATTAGTTTATGCTCTGAGGAAGATAGATATGTGATGGGGAAAGGTCCACTGATGCCTGTTACCAACCATGACAGAGCTACAGAGATTTACAATGCAGCATCAATCTTGTCAACTGAATTCTTAACACTGGCTGCTGGACACTAGGGAAAAACACAAACTATGTTATGTGAACTCCTTTGTAATGCTGTTACTTTTTATGTGTACCTAAATGCAAGGATATTTTCACAGGAACTTACTTTTTGATGTAGTCTTGATGCCATGTTAAGTACACGAAGGAGCGTTGCCTATAAGAAAGGAAAAGGAAATCCTGTTAGAAAAAGATAAGGCTACAACAACTTTAAATTTCACAAACCGTTGACAAGAAAAGAATGTCAACGTTATCATTTCTCCCCCTATTACACGATATACTGTTAAGGTTATGATTATAAAAAGTGGGTTCTGAATGTCAGTGCTTTGCAGAATCAAAAGGGGCAGGGACTGCACTTTTTTTTTGGGGGGGGGAGGTCAAGCAAACAGGAATTTTAAAGTTCCCTAGATCATCTATCATCTGTAATGAGCTGTAATCAACAGATGACTCTGGAGGACTTCTCTCATCAAAATCCCTGTAAAACTTTGATCTACAGGATAAGAATTCACTTTAAGATATGCTCCAGTGCCTGTAAAATATATTACTTAAAATAATATTCTGTGTTTCTGAATTATTAAATAAATATGTTTTTTGTTTTAGGAAAAACAAACTTTTTTCCTTCCTTAAAATATGTGTGAGATGTATGAAGGGTAGTCTGGATCAGAGTAAAAGGAAAGCACATTCCAAAATAAAGTATTTTAAAGTCATGACAGTTAAGCAAAGCAGTTTTATTGAAACCACTGTAATCCCATATCAACTAATCTGAATTTAAATGTAACCTGCAAGGAAGGAAAATATGGATGGTATTCTGATTTAAAAAGGCCTCATAGTTCTTCCACATTTTTATTTTGTAGTTTAAACCTTAGCTATGATGTACAGTTACACTGATGTCACTGCACATGTGCAAGCTCATAGTGTAGTCTCACTGCACTGTTGCTATAAGTCTACACCATAGACTCAGAATGCTCTGAGAACCTGCACAGATATAAGAAGTCTATACCCAAGGCCTGGCCCCAAATCAACTGATGTCAGTGGACTCTATGGTGATGTCAATGGGATATGTACCAGTCTCTAATGATATCACAAGCATAGTTTTGTCTGTGTTTCTGCACCTGTGCAAAAAGCCCAAAATAAAATCAATTTAGTCAAGATCTTGGAAATATTAGAAATGTCAAGTGTTATTTTTTCCTTTGTTTGCTGGCAGTCTCTCTCAGAAACTCATGTGTGCATCAGGAGCATACTGAGCCCTTAATTAGAGGGGAGGAGGTGTTGAATCCTTAACAAGATCACTTCTCCCAAGTGTTTGAGTTAAATGTGTGTTAAAATAAAGAGCTTTAAATAGCCTGAATAAAAATCACATCCACTCTTAATGAGGCTAATCTTACATGTGACACTCCAGCTACCACAGTTGTCCATAGAGCTAAATTTCTAAGGTTAAAAAAAGAGAGTGCGATAACAATTTTAAATAGTGATTAATGAATTTGCATGCCTCAGTTTTTGATTGCTCGGCTTGAGACACTTCAACTGATACTGATTTTACAAGTGTTTTCTGAAAATCAGGCCCCTGAAAAAGTATTTTGAATGTGCATACCCAAAAATGAAGGTACCTTAACTCACTTGCCACTTTTGAAAATCTCAGTCTTAAGTCTTAAACAAACCCATAATTCTGGGAGATCATCTTAACATACCATAAAAGGATGTGGTGGTGAAGGTGAGAAGGTGTAAAGCAGACAGCAGTAAGGCATCCAACCATGATCTTGCACTCTGACCTCTCCAGAGCACATGTTCTGACACTTGCCAATGTTTGTCACCAAAGACAAGTCTAGGAATCTCTACTCCTGTGATGGATCTTTGCAAGAACCATTGTGACTGGTCACTGATTGCCATCTCAGAATTTGATGGTCTCCAGGCAAAGAGGCAAGAAATGAAAGTCCACTTTATAGTGCAATGCATAGTATGTGAAAAATTGCATGTCTGGTAGGAGCACCATACAAGCCAATCTGATTGCTGAGCTTTAGGACATTCATGTGCAACCTTGTCATCTGGGAACCAGATTCTCTGAATTTGTAGGTGTGCAAAATGAGCCCCCAATCTCTCCCTGACAGTTCTGAGCTTAGTGTCTTTCTTGGGGAGAAGTAAAAAGGACACCCTTTTGTGTATGTTTGTGGTTACAGCTACCACGGCAGATTTGAAATGATATACTGTGGGACTGAAACTTTCTTCTCTACCCAATGTCTTGCTAGAGAATAGACTGACTTTTGCCAGAGCTGAATGGGTCACAAATGAAATCTGGCAACTGCATCACTTATACAGATGCCAACATGTGGCCTAATACTATGAAGCATGTCTGTTCTGTTGCAGTTGATCCTGATATTAACTGTGATATAAATGCTTGGAATGACTAGAACCTGTCCTCTGGTAGGAATTTTTTTTTCTGATCAGCAATGGCCAAGGGTGCCTATGAACTCTATTGTCTGCAATGAGGGAAAAATTTTCACAGTTCACTAGGCTTAGCCAGATGAAAAGAAACACATTCCAAGCTCACTGCCATCCTTGACTGCAATCTGTCTCTGATCCATGATCATCCAAGTAAGATGCAAACATCATGTCTTCTCAAGTGGATCATTATCCCCATTGACCCTAGTGTTTCCAGTGGCAGGTTATAGGGAAACACGTCTTACAAGTTGAGTACCACAAACCAGTCTTTAGTCAGAAGAGATGGAAAGATGGAGGCTTTATCATCCTGAACTTGAAGCAGCATATATATTTGTTCAGTCTACTCTTGTGTTGGATAAGATGAAGACCTTCTTTCTTCTCCAGAAAATAAAAAGTACCAGGACTAGAAGCCTCTTCTCTTGCATTCCCATGGAACCTCTTCTATGGCTCCTAGACAGATTGAGGCCACTATTCTGTAATTGGTTCTCATTAGGGATGTTAAATATCAGTTAATTGAATAGTCAAGTAACCTCATTAATTCTTATCAGTTGGCTATTCTATAGTCCCTGGGATCAGGGCCGGCAGCCAGTGCACTCCAGCCTCACTCCCGAGGAGCCCTCTGCCACTCTGCGCTGCTGCCTCTGCCTCAGGGTGCTAGGCGGGAGCTGGTCTGTGAGGGGAGCCAACTGAAAAACCAGCTCCCCTCGCAGACCGGCTGCCTGTTGCCCTGTGCTGCTGCCTCTGATAAAGAGGCAGCAGTGTGGGGAGGCAGCAGTCCGTCGGGGGGCAGGTCTGAGCTCTCATACCTGGCGTGAGCCAGAACTAAGCTGGGCTGCTTGCCCACGTAGCTGCTAATACACTTTAAATGCAAAGCCGCAACAGGGGTAGACCATGGTGCTGGTCAGCCTGCTAAAAAATTTACTGGTGGGGGATGAGGAATGGGTGGGAGGGAAATGCATGCAGTCTGTAGCATTAACCTATAAGCTTTTTGCTCGTCAGTTAATCAACTACACTATTACATCCCTAATTCTCTTGAGACATAAATGAATAGAATAACCATGGGCAACCGTATGTAACATCCATACCATCTACATGTTTTGTTAGTCTTTAAAGTGCTACCAGACTATTTCTTGTTTTTTAAGTTTTCCTTTTGCAGACTAACTCGGCTACTTCTCTGAAATTTAACATCCAATTGTTGAAGCTGATATCACCTGGTGTAATAGAGCAAGGTTGCTTTTAGTATTAGCTCCTGACCTGTTTTGAAGTCACTCCTCATACCTCCATTAAATTAAATGTCTGGATGACCTGCTGAGGTGAGTGACAAACAAGACTGATGATGGGCACCTCTTTGAGTACTGCATTATTTGTGCAATGACTACGCTGGCTGTTTGCCCACACAATACAAGTGAGCTCACAGATTCTGTAGGGTGGATGTTCGCCCAGGTGTGAGGGAACTCTCAATGATTGCTCAAGAAGGTGTAGTTTCAGCTGTGTACTCCTCAGCTTGTAATCAACAAGAAGGATGTACACATGGAACACTGGGAAATGTGGCCCAGACAGAAAGACCATGTCTCTACCCACTGACTAAGGGAACAAGTCCACTGCATGTCAAACAGCTTTCAAACCCTGATGCTTTAGAAACTCTCATTGAAGTAGGCTTGAGGCATCTCACCACCCTGAAGAGGCAACAGTACCAGAGTCTCAGGATTTTTTGCCCTTTGAAAAATACAAAAAAGAAGGCTGAAGGATTTCCTTCATGAAAATATTCTAAAACAGGGATAGGCAATGTGTGGCTCATGGGCTGGACATGGTTTGTCAGGGTTAGCCCCTGGCAGACCACCAGACACTTTATTTACTTGAGCGTCTGCAGGTATGGCTGCTTACAGCTCCTGTTGGCTACAGTTCACCATTCCCAGCCATTGGGAGCAGCAGGAACTATATTAGTATGCTCTGAAAATTCAGCCATTCATTATTTAGTTTTAAAAGATATACACGTTTTTGTCTTCTTGATTGGTGCTCCCAGGACATCACAGCTGAGGGATATGGTGTGTAAAATACCAAACTTTTGTGCCTAATCATTATGGGCAGAATCTTTGCTGGTATTTGAATGCCTAAAGCTGCAGACAGACACTTCATGGGTTTTAAAAAGTGCTTCCATTGAAGTATCTGCCTCTTTAGGCAACTGAAGTCCTTTAAAAATCTGAGCCTTCTTGCACAGAATAGGATTTACCCCTGTGTAGTCAGACAGTACAAAACCTATGCAACACTTAAATCCTACAAATAGGGCTTAAGTGTGATTAAGGGTGTGCACAGTCTTTGCACTAGCTGTGCTGCTGCTGCCCCTTTAAAACACCGCCTCCGTGCGCATTTCAAAGGGGCAACCCTGGAACTCAGGGTCAGCTGAGGACTCCCCAGCTGATCCCGGGCTCCGTGAAGCACATCCCCAGAACCCAACAGTCCCCAGCTGACCCTAGGCTCCACGGCAGCTGCTGCTTTGAAATGCCAGTGGCAGTGTTTTAAAGGGCAGCCGTGGGGCCCGAGGTCAGCTGGGAACTCCAGCTGCCCCTTGGAAATGCTGCCCCAGCGCTTCAAAGGGGCAGTGCTGCATGGAGCCCAGGGTCAGCTGGGGACGTTTCAAAGGGGAGGCGCATGTGATTACATCTTTTGACAGCCCTAGTGTTAAACATTAACATTTCATTTGCTCTTAACCTCTCATTACAAGATACTCCTTTCAGTCCACAGAAATGCGTATATCTTAACATAGTGGGAGAGAATGGGAAATTCACACTCCTTCCCCTCCTTGCCCTCAAATGCAGCACTTGAAGCTGGGTTCCTATAAAGTGGAAACTTCACAGAGGTCGAGTGTTAAATCTCAAGTGATAGGAGAAGGTATTCTTTCTTTCAGAAATCCTGCTGACTAATCCAGAGGAAAGTCTTGTTTTGCATTCTAGTAAGATCCACTTGCTTCCCTATTTTCCCACTGGGAAATAAAATGTTTAAGAGACAGCAGCTGTTCATGGCTGAATGAAGGGCTACTTTAGTATGTCAGGTAAGCTAGACCAGTGTTTCTCAACATTTTTTATAAAGTACCCCCAGTACCTATAGTTTTCAGACACACAACATTTTTTTCTACCATTGTAATACATTTGTTTAAACAACTTAATCATAGCCGGGTGGGCAATGACATTTTTGGGTGTAAAAGTACAAAAATAATAAAATGCTGTAAAACAAAAATTCAGTTTTCTCCAAATTTCAGTTGTGTTGACGTATCTCCCAGACTTCTCTCAAGTTCCCCTAAGGGTACCTGTACCACTCGTTGAGAAATACTGAGCTAGACAACAAGCATTCATTGTGACTGGAGAAGCTTAGCGCTGAATGGACAGATCATGAACAGAAGTTTATGGAACAAAGCTATCCAGGAAATAGTTAAAATCATTCTTGTAGAAACGTCACACATTTTCATTAAAATCTGAATTATAGCACGTTCATTTACATTAATTAGATTTACCTGCAACATAGTACGCCCCTCTCAACAGGCCAGAAACCTACATCAAAATATGATTAGCAAGGAACAGCTCAAGTAGCAGCATAGACTGATGTCTAAACATCTCACATTCTAAGCATTATACATACTTAAATGGAGCTGTGATTCTTTTTATCCATGCCCCCTGACACTTCTCTTGAGATACTGTAAGAAACCAGAGCGGAGATGTGGATTTTACATTTTCTTCTGAAGGAGCTAAGGACTGTATTCATTCTAATTAAACTCTTTTGTCAGCAGGTCCCACAACTACTGGGAAAGCTCCTTCTCCCATATTCTGTAGACAAAACTTTGTATTTCAGAAAGCAGATATAGTAGTCAAGGGAACTGCAACTGTAGGCTTGATTCTGACCAATAGGGAAGACTCAGTAGCAAATCTTAAGGTGTGAGATAATTCGAGAGAAAACGGTCATATGATATGATAGATTTCATGATTCTAAGGAAAATAATAAGTGAAAGCAACAGAATAAGGACAGTGAACTTCAAAAAGAAAAGAAGACTTTTTTGAGAACTGGTAGAAAAGGTTCTACAGGAAGAAAACCAAAGGGAAAAGATCAGGAGAGAGGGAGGTTTCTCAGGGAGACAATATTAAAGGCACAAATGAACACTAACCTTATGCAAAGAAAAGATAGGAAGAATAGTAAGGGATAATATGACTATCAGGAGCTCTTTAATGACCTGAAAAATAAAAAAAATAAATAAAAAAGTGGAAACATGGACAAATTGCTATGGAGGAGTATAAAAGACCAGCACTAGTTTTTAGGAACAAAATCAGAAAGGCTAAGCCACAAAATAAATCACATCTAGTGAAAGGACATAAAAGGCAATCAAAAAAGGTTCTTCATATACATTAGTGGCAAGAAAGATGAAGGAAAGTGTAGTAATTCTATTCAAGAGGGAAAGAGAGCTAATAACTGATGACATAAAAAAGACTGCTATATTTAATACCTATTTTACGTCAGTATTCACCAACCAGGCTAATGGTAACCAAACATGCAACAAAATTAATATTAAACAAGGAGGAAGGAAGGCAAGCCAAAATATGGAAAGAACTAGTTGAAGAACATTTTGATAAATCAGATGTCTTCAAGAAAGCAGAGCCTGTTACATTTTTTCCTAGGGTACTGAAGGAACTAGCTGAATCAAACTCAGAATCATTAAAAATTATCTTCAAGATCTTATGAAAGAGGTCCCAGAGGATTGCTGGACAGCCAATCTAATATATACCTTTTAAAAGGGGGAAAGGAATCATAGATCACTCAACCTAACTTCAATACCTAGAAAGTTACTGGACCAAATTTAAACAAACTTATAAGCACCTAGAGAATAATACAGTTATAAGGAATGGTCAGCTTGAATTTGTTAAGAACTAAATAATGCCAAACCAGGATAATTTCATTCTTTGAGAAGGTTGTTGGCCTAGTGGTCTGGGGAAAGTAGTAGACATGATATATCTCAATTTTAGTACAGCTTTTACCACAGTCCCACATAAAATTCTCATAAGCAAACTAGGAAAATATTGGCAAGATAACATTTCTATAAAGTATGTGCATAACTGGTTGAAAGACTACTCAAAGCGTAGTTATCAAGGGTCTGTGGGAAAACTAATCATTTTCACTAATGACTTGGTGACTGGACAGCTTTCTTATAAAATCTGTAGATGACACACACTTCAGAGAGGTAGCAAATGCTTTGAAGGCCATGATCAAAATTCAAAACAACTTCGACATATTGGAGAACTGATCTGAATTTAACAGGATAAAATTCTATAAAGACAAGTGCAAAGTACTTCACAAATACAAAATGGGGACTAAAGGAGTAGATAATGGATGGGCAATTTTAAAAAAGACTGTTTGCTAGGGTTAGCCCCTGGCAAGCCACCGCTGCTATATTTACCTGTGCCGTTGCAGGTACTGATGATCGCAGCTCCCATTGGCCACGGACAACCGTTGCGGCCAGTGGGAGCAGCAGGAAGCAGCATGAACTGGGGCACTGCTTCCCGCAGCTCCCATTGGCCAGGAACAGTGATCTGCAGCCAACAGTAGCTGCGATCGCTGGTACGTATGGAGGCAGAGGTAAATATAGATGGGGGCTAACTGGGCACAGGCCAGTATTTGCCCACCCCTGGGCAAAGTGGAAATGCTTTTGAAAAGGATCTGGAAGTTGAGTGGATTACAAATTAAATGTGAGTCAACAAGGGTGATGTAGCTGGAAAAAAGATAATGCTCTGGGGTATATTAACAGGAGTATGTAAATAATGGGAGGTAACGCTCTGTTCTAGTTTTGGTAAAGCCTTAGCCAGAGAACTGTGTCCAAATATGGGGGGCCCGTTTTTAAAACTGATGAGGACAAACTGAAGACAATTCAGGAAAGAACAACAAAATTTTTAAAATATTTAGAAACTGATCTATGAAGAAAGGCTAAAAAATGGGCCTCTCTAGTTCTGAGGAAAAGAGAATTCAGAGGAGCCCTTTTAACAGTCTTCACATATGCTGTTATAAAGAGAACAGTAAGTACCTCTTTTCCATGTCCACTAAAGATAGGACAGACAAGTAACAGGCTTAATATGCAACAAAGGAGATTTAGCTGAGATATTGGGGTGGGAGGAAGCTCTTAATTATGATAGTGAAGTTCTGGAATAGGCTTCAAAAGGAGTTTCTGGAATCTCCATTATTAAAGGCTTTTAAGAACAAATTGGACAAAGACCTGTCAGGGAAGATCTAGGGTTAGGGTTCTGCCTCACTGCAGGAGGCTGGATCTCATAACTACTTGAGGTCCCTTCCAACCCCACATTTCAATGATTCGCTCAAGTGATTACAAGTGCCACTGTTCCAGAATAATACAGCTGCTGCAGAAGATCAAGTTCATATAAAAGAAGGAGAAATTGTAGATAGCCTGGGTCAAAACCATTAGACTTTGGAGAGCATAAACAAAAGCTTTAGCTTCCATTCACATTCAAATATCACCCACAATACTTCATCAGGAAGTCAACCTGACAGTTCCTCAAACTGGCCCTGCATTCTGGGTTTTAAGAGCATCCTTTATGGAAAAGTAGGATCTCTTAGCTTCTGTCATAAGACCTGCTTGTGATAAAGTCACTATCTACTAATTTCTTTTACCACTTACATTTCAAATCTCCTTTCAGGCTTTTCATGTTCTGGTTCACCTAAAAACTGCAGAATCTGCAAAGACAACAGGAGTATTGTCAGATGACTGACTGTAATAGTCAGTGAAGGATCAACGTCTCACAAGTTCTCCTGATTGGTCACATGGTTAAGTATAATATAAGGGTATTTTAGTAAATCATGCAGAGGCCCCAACTTCAAAATCAGATATCTTTGCCAAACCAGTTGAGATTGAGTGCATTCCCTGCTTGCTTGATCAAGGAATGGTGCTGGAATCCATTCTAAGCAAGCTACAGTTTTGCTTTCACAGCTGGATGCTAGAAGTCATAGAGGCAAGTTAAATGAGATGGGTGTGCAAAAAAGAGTGGTAAATAAAGTTAAAACCAGAACCCACATCAATGCTCTTGAAAACTTACAAAGACATATTTCCAAACCATCATTAAACTGCCAGGTCCTGCACATTATCTGCTTTTCCCTCCATTTTACTGCTCTTTAATAGAAACCATATTCAACAGACTCAGCTTTTCTACATTGGGTACTACAACCAATGTCAGTATTTGAAGCTCCACAACTCCATCATGCATAACAAAATAAGGTGATGTATTCTTTCATATAGAAGAAATTTTAACAATTAGAGTGAGGGGAACTGAAAGCATGCCTTATCTTTTAGTTGCCTACCCTTTCCATTATAAAGAATTATTATGACCTTTATTAATAGTTTCAAATCCTCTACTTTTTACAACAGGCCTTTGCAATTAAACAAGGAGACTACTTATTTTACCACCAAGACAGAGCATAAATATATGTACATTTTACTAAGAACTTTGTAGTGGTGATCTAATGAGCAATCAGGTTATCCAGTTCATGTGCAGTATAGCAGTAATTCCTGCCACCCATTTCTAATTTAGAAAAACTATATGCTGTTACTTCTATGCTCTTCTACAGAGGATCATGTTGGCAGTAGCATCCAGAGCAGAGCAAGTATCTAGCTTCTAAGGCAGAGGATGGATTATTTGGAAAGGGACTCAGCAGGCATATGGCTGCCAAGTTCGCAGGCAGTTCCCTGAATGACATTTCAACAGTACTACTAAAAAAACGAGGCACTGATTTCCCCTTATGGTTACTCCCCCCCACACTTTATGAAAACTGTTTTATGGATATAAATATGCATAACCTGGAGATGCTTTGGACAAAATACTTCACATAACCTATCAATTTTAATGTTACAATCTGCTGGATCTGTAGATCCTATTTTGGTGCATGTATCTTTCTTATATCTAAAGCTGAAACATTAAGTATGAGACTGTTTATAGTTTTAAAGGTGCTAATTCAAGTCATTAATGGTGTGCTCCAGAAGCATTAATGACTTGGTGATCAGCTTAACAACTTGTAGCAGCCTTTTTTGTCCTGTAAATTCAAAGGTGATTGGTCTAGTAAGACGTGACCAAACCACATGGTACTAGCCTGGGATTAGGCTTTTTGACCCAGGTAGGTTTCCATGAAAGTTGAATATAAAACAAAAGATTCCTGCCCTGGGGAGAAAACTATTTAAGCAAGGGGAAGCTATCCTAGTCTAGGGATATGAATGATTAACCGGGTAATTGGTAAGCGTCACCCTTTTCAGGATTAAGTCCTGAAAATCATAGTTAATAAGATTCAACTATTACTAAAAACATATCTGTCACTACATTCCTCAGTTTAGAGAAGCCCTCATGATGGTGTTCTTAATCCTCTGGGATTTCGAGAGTAGAAAGGTATGGAAGACATTGAAAATCAAAAATTATATTGGTCAGTATCAGGTTTCCAACTAGTTTTAGAAATGTGTGATGTTACATGAATGACTAATCATATAAACATATGCTTCCCCATCTTTGAAATATATGGGACAGAGAGATAAGCAGAGATAAGGAACTGAGAGAAAAACAGACCAGAGAACTCAATTTGGGAGCTAGTATAAAAGGTTATTTTAATTTTTTTTTTCAAAAATCAAAGGTTATCTCTTTAATAATTTTTAATTCTGCGTACATAGGGCTCAGTTGTCCCAGGCAGGATCTGCCCGATATTGATGGTGGTGTAATGCAGAACCATCCAAAGAAAACTCTTGGAGGGATTGTGCCAAAAAAATATATAGTAGTTCCTAGAACTCTCCAGGTATATGACAGCATCTGAGCCACAACTTCTTAGGGCTGGTCTAAACCTATAATTTAGACTGAAAAATACACATCACTGAATACTGGGGATGTTGACTAGTCAACTAGTTGCTTCCCCCCCCACACACACACACTTGCTGCCTCTATGGCTACGTCTAGACTACATGCCTCTGTCGCCAGAGGCATGTAGATTAGGCTACCAGGCATAGGAAAATGAAGTGGCGATTTAAATAATCGCCGCTTCATTTAAATTTACATGGCTGCCGCGCTGAGCCGATCAGCTGTTTGTCGGCTCAGCGCGGTAGTCTGGACGCGCGGGTGTCGACATCAAAGGCATCTGTCGACCACCCAGGTATGCCTCCTGGAATGAGATTTACCTGGGTGGTCGACAAATGCCTTTGATGTCGACACCCACGCGTCCAGACTACCGCGCTGAGCCGACAAACAGCTGATCGGCTCAGCGCGGCAGCCATGTAAATTTAAATGAGGCAGCGATTATTTAAATCGCCGCTTCATTTTCCTATGCCTGGTAGCCTAATCTACATGCCTCTGGTGACAGAGGCATGTAGTCTAGACATAGCCTCTGGCGACAGAGGCATGTAGTCTAGACGTAGCCTATTCTTCTGAAAAAACTTCCAAAAGAGAGTGTCCACGCCATCAAAGTGCATTGAAAAAGCAATCTGCTTTTTCGAAAGATAGCATCCATTCAGTATGGACGATATCCCGCATTTAAGCTGTGATTACTATGGATGGAGTGGCCACCACGGCACCTGTGCTTTTTCCTCTTTCCTCTTCTTTTGAAAGAACTCCCAGTTCCCCGCAAACACACACCTTTTCCCAAAAGAGCTCTTTAGGAAAAAGGTTTCTTCCTTGTAGAAAGAGCTTTATCAATGTTGGAAAAAACCCTCTGTTCTTTCAATTTGTTTTCCGAAAGAATGTGATTGTAGTATGGACATAAGTGAAGATTTTTTCAGAAAAATGGCCGTTTTTCCAAAAAAACTCTGTAGTGTAGACATAGCCTATCAGAAAGAGGCAGCAATGGCGGAATTCGGGGGTCCTTCAAAGCAGCAGCACCATGAAGAACCCAGGGCCAAACCTGGGCTCCACTTTGAAATGCCACATGCAGCCTGGGGCCAGGTAGGGGGCTTTACATGGTATTTCAAAGCAGCAGCACTGCATGGAGCCCTGGGTCTGCTGCTTTGAAATGCCACATGAAGCCCAGGGCCAGCTGGGGAGTACCCAGTTGGCCCCAGGCTGCACGCAGCATTTCAAAGCAACAGCACCACGTGGAGCGCAGGGTCAGCTGGGGACTCCCCCACTGTTTTACACTAAGGGTTAGGTCAGGTTAGTGATAGTATTCAGTAGGGATATTATATTTAGATTAATTGGGTAATCAAATAGCCGATACAATTTGCATTAACTATCTGATTAGTCAATAATGCGCCTCCGACTTTAAAGTGTAACAACAGCCCCAGGGCCAGCCCTGTTCTCCCCACGGTGTTTCAAAGTGGCAGTGCTCCCGGTGTCAGGCTCCACGTGGTGTTTCAAAGCGGCAGCGTCGCAAAACAGCTATGTTGATGGAAGAATGCCTCAATCAACCTAGCTACCACTGCTTGTGGAAGTAGAGTTTCTACAGCAAAGAAAGAAAACCCTTTTATCCCTGCAGGAAGTGTCTACACTATAGTACTGCTGTAGCACCAATAATATGGACACAGCTATAGAACAAAATGCTTCCTTCTAGGTGTGGGATCCACTTCCTCAATCTCCAGAAGAGAGTGCTAGGGGAAAGTTCTCATTGTGCTTAAACAGGATATAGCCTGTAATCATTCCTAGTAGCTGCTTTGAATGCAGAAGGAAAGAGTTCTTGCAATGCCTTCCCACCTCTGGGGCCAGTCACAATCTGGCTCATCTTCCATTGATCATCCAGGATACAAATAATAGATTTAAGAGATTTTTCTCTTTACCTTTAATAAGCCGAAGTCTGTAAAATATTTTAATAGAAGTGCTGTGATAAGCACTATTAGAATAATAAAATGGCATTTTTATCAGTCTATCTGCTCATAGATAAGATACCAGTAGATTTTCCTTAAAAGGAAAAAGGAAGTCTCAAGGATCCACATATTTTAATGCTGTCTGATTTTGATACTGGAATTAAAAAATATTTTATCAAGTCAGTATATGAATAAAATTCCATATGAAAACATTTAAAGTACATTAGATTTTTGGTCAAGATGAAAGACTGAAAAAATTCAAGCAATCTATTCTAATTGGGTTCCCATGGTAACTGTACAATTGGGTTTTTCAATATAACATCCCAAAGGCCCAATGCACACTTGTAAAATATACTTCAAACAGCCTGAATTGTTTTTACATTACAGCACTCCCAGGAAGATCAATTACTATACATCCCCACCCTAACTATTAGTGGCAGGAGATGTTAACACTATTGGCCATATTAACATAAAAATCATGTAAGAAACACCACATATCACAATAATTATATAAAACTAATCACACATTTCAGATTCATCAAACATGTTCTAAGTAATAAACCAAAACCAGACTTGTCACAGGATTGTGTTTGCCAAATATAAGAAATCAACGCCAAATATATGCCAAACCATTTTGCTTCTTATATTGATTTCAAGGATAAACAGAATCAATCATTAATAATTACATTATAAGATGACCCACAGGGTTAATCATATTCTTAGAGACTCTCACTCTGGAATTATCAACAAGCATAGCTGCACTAAAAAAAGATAGCTGAAAAGAATTCAAATCCACATTTTAAATATTAATAGCACAACATAAAACAAAGTGCATTCACTAACATGGGACTCGGTTTTATTTGCACTAATTATAGCAGCTATTCTATTTAAGACTGAGTGTTTCTATTATCAAGCCTTATTTTCAGAGTTTGATAACTT
The DNA here is from genome assembly GCF_049634645.1 of Pelodiscus sinensis. Classification (NCBI taxonomy): domain Eukaryota; kingdom Metazoa; phylum Chordata; order Testudines; family Trionychidae; genus Pelodiscus; species Pelodiscus sinensis. The sequence continues at coordinate 49,931,035 of NC_134718.1, forward strand.
AGCCCTGTTGGTTTCAGGATGAAATTTTTATGCAACCTGTTCTGCTCAAAAGCATATTTTAGTTACAGCATCACAATGTAAATAGACCTACTACTCTAAGTTGTTTCACCAAGCATTCTGAGTTTTCATTTTGGAGGTACTGAACTCCCACCCCTCTAACTTTCAGCTGGAGTTGTGGATGCTCAGCTCTTCTGAAAACATCAGGCCCTAAGCAGTTATGCTTATCTTTAATGAGGAAGATCCAAAAATTCTGACAGTGGGAAGTGTTTTGGAAGAACATACAAGCTTCTTCACTCTGAATGGAAAACCATCTCCTCCCACTTAACAGCCCACCAGTCACCTAATCTTCCAGAGTGAAAACACAAATGATGACATTTCTATTCCAAGACCCAGGACGCAACATCTTCCTGCAATTGTAACATATAGTATGTTTATCAAATTGGCGCAGAGTATTTCTGGTTTTGAATCAACATGACCAGAACTGCTGACATATCAGAGTCTTGTGGACTTGTCTGAAAGAAAAATTCACAATTGTACAGTCTATACACTGTTTCAAGATGCTCGGAATACTATGACAGCTCCTTTGAAGCCAATGTGATTCAAGTTAGGATTCTCAAATTATTTCACTGCAAAGACACTTCTTAACAGAAAGACTGGATGGAGAAGTGGTCCAAAGACTATATTGCCAGCTCACTGATGGCAAACTAACAAAAGTTTACACAATGTGTATCACTCATCCACAGCGTTAGATGTTGTACATAGCATCAATCACGTTTAAAAAGAAATTAAAAGTAATTAACACTGTTTAATAATTCAGTATACTTTAAAATTTAAAAATAAACTTTTAATCCATACCGGGCAAATCCGACTTGTTTTAGTCATATAAGTAATCCCACTCCTGTGAGTAAAGCAAGCAGAATTCAGCCAGTTGTATGATAATGTATGTCCAGATTTTGCATTCATGCTGATGGCTACACAACACATATGCATACTTTACAAAACAGCCAGTGCAGAGGAATTCATACAATAACACGGAAACAGTACACAATACTAGAGTTCTGCAGCATGGCTGGATCCTGCAGGAAAAAAGACAGAATCATCAGGCAGGAGCAAGAATGTTTCAAGTGGAATCAGGTAAGGAAAAAACCTGCAATACTTAAGCAGGAGAACAATAAAATCTCTTGTCAGTATATCATAAACAGAATTTTAGCAATGTAACATTTGTTAAAAATAAAAGCGTTAATATTTAAATTTAAATGCAGAACAGAAAGAGATTTGATGTAAATTATAATAGGCCTTATTCTTTTACATTGTTTAAGTAAGGCTTTTTTTTTATTCTTAGAGTGATAAAAATTGTGTCCAAATCCATTTATATATAAGATACTAGAAAATTGTCCTGACATTGCTAGGGTGTTTAATTCAATTAATTTTTGTTTTTTTGGAAAATAAAATGAAACTGTATATGCTTCTTTTAAATCTTTTCTCTGGGGTTGAGCTGGGGCTGAGGGGTTCACTATGCAGACTGCCTCAGGGAGAGGCCTACCCCATCCCTCTCTCACTGCAGCAGCTTGGAGCCAGATGAGTAGCACCTCTCCATGGGCACTGCAGCTCTCACGGGCACAACCGGGGCAAAGGAGCATGTCCTCTGGCTGGGGCAGGTCTAGGCTCGTCCGTCCCCTGCCAGAGTAAGGAATTCAGCAAACTGTGTGCTTTCCCCGCACTCCTTCCCCGAAAGCTATCTTGGTGGTGGGAGACTAGGGGCTGGGGCAGTCCCAGACGGGGGGGGAGGGGGGGGGGGGAGGTTATCCCTTTTCACCTGCCTGGTGATTCTGTCTCTTTTCTGTGTGATTTTAGGAGAAGCAATCCTATTCCAGGCACATCCCATTTTATTGGCACAACCAAACCCTTACCTTACACGAACCCTTATGATAAGAGGAATTGGTATACTTAATTTGGTGGTCCTAGCTCTCATCGTTTAGGAGTACTTGAACAAACAAACTTTCTCAAATATACAGTATATTAACCCTTCTGTTGTTTTTAGTAGCATGGGGAACTCTCTCCCAGAGTATCTTAAAAGTTTCTGCAGATGGGAGCAGGATACAAATGCAAGAAACAAGGCAAAAGTGCATGAGAGTGGTTACTACAGGACATGATGGGAGCAGGATTTTTAAAAATAGTCCTGTGCAGGGATGTACATTATACCAGTAATAACTGAAAAATTACACTACATTTCAATGTGCTAAATAATGAAAAAAATTATTGCTTGCATTTTACAAATTAATCTAGGAGGACATAGACAATTTAAATATATAATGGCAGCTGATTACTCAGCACCATTAGGGCAGCATTAGTATATGTTATTTACTAACAAGAACTGGCTGAAAGGAACGAGGTTTGCACAGGCAGTATGTAGTAAGCATGATTTAGAACCCAGAAACAAATCTTAGTTATTAATTCCTCAAACTGGACAATATCTTGCTAATGCATGCTATTTTAATAAAAATCTTTAATTCCTTTATGTGATCTGACTTTAATGCACTAAAATATAGCTTTAGAACACTGCAATTTAGCTTCTAGTATTTCAGCCAGAAAGTGAGAATAACCAGCACCATTAGATCAATGTGCTACCTTGACCAAAAAGTCAGCTGAATTCAGGGAATCTAATTTCTGGAATAGGTTTTCAAGGAAACGTGTGCAATCCCCATGATCACAAGTATTTAAGAAATGGTTGGACAAACACCTGACAGGGAGGGTCTAGGTTTACTTAGTCCTCCCTCAGCACAGGTACCTTCCAGCCCTAAGTTTCTATGATTAAACCATTCATTTAAACAGCAAGCAGGAGTAAAAGCTGTGACCCCTGTACTGCAGCCAGATAGATGTATGTGGGAGATCTCCAATATCAACATAAAATTCTAATGGCGTCATATGGTCTCCACATAGGTTTAAAGGTCAGTACATGCCAAGCCAATTAGTGTACATATGGATGAAATAATCATGTCAACCCTAAATGGTCATGGAACCTCAATTTTCATATTCTTGGACTTTGTGATATTAACTGTATGGCTTGACTACTGTATTAATTTAAGGTTTTTGTTATGCAATTAAGTTAGGACTTTCACAGGGACCTGAGAGAGAAGTAACAAACCTCATTGATTTTTTTCAATGGGATTTGGGTGCCTAAATCTCTGAAATCATTGAAATATGTAGTTTCTTTGAGGACTTTTGGTTTTATTTCATTTTTTTTAGTGGAAAAACTATAATTGTTCACTGGCACTAATATACATTTCTGGCTTTCAGGTTACACAAACTTATTAGCTTCACAAATAGGACATGCAGGATCTTCAAGCCATCAACTCTGCAGTTTGTTATGCAGAATGTGTGCCCACACTTAAACATAAGAAAGTGTTCTTTAATCTCCCAGGTACAGTCTTCTATGATGAACACTGAGCAAGTTTGTTTAAAACAGCCATATCTTTATTAAATGTAATGCCATTTTTATAGATTCATACTTTAAGGCTGAACAGGACCATCATGATCACCTTGTCTGACCTGCAGATTTCAACCCACAAAAACTTCACTGACCCACTCATGTAATAGACACATAAATCTAGCTGTGTTACTGGAGTCCTCAAATCATGATTATAAAGAATTCACCACTGACAGTAGTTTAAAGCTGCAAGTGACCCATGCCCCATGTTGCAGAGGAAAGCAAAACAAAAACCCAGGGTCTCTGCCAATATGACTTGGGGGAAAATTCCTTCCCAAACCCAGACCCAAATTCCTTCTAGCAGTTGCAGATAGTCTACAATAGCATGCTGCCAATCTCATTGTACCATCCCATCCATAAGCATGTCAAGCTCAGTCTTTTTTGGAGGGAGTGGGGGGCCTTGGATGTACTTCAATCCTCTGATGGTTAGAATATTTGTCTAATTTCAAGTTCAAAACTTAGGGTATGTCTAGACTACCGCGTTTTGTCGACGGAAGTTTTGTCGACAGATACTGTCGACAAAACTTCCGTCGACAATTTGCGTCCAGACACATGGAGTTCTGTCGACAAAGCAAGCCGCTTTGTCGACAGAACTCCATAGTCTGGACGCAGTGTTACAGGCAATAACACCTTCTGTCGACAGAGTTCTGTTGACAGAAGGTGTTATGCCTCGTAAAATGAGGTATACCAGCGTCGACAAAACCGCGGAGTTCTGTCGACGTTATGTCGACAGAACTCCGTGGTAGTGTAGTCGCTGGTATTGTTTTGTCGACAAAAGTCCACTTTTGTCGACAAAACTAGGTAGTCTAGACACACCCTTACTGATGGCCATAACTTTAACTTCTTCAAAAGGATGGCTTAATGCTCTTAGACCCTTGTCCGGGCTGTTCCGCACTCTGGCACTATGAATGCAGAAGGTGAGGCCTGCAAAAGAGCTTCAAAATCTTGCCTCTACAGGCCCTACTTACAAACATTTCCCCCCAAAATCCTAATACCCAGATTTTGGGAATTTTGCTGCCACCATCAAGTGCTTTCTTGTGTCCACAATGGTACTTTACTTAAAAAATTCCTTTTCCTCCTTGGTATTTATCCCTCTGAGATATTTATATAGAGCAATCGTATCTCCCCCTTCAGCGTTCTTTTCATTAGGTTAAAAAAGCCAAGTAATTTCAGACCAAGGAAAAAGCCCTCAGTAAGCAACCCCTCTTCTTCCCCCTTCCCTCTCCCCCCCCCGCACACACTCTCATCTTTTCCATAATTCACAAACACATGAAGGCATCATGCTTAAACAATACTAAAAAATTCCAGATTTGAACAGAGAACAGGTAAAGAAAATTTAATACTAAAAGTCTGAACTAACTAAGGCTGCAGAGTATTAAAGCACAAATAACAGGATAATACGTTCCTGTTAGTCACCAAAATATACCACTCTAAATTAATGTGCTGCTTTCCGGCATGAAACAGTTAATAAGCCACAAAAGCTGACCTGCAAAGCATCATGGATTTGTACCAAAATAATGCTGTATTTTTGTTTTCTAAAACTCCCCCATCCATGATTACCCAAAACTTTAAACATCTATACTTTCTAGTTCTTTTTTAGACTGTACTTTTGGGCAACTTGATGCAGATCACCACATAAGTAATCTTTTTTTTTTTTTTTTGCAAGAAACTACTGGAAAAATAATTTTTTGGGAAAATACATCAGCGCATATGAAAGCTATCTTTGAAAGACATAACTCAGTTTTCTGCACTTCCACATCTGTATAACTACACCTATCAAACTCTGGCTTATTTTGGGGCAATAAACCTAGTGATCAATTTAATTCAATTTAATCCTGTAGAATCACAAGATTGAGGCAGCATATTTGGTGTTCACATTTTTAGGTGCAAATCTGTTTTATTAGACTTTACACAATGCTCACATATCTTTCTATAATCTTGCGCCAGCTTCCTTTTGGCTGGTGTACTTATGTTCTACAAGGTTGCACGATCTCCATTAGAAACCTAATGCATCAGTCGGAAAGAGAGCTTCTAGACGTGGAAGACTTTATTTGTAATGCCAGAACAGGTAAGGGTTTTTTATTTTCCTTTATGTGACTTCAGTGAAAAATTTCTAGCAAGTTAAAAAGTTTGAAAGAATATCTAGAAAATATAGCTGTGTCATGTCGCATCCTTACAGATTTCAACATTCAAAAATTAGAACTGCTGTCCTACATTTTCCCATTAGTTACATTCTCTTCACCAACCCTGCTATCTTATGAACACACAGTGAACTACAGAATTGCACAATCTGTCAATAAAGTAAGCGTATTTTGAACTACTGTCCATATGACTCAATTTGTCAGTAAAAACTGCCACCAGCGCTGTGCTTGCAGAAAAATGTCCATAAATGCATTATTGCGACTGGCAGATCGATGTCTATAATAAAAACAAATAGATTTAACAAGTGCTTGCTTTTACGACTTATGCTATTGGTAAAATGTGCATTCTGTTTCACCCTTCGACTTCTGGGAATGGGCAATACAGGCTGTGTTGGATACTTTGCTGACTACACTAGTGTTACTAACAGGAAATTATTCTAACAGGAAATCTTTTAAAGTATTAGACTGATTACATCTAGAATTTAGCTCATTGTTCTATTTTTTCCAAAATGTACATATTTAACAACAAAAGTATTAAAAAGAATTATGGAGAAAACTTGAAACTGGTTCTAAGCAGCTGCATCCCAGGCAGAATAGCTCACTACTTTTAAGTCTGGGGAAGAAAAACTGTATTTTTGCTCCATTGGAACCATGATTCAACTCCTATGCTAGTAATCTAATTGAAAATAACCACCATTGTTCACACAGAGTTTCAACATTCAACATGTGAGCAAGGGTGACACCTTTTACATCAGTAGCCTCTGGGGTAGCATAAAAAGGAAATTATGTATTGCTTAGCTAGAGCATGACTAGTTGTAGTGGCTGTCACAGATTGGTTTAACTTTTAAGGATTACAGCTGTTTTAGCTCTACCATGAACTTCAACTGTGTACTTCAGTAAGGGACAATGTTAACAAAAACTACCATTTATTTCGTAAACTTATTCTTCCTTTAGCTGCATATACCTTTCTAGACTATTATGTTTGTCCTTTTTGCAACTGCAGTTAATTTATCCCTGGCTGTCTCCTAAACCTACACTTTAAAAAATGCTGTTAAATCCGAGTTTGCTTTGGAACACTTTCCACCTTGCGCAGTTTTCCCAAAATGAACAGCCAAATACCCTGATTTTGCCTTGTAAGTAAACCCTGATAGCCTTTTCAAAGGGAACAAGGGTCTCCTTCAGGCTACTATCTCCTTAGTGATGCCATGAATTGATTTTCTACTAATGTTAAGTGTTAAACAGTGGTGACAAGTTAATTACAGAGTTATCGGGAGATAAAGAAGTCACAGTAACACAAGTTACAATACAACTACTACAGTTTCTTAAGGATCTTCTGTGTAGTTGCTGTATAAATTGTGTAATTAACTTGTCATGGATCAGAATACAGATAGAAGCTGCCAAACCTATCCTTACAAGCCCAATACATCTATTTAACTACCACAGTCTCAAAATCTTTAAGTAAAATGTTGCTTCCAAATACAAGGAAGATTGTAGGAAAGTTTTAATGTTTAGGGTATTCCTAATTATAAATCTAATCAAATCTATGAGAAAACATATACTCTTTTATTTCTATTAAATGTTGATAAACCTATACAGCTTGGATATAGAAAGCACTCAGAAAATGTCAAGAAAAAAAACAAACAAAATGCATAACAACTTCAGAAATTTTAGAGTGAGTATCTTGTATTTCAAAGTATGTAGGCAAAACAGCCAATGGTATTAAGGATTTATTTTTTAGATCGAAGACTATTTAAACTGATAGATATGATGGGGTTTAAACAGGTTTTCAAAGGGAAACACTGAGAAAGCACTGCTCTAGCTAGCCACATTTAAGAATTATATACAAAGAATAAAACCCCTTCTATATTGTCTGGAAAAGAAACATCTAAACTTGTAATTATGATTTGAAACAAGATATTCAAAAGGTATGAACATTGAGCAGGGAACCAAAGCCAAACTGGAGTTAATAAAAACCCTGAAGATCTCAGCCTACAGGGCAGGAGGCAGAGGTGGATGTAGACTAAGAGCATGTCATCTCTGTGAACTTCTTCCACCCTTCTCTCAAGGAATCACATATAAATTCTGCCAAAGAGTTAGGGATTTACACACAAGGACAACATGCTCACCACCACTGAACATGATGGGACAGCTGCTCTTTTAACAGTCCCATTCCCCTTTCCTAGGAGGGGAAACATCCAGATATAGGACGTTTTAACAAGCTGTAACTTAAGCACACCACACACACTTAATCCTGTCTCCCTGAATGGGCCAGACAAGAATTGGGCTGGTAGGAGAGGGGCATGCGCTCATTAAACCAAGGTGAGAATTCCACAACACAGTGACATCTGACTCAGTTGAAGAACCTATTTCAACAGGCAGGGAAGAATGTTTCTGTAGGCAGGCACCACTAGTAGATTTTATTATATAAGTCTATTGAAGCTATATTTACTACACAACGAAGGGAAGACTAATGGCCATATACAGTAAAACTCCGATGGTCCGGCATCTGATGGTCCGGCATTCCTGATGATCCGGCACCATCAGGAACCCGAAAGTGCTCCGGGCAGCTGGACCATTGGAGCTGCTCTGCCCCCAGCTTCCCGGGTTTAGCCGCTGCTAAAACTGACCAGCGGCTGAATCAGGGAAGCCGGGGGCAGAACAGCTGGAGTGCTGCCGGGTAGGTACCCTAGCGCTGCCTCTCGGGGCTGCGGGACCAACCTGGCAGCACCCCAGCTGTCCCCGATTCAGCCGCTACTGATCGCTGCTGAAACTGATCAGCGGCTGATTCCAGGAAGCCCGAGGCAGAGCTGCTCTGCCCCGGCTTCCTGGAGTCAGCCGCTGGTCAGTTTCAGTAGCAGCTGACTTGGGTACACCTGCGACAGAGCTACTGGGGTGCTGCCGGGTTGGTCCCTGCAGCGCCCAGGTGCGGCGCTGTGGGACCAACCCGGCAGCCCCCCAGCTGCTCTGCCCCAGGCATCCTGATTCAGCAGCTCTGCCTCGGGCTTCCTGGAGTCAGCCGCTGATCAGTTTCAGCAGTGGCTGACTTGGGGACACCTGGGGCAGAGCAGCTGGGGTGCTGCCGGGTTGGTCCAGTAGCGCCGAGGAGCGGCGCTGCCGGACCAACCCGGCAGCACCCCAGCTGCTCTGCCCCAGGCGTCCCCAAGAGCAGCTGGGGTGCTGCCGGGTTGGTCTCGCCGCTCCAAGGGTCGGCGCTACCGCACCAACCTGGCAGCACCCCAGCTGCTCTGCTGCAAGCGTCCCCGATTCAGCCGCTGCTGAAACTGACCAGCAGCGGCTGAATCAGGAACGCCTGGGGCAGAGCTGGACTATTGGAAGGGGGGGCTATGAGGGGTCTGGAGCCAGACCCCTCATAGACCCCCCCCCCTTCTGATAGTCTGGCATATCTGATAATCCGGCACCCCCTGGGTCCTAAAGGTGCCGGATTATCGGAAGTTTACTGTACACAGTTCAGCAGCATATCATTTCTATCTAGATACTCTTGGTCTCCAATGGATTGCCAAAATTCAGTGTTCTCAGTAGGAAATTTCCATCACTTCCACAAAGGGATTAATCAACACTTGTCCTCTAACAGAATATTCCACTAGAAATTCCATGGAATGTCTAATGTGGCATATGTTTCCCACACTCCCTTCCTCCTGTATGGGGACAATTTGGACTCAAGAATTAATCAGCTATGCCACTAAGCAACCTTGAAGTAAGTATCTTATTCTCACTGTATCTTTACTTCACTGCTCAAAAAATGAAGATAGTCACACATGACACAGAGATGAAAATTTAAAATACTGTAAAAGTGTGACCAAACTAAAATTTAAAAAATGAAAAATTAAAAAGATGGAGAAATTAACAATAACTATGCTATCACTTGCAAATGATGAAGTAGTAAACAGGATCTTTATATTTACTATTACTAACAGTATACATAATGAAGGCAAAAATTGCAGTATCAGCTTCAAAATGGTGTACAGGTATTACATATATAGCAAGAAACCAATTCTCATTATTAATCTTTATTTTGCTTTCTCCTACTTTAAAAAGAGGAGTCACAGATTTAGCAACATATTACCAAATATTTTCTATACTGGAAATATAATTATACTCAGCCAACACTGAGCAGATGAGAAGTTCTGAAAAATAATTCATTCTGTATATAATATTACAAATTTGTTTCTTTTTTTCTACCATAGGGAGATTTTGTATGACAGAAGAGGCTATGGAGCATTTGAAGGGGTTAGTTTTTTAGTTAGGACAGTCCTTAAAGCAGCATTTCTCAATCTGTGGGTCCCGACCCTCCGGGGGATCGAGAGCAACTGAGAGAGGGGTCGAAAGCAACTGAGAGGAGGGTATCACAAGTGTGAGAACCCCTGCCTTAAAGAGTCACCTATGTCTTCACAGACATGACAAGAAATGTGCACAAAAACATTTTCTCTCAAGTCCCAGATGATGAAAATACTAGAAGGCAACCAGATCTCCCAATTCGCTGTAACCTGAGGAAATGGAGGAGAGGGGGACCAGCAATGAAATAAGATAGGAAAACTGAGATATTTAGAATTATTCTATTCCAATTTGCATATTCCAGATGCAAAGGACTACTGATAATACTAGTTTATTAGTGCTTACAGCATTCTAGTGCAGAAAATACTCTCGAGTCTAAACCCAACTTCACAGGGCTCTTAAAACCTAGCACTCCTATTACTGGGATTTTTCTTCCAGCTGTCTCCATAATGTACTCTAGGATTGTACAGTCTAAATTTCAGTGAGCTATTTAAAGTGAGGTTTAATTTTGAAAAGGGTTCACAAAAATGGCACCTTCTTACTCATCAAGCCAGCTTTCTGGGTGCATTAGTCATATTTCATTATTCAGTGATCAGAATAACAATTTTTAAAACTTTTTTAAATTAATTGACCTTAAAGAATCAGCACTACAATGGAAAAGCCAAACTTAATTTGTTTCTAACAGACTCCACAAATTGTTAACCAAATATTTCTTTTAGTGCTATCCACACCAACCCAATTTGTCTCTAAATTATGCCTTTAAACACTTCTGCTAGAGCACTACCTTGCAAAGGTGCAACTAAGGGCATAATCTGAGATTAGTGGGATTCCACAGATGTAATTGAGATTAGCATTTGGCCAGCATAATCCTTACTGTGATACTGAATTTGCAGGCTTGACAACTAAGAAAAACTCTTTATTTTTAAGATGAACAAATGTGATCTGGAAATCAGTGAGATGCAATACGGGTGACCCCCCCCCATGGTTCCTTTTTTCAAAGTCACTTTGGGAGAAGCAGCACACTTCAAACTTCACCTCATTGTCTTGGAAGTTTTCCTATTCACAATGTCTCAGCTGGATACCAGCCTACACTAGAGAAATGCCCAGCATGTCGCAAAGCTTTAGAAACACCCACCAAACAGAGGGAAAGGTGAAGAAAATAAAAGCACTTTCTCAGGTTGTTCAAAGGGGAACTTCAGGCCCAGCCCCCCCAAAAAAAGTTTGAAAAGGGGATTCGTGAGCTGCTCTTCCTGCCCCCACTCTGGTGTTGTTAACTACGCGGGGCTTGAACTGACGTCCTCCCAAATAAACAGCCCCGCTCCTTCCTTGCACGCACAGCCCCGTGAGTCTGCCTGTGGACCCGATCCCCGCTCCTGAGCACCGCCCCCGCAAGAAGGCTGTCCTCAGCCAGGGCAGGCGTTTTGCAAGCGCCTCCCGAGCTGCACGAACCTGTACCACGTTTACCAAGGCGCCAGTGGCTCCGTGGCGCACGAGCTCAGAAGGCTCCGTATCACTGGCTTCCTCCCCTCTCGCAGCGCTGCACAGCAGCAAGCAGGCAGCCGCGAAGAGCTCGAGCGTCCCTGGGAGTTGTAGTTCCTTGGTCGGCTCCCTACCTGGGTAGCTGGGCCTGGAGCAGAGAAGGGACTACCGGCCCCAGCATGCCCTGGGCCGTTAGCAACAGGAAAGAGCGGGGGGGGGGGAGGGAAGCTGTGAATGCCGAGCGGGCTGCTAGAAGGGAGGGCGGGGTGGCGGTGACTGGGGGGTCCCAGCTGCAGGCGGGTGGGCGCGCCTGCGAGCGGAACGGCAGCAGGCAGGGGCCTTGCAGGCGCTGCAGAGCGACCGGGACCGTGCTCTATGCCTATAGCTGGCGGGGGAGAGTTGCTGAGGGTTGTCTGACGGGGAAGCCCTGGGATCAGTGGAGGGCCAGGGTAGGGTTTCCGGCGAAATTTGCGATAAATGGGTGAAAACCGCATAGATCCTGCTGTTTTGTGGCTCCAGTCTGTACCATCAGCATAAAGAACAAGCATCGTTGCCCCCAAAGCACCTTAGTACACAGAACGAGATGGCTCTTGGCTCTTTTTGTTCAAAACCCCCAAATGGTACCACTAAAGTGTAGAACGAGTGTCATTTCTAGTATCAGGGGTAGCCGTGTTGGTCTGAATCTGCAAAAGCAACCAGCAGTCCTGTGGCACCTTACAGACTAACAGATGCTCCAATCAATCTGTTAGTCTCTAAGGTGCCACAGGACTCCTCGCTTTTGTCATTTCTACTGCACCTGATTCACTAGCACTGGAAAAATCAACTTAGAAGAACATCTCTGTGATACAGTGCTGTTGCTCCTGTTTTACCAATGACAGAGAGAACCTAACTGACTTGCCCAGAGTCATGCAGTACATGAGTGTTGGCATGAAATGGGGAATTCATCCCAGGTGCCTCAAATTCCAGACCCACACTCTACCCATTTGGATTCTTTTCTCTTATAGCAAAGTACAGCTGTCACAAATTACAAACATCCAGACTCCAGTGTATCCTTATATAATAAAGAACTCTGCAAAAATACAGGTTGGGGGTGGAGGCTAAAATCGTTTAGATTTAGATACTGGATATGAGTTCTTGTGATGCTATGTCTTATTCTTGGGTATCAGTATAAGCTTTTGTGCTCTGTCTGGTTTTGGGTAGGGCAAAAGTAATTACACTTGTTCTCTCTTCAAATGATTGCTGCCAAAAATGATAATATCTAGTGAGGCCAAGAGCTGAATCCAGTTTTACACACCCCTGATATATTGAGAGATACCCAAATTTGAATTTTCTTTGATACCGTAAAAGAGACTAGCTTTATTTTCTATTATAATAGCAAAGACTGATGGGATCTAGGCAGACTTAGCTTCTACAGTCTGTCTGAGTTTGTAAAGTGAGGAAGACCCAGACGAAGGGCAGGGCAACAAATTTATAAATAGAGAGTTTGGAAAGTGGTCTGCTCAGTGCTTATAAAAGAGGCAATATGGAATGAAGAAGAGGGTTAGGCTTGGTGCATTTCTGTTTGAAAGAAAAATGTTATAAATGAAAAAGCATTACATTAATTCCAAAAATAGTCTGATTCTGCAATTTAAAACTTGCAAGAGTTTGCTCAAGTAAACACTCCAGGTTAAGGACCAAAATGAAAGAGTTCTTTCCAGCTAATAGCACTAATCACCTGACAGCTAATGTAAAATTTGATAACTGGGAACTAGACTACTTCTGTGCTGGTGTACTGCAGAATTCCCAACTCTCCTAACTTTTTGAGAAACCATTTTTCTGAATGCTGTTCCTAGCTCTGCTGTATGCTCACTAACCCTTTGACCTTAAAACTGCTCAAAAGGACTGAAAGTAGCATGTTTGGCTTTCATTCCCCACTCTTTAGGGCAGGGGTGGGGAACCTTTTTTCGTTTGTGAAATGCTGACCTACAGAAAAATCAGTTGGGGGCCACACACAAGTGAAAAGCAACAAAAAACCCTTTCATCGACCCGGCCACCAACTGACAAGCAGAAAGACACTCCCCACATTCATTTGTACACCAGTGCTGGGGAACAGGCTCCCCGATGCTGGGTGAAGAGCCCTGAGCCTTAGGAGCTGGATCCAGCCCCTGGGCCTTAGGTTCCCCATCCCTGCCATAAGGAAAGTGTAACTTAATTTTGACTGATGTATCACTATTGAAATAGTCATCAGGTGGTAAAAATGTCCATATTTCCAAACTATTTTCTGTTGTAAGCTGCCATCCACAAAGAAATGGGTTTAAAATGACAGGCTTTGGTGATCTCAAGGATGAATGGTAATTAATGTAAATCATTTTACAATACAGTATATAAATCACATACAAAGTGCTTGATGTGGACAGTGTTTTAATGAAAAAACCTTTGAAGACAAAATACCTATATTACAATGAAAAGAAAAATTAAAAAGCTACTTCATTGTTTGCAATAGGTTGTAACCAATTAGAGAAATTTGGTTAATATGTTCTGATATTTTTGTACATTAAGAATTAATCACTGTTACTTGCCGCTCCAGCAGCCATTAATGAACAACCTATTCTTATAATTGTGTTAATTTCCTGTATGAAACTGTTGGACAAATACATTTAGGCATGATAACAGGCTACACATGCTGATAAGACTGGATTTTTAATAGGATATGTTTTAATATAGCCCAGGTCAGTTGTAAATTAAATGTTATTACTGTTGCATGGTCCAAAATACATTCAGTGTCCTTGTGAAATAAGTGATCTCAACTCACTTCTAATGACCCAGTTTTGTTCTTACTTATGTCAATGAAGAGAATCTAAATAGGAATTGCAGGGCATGCACATCACAGACTTTGTCATCATATTTTGACAGCAGCTGACATTCTTACTTGTATCAACAGAGAGGCTCATGAGAGTCTGAATTAGGCTTCAATCCTGCAAAATATACAACATTCTTTAATGGTATTACTCTCATGCTTATAGTTAAAACCATAAGGCTAATTCTACACTTCAGGCTTCTTGCGCAAGAATTGTTCTGCACAAGACTTCTTGCACAAAAGGTTTTGCGCAAGAGCGCGTCCACATTGCCATGTGCTTTTGCGTAAGAGCGTCCATGGCAGTGTGAACACTCTCTTGCGCAAGAAAGCTTTGGTGGCCATTTTAGCCATAAAATTTCTTGCATAGGAAACCCCTGTTGCCTGTCCATGCTGCCTTCTTGCGCAAAAGCTTTTGCACAAGAGGGCTTATTCCTCGTAGGGAGAGGAATAACTCTTGTGCAAGAAGCCCTCTCTTCTGATGCTTTACTGTAAATTTACTTGCACAAGAACACGCATGGGCTACGTCTAGACTGGCATGATTTTCTTCAAATGCTTTTAACGGAAATTTTTTTATGAGGGATAAGGGATCTTTTGAAAAAAGCTTTATTTTTCGAAAGATCCACGTCTAGACTGCCGCTTTTCTTCGGCAAACTTCCGTGCCGAAAAAAAGCAGCAGCCATTTTAATGTTAATGAAGCACGGGAGATTTAAATCCCGGCTTCATTAACAATTTCGATATGTCTAATTTACATCCCTTTTTCGAAAAAGGGATGTAGTCTAGACATAACCCATGTGTTTGAGGATTTGTCAAGAGACTGAGCTATTGTCAAGATTGGATCCTCCATGTTAGCATTAAGACTCCTTGCTGAGGTAGTGTAGGGGACTCATCCCTGCTGTACCTGTTCTGTAGATAACTTTATTTTCTACCTCTATCATTCTAGGTATATTTCACTGCCATAAAATTCCTATTTAAAAATAATGTCAAACATGCTGATTTTTGTTGTTGTGTTAATTTTGACTTCATTCAAAATGCATGGCTGGGCGAAATCAATGTTTTGACAAAATATATAAGCCCATTTGAGTTTGAACAAGTTACAGGCAGTCCCCGGGTTACGTACAAGATAGGGACTGTAGGTTTGTTCTTAAGTTGAATCTGTATGTAAGTCGGAACTGGCGTCCAGATTCAGCCGCTGCTGAAACTGATCAGTTTCAACAGCGGCTGAATCTGGACGCCAGTTCTGACTTACATACAGATTCAACTTAAGAACCCCAGGCATCCCCAAGTCAGCTGCTGCTGAAACTGATCAGCGGCTGATTACAGGAAGCCCGGGGCAGGGGCTTCCTGTAGTCAGCCACTGGTCAGTTTCAGCAGCGGCTGACTTGGGGACGCCTGGGGCAGAGCAGCTGGGGTGCTGCTGGGTTGGTCCGGTAGCGCCGCCGCTCCTCGGCACTACTGGACCAACCCAGCAGCACCCAAGCTGCTCTGCCCCAGGCGTCCTGATTCAGCCGCTGCTGAATCTGACCAGCAGTGGCTGAATCAGGACGCCTGGGGCAGAACAGCTGGGGTGCTGCCCGGTTGGTCCAGTAGCGCCCAGAGCGGTGCTACGGGACCAACTGGCAGCTCCCCAGCTGCTGTACCACAGGTGTCCGGAGCAAAGCCACGGAGCACGGGGGCAGCGGGACAGCCCAGACGCGCCGTGGCTGTCCTGCTGCCCTCGGGCTCCGTGGCTTTGCTCTGCTTTGCTCCCCGTCCCCCTGGTCTGCAGACCAGGGGACGGGGAGCAAAGCGACGGAACACGCGGGCAGCGGACAGCCCAGATGTGTCTGGGCTGTCTGCTGCCCGCGTGCTCCGCGGCTTTGCTCTGCTTTGCCCCCCCGTCCCCCTGGTCTGCAGACCAGGGGGATGGGGGAGGGGGGGCAAAGCAGAGCCAAGCCGCGGAGGACGCGGCCAGCTGACAGCTGTCAGCTGACCGCGCGCTCCGCGGCTTGGCTCTGCTTTGCCCCCCCCTCCCCCTGGTCTGCAGACCAGGGGGAGGGGGGGGGGGCAAAGCAGAGCCAAGCAGAGCCAAGCCGCGGAGCGCGCGATCAGCTGACAGCCCAGACGCGTCTGGGCTGTCAGCTGGCCGGGCGCTCCGCGGCTTGGCTCTTCTTTGCCCCCCCCCCCGTCCCCCTGGTCTGTAGACCAGGGGGACGGGGGGGGGGGGCAAAGCAGAGCCAAGCCTCGGAGCGCGTGGGCAGCGGACAGCCCTGTCCGCTGCCCACGTGTTCCGCCGCTTTGCTTCCTCTCCCTGGTCTGCTGGAGACCAGGGAGAGGAACGGCCCCGTTCGTAACTGCGGATCCGACATAAGTCGGATCCGCGTAACTCGGGGACTGCCTGTATTTCCAAGTGTATGTGAATATTTTTATTATTATATATTCTGGAATTGTTCAAAGGAATAGCACATGCAAAGACAGTCCAGCTAGCAATCATCATCGTTATATGAAAGTAATATACTTTTCCAAATATCTTTAAGCAATTATTGCACATATTAATCAGAATGCATACATGATATCCACTATATATCTAGGTTAGTAGATTTCCCAAGTACAAGGATACCTGAAGACTGGTGTCCTGTCCTGCAATACATTCTCTGCAGGCAGGCTTTATATCCATGCAAAACTCATTGCAGGATAAGTCACCCATATTTGAAAATAGAAATGGAAAAGCATAACATAATCTTATAGAATAATTAGCATGAAATGCGTGACCCTTCTCACTGAACAATTGTTTTGGTAATTATTATGTACACTAGACCATCTAAGGTAAAAGAAGTCTTAAAACCTTTGGCCTGTTATTTTCCTATTCTTAGAGGGTATTAGGAACAATATAAAAGGTTTTGTTTAATATAGGGTTGTGTTTTTTAAAAGAATTCTTTAAACTCCCTGTGTCATATTAAGTCTATACAATTATATTTTATGAAAGAGAATGAGTGAATGTCATCCAATTAGTCTTGCAAATAGTTTTGATAAACACTCAGACTTTTGAACGTTATTGAACCAGTATCTTTAACTGCATTTGATCAAACTTGTTTTCTAAGGGTATGTCTACACTAGCTCATTAGTTCGAGCTAGGTAGGCAAATGAGGGCAACTGGAGTTGCAAATGAAGCCCGGGATTTAAATATCCCGGGCTTCATTTGCATGTTCCCGGGCGCTGCCATTTTTAAATCTCCCTTAATCCAAACTAACTGCCCGCGGCTAGACGCGGCAGTTAAACGTTAATTCGAACTAACTCCATGAGGAGTAATAGTTAATTCGAACTAAGGAGTTAGTTCGAATTTACGTTTAACTGCCACATCTAGCCACGGGCAGTTAGTTCGGACTAAGGGGGATTTAAAAATGGCGGCGCCCGGGAACATGCAAATGAAGCCTGGGATATTTAAATCCCGGGCTTCATTTGCAACTCCAGTTGCCCTCATTTGCCTACCTAGCTCGAACTAACAAGCTAGTGTAGGCATACCCTATTAGATTTGGTTTTTCTAACAGTTTTGTGATACAGAAGATTTAGGCCCCTCCCCCGCCAGCTACAGTAATATAGACTTAGCTTGCTGTTTAAGCTATGTCATGTTTTGGATCTAAAAATGGTTAGGAAAAAGGAAGTAGTTCTCAGGGTTGAAAGAATTTGATGGTGGAATATTCCATTTATATTTACTATCCTTTAGATTGTAAATGAGGAAAAGTCTACTTCTCTGAATGCAGGAATGCTTTCTATTATAGACTCCTAGATCATAAGGCTAGACAGGATCTCCGTGATCATCTAGTCCAGTGGATATGAAGCCTGGTGGGCTGCCAGATGCTTTATTTACCTAAGCATCTGCAAGTACAGTCACTCACAGCTGCTGTTAGCCACAGTTCACCATTAACGGTCAATGGGAGCTGTGGGAAGCCGCATGTGCTAAGCCACTTCTTCCTGTAGCTTCCAATGGCTGGGAATGGAGAACTGTAGCTAGTGGGAGCTGCGAGCAGCCACACCTGCAGAGGCTCAGGTAAATAAAGTGTCTGGCCTGACAGAAGCTAACTCTGGCGAACTGTGTCTAGTACACAAACCACTTATTGCCTACCCTTGCTTAGTCTGTCCTCCTGCACGTTGCAGGTTACAAAACCTCACCCACCCATTCTTGCATTAGATACCACCTCTGACTGTGTTATTAAAGTCCTCAAATCATAATTTAAAGACTCTGAGATGCAAAGAATCCACCAATTACAATAGTTTAAAACTACAAGTTACTCCATGATGCTCAGGAAGGTGAAAAAATCCCAATGTCTCTGCCGATCTGACTTCATGGAAAAATTCCTTCCTGACCTCAAATATGGTAGTTTGTTAGACCAGTGATGGGCCATCTAGGATATTGAGTGGGCCACATAAGTGGCTTTCCATCTCGGTGGGCTGGAAAATTGTCATAACCAAGACAGTCTTCCAGAATAGAGTAGTTTTGCTAAATATGCTTGCATATCTAAAATTGTGCAGGGTGTGACGATTGAACTCTAGCAATGCTTTGCTTTGCTTGGATGCAGAGGGAATGCATGGCTCTTGCAGTCAAAGTTGCGTGCAATCAGCATGTACCTTACTTCACGGGCTTTGCAAGTGTGTCACTTTAGTAATACCAATAGGAAAAAAACTGCACGGATGGAAATCAGTGGAATCTGGTAACCCTGCATGTGGACATTGGTAAACAAAATATCTTGCAAGCCACACATACAGTCCCTATAGGCCACATGAGGCCCGCAGGGTGCAAGTTGCCCACTACTACATTAGACCTTGAACATGTAGGTATGATACACCAGACAGACACCTGGGAAACAATTCTTTGTAGTAACCTAAGGTACTTCTACACTTGCTCCCTAGTTTGAACTAGGGATGCAAATATAGGCAACCGAAATTGCTAATGAAGTGGGGATTTAAATATCCTGCGCTTCATTAGCATGATCTCGCCGGCACGATACTCCGCACAACAGCTGTTTCGAAAGTGAAAGTGCGCACTGGGATGCGTTAGTTCGAACCAAACCCCTTGGTTTGAACTAACGTTATTCCTCAAAAAATGAGGAGTAACATTAGTTCGAACCAAGCGGTTCAAAAAATGAGGAGTAACATTAGTTCGAACCAAGGGGTTTGATTCGAACTAACATGTCCCAGTGAGCACTTTCACTTTCCAAACAGCTGTTGAGCAGAGTAACGTGCCAGCGAGATCATGCTAATGAAGCACGGGATATTTAAATCCCCACTTCATTAGCAATTTTGGTCGCCTACATTTGCATCCCTAGTTTGAACTAGGGTGCAAGTGTATACATACTCCTGGAGACCATATAGTGTCACATCACTGGCCATTGGAGATACAGCCGGTCCCTGAGTTGTGAACGGTCGACTTACGACTATTTGCAGTTATGACCAAAGCTGTCGAAAATGGTGGACCCCGAGTTACAAACGCGATCCGTGCTTACGAACAGTGCAGTCATGTGTAACTCGATGGGGTCCGACTTACGAACGAACCGAGTTATGACCAAATGCTTGGTCCGTAACCAGTTCATAAGTCGGGAAGAGGCTGTATTTCCTGCTAGCAGTTTTAGATCAGCTACATTGATAGAAGCCTTTATCTAATTTCAAGCCTAAACTTATTGATGGCCAGTTTATATCCGTTTCTTGTGCTTACACTGGTGCTTAATTTAAATAACTCCTCTCCTTCCCTGATATTTGGCCCTCTCATTTATTTACAGAGATCAATCATATTTCCCCTCAGCCTCCTTTTGATAAGGCTAAACCATCCAAGTTCTTTAAGTCTGCTTTCATAAGGTAAGCTTTTTATTTTTGTGATTATCCTAGTAGCACTTCTCTGCACCTCTTCCAGTGTGAATTAATCTTTCTTAAACATGAGAGGCCAGAATTCACACAGTATTCCAGATGAGATCTTACCATGTACAATGGCAATTATGCTTCCCAATCTCTACTGGTAATAAGTTGTTTGATGCATCCCAGGACTGCATTAGCTTTTTTAATGGCTGCGTCATATTGGCAGCTCATATACATCCTATGATCAACCAGTGCATGATTCTTTCTTTTCCTTTCTCACTTCCTATTGCTTGTCAGGTTATAGCAAAAAATTTTGTTGTTAGTCTCTAAGAGCATGACTTTGACCTTTGCACTATTACATTTCATCCAATTTCTATTACTCTAGTTTTCAAGGTCATCCAGATTTGTATGATATTCTAGCCCTCCACTCTTTTGGTGGTACCTTCCAACTTTCTGTCATCCAAATATTTTTCTTAGCACACTCCTATGTTTTGTGTCAGGGTACGTCTACACTTGCACCCTCTTCCGAGAGAGGGATGCAAATGAAGACATTCGAAATTGCAAATGAAGCCGGGATTTAAATATCCTGTGCTTCATTTGCATATTTGCGTTATGGCGCTATTTCGAAATAGCACTATTTCAAAATAACAGACGCTGTTAAGACGCGATTATTTCGAGAGAAAACGCCTCTCTCAAAATAACCCTTATTCCTCATACAATGAGGTTTACCGGTTATTTTGAGAGAAGGGTTTTCTCTCAAAATAACCACATCTTAACAGCGTCTGTTATTTCAAAATAGCGCGATTTCGAAATAGCTCCATAACACAAATATGGAAATGAAGTGCAGGATATTTAAATCCCGGCTTCATTTGCAATTTTGAATGTCTTCATTTGCATCCCTCTCTCAAAAGAGGGTGCAAATGTAGGCATACCCTCAATATCATTAACAAAAATGTTAAATAAGATTGGTCCCAAAACCAATCCCTGAGGAATTCCTCTAGTAATCTCCCTCCCAACTGATAGTTCATCTTTCAGTGTGACGCATTGTAGTAATACCCTTTAACCAATTTGTTATCCATCTTTCAGTTCTCATCTTAAACCCCAACTTCTCCAGGTTAACTAATAATGACCCATGTGGAACTGTATTGAATGCAGTGTTCCCTCCAAGCTGCCTAGCAGAACAGCTTCACAGGTGATCAGTCAGTCAGCTCTGTACTTGGTGTCCTGAGCCTCTGACTGGGCGGGACTGATTAATCCCAGTGAAGCTGTGCTGCCAGGCAATTTAGAGGGAATACTACATTGAATGCCTTACTGAAATTCAAGTTGATTAGATCTATTGCATTTTTTTTTGTCTAAAAGAATTATCTTCTCAAAGAGATTGGGTTAGTCTGTCAGGATCTTCCTTTTGTAAAGTTATGCTTTATTTTATCCAAATTACCATTTACTTCTATGTCCTTAACTACTTTTGTTTTAAAAATTGTTTTCTAAGTCTGATATTTTTCAAAGTATTTACAGTCTTTAAGATAGTCATTAGTTATTTGGATACTTGCCAATGACACACAAATTATTTACATTAATCTAGTTGTGAAGGACTGTAAGAAAATATTTAAGCAGGCACGTGGCTGGGTTCCTATGACGACAGACAATACTCAGCATTGACAACTGCAAGGTGATGTTGTGTAGAAGAAATAAATTTAAACTACTGAAACATACTGATGGGTTCTGAATTAACCTCACAGGAAAAATGTCTAGGTGTAATCATGATCATTTAATGAAGGTGTCTGCTCAATGAGCAGCAGCAATTCAACAAGCTAATAAAATGCTGGAATGTATTAAGAAAGAACCAGGTAACAGCATAGTAAAAAATGCAATGACATTATATAAACTGGTGGTATAATCTCAGCTGATCTTCTATGTTTGGTTATGGTTGCTTCATCTCAAAATGGAAATAGTTGAAATAGGAAAGCTCTAGCTTAGGGTAAGAGAAATGGTTAGATGCACAGTCTAAGCACTAAAAAAACAATGAATAGTCTGGCAGTGCCTTAGAGACTAACAAAACATGTTGATGGTATCATGATCTTTCGTGGGCACAATCCACTTCTTCAGATGAATGGAGTTATTAAAGGTCCAGTTTCTAAATAAATAGCAGATGGGGAGAGAGAAGGAAAGGAATCGTCAATTAGAGTGTCCATGCCACATGAAGCTAATAGAGAAGGTACTAAATGGTCTTAAGAATGCATGTTTTGTATGTTTGTTTTTACAGCTATGTCTAGACTACACGCTTCTTTCGATAGAAGCTTTTTCAAAAGCTTCTTTCGAAAAAGCTTCTTTCAAAAAGGAGCCTCTAGATGGCACTAAGTGGATTGAAAAAGCAATTCGCTTTTTCGAAAGAGTGCATCCAGACTGCCTGGACAACATTTCGAAAAAAAATGGCACCCGGAACCACTTCTGGGAGGGCCTGGGGCCAGCATTGACTTCCGGGTGCTGCTGCATGCCCTTTGCAGAGACTTGTGCTTAAGGGACCCCTCCAGGACAGCTGTTTCTCTGCTGCTGCTGCTGCTGGCTTGCCTACCTCTCAGAGGGACAGCAAAGCTGCTGCAGTGCTTGCTCTGGTTGCCCAACTTGCATGGACACCAAGCATTTGCTTTTCTGTTGGTTTTTCTGGTGCTTGTTTGTTTTTTGCCATGGAGCCAGAGTTACCCCTGGGCAGGCAATGGCCCGACACAGCCATGCTGCAAATTCTGCTGCATCTACATGAGACTGTCATGATGCTCCTGCCCCATCTGGACCCAGACCAGAGATATGAAACCTTCACCCAGGATGCAGGACCAATGCCCTTGCCTCCAAACTTCTTCTTGGAGAAGCGTTTTTGGAGGCTCAAAACCAGTTCCGACTGTTGGGACCAGCTCATCATGGAGCGGTGGGATGACCAGCAGTGGCTCTTCAACTTCTGTATGCGCAATGCCACATTCCAGGAGCTGTGTGTCTGGCTCACTCCTGCGCTCCAATGACAGGACACCCACCTGCGACCAGCCATCTCCCTGAAGAAGCAGGTTGCTATTGCCCTGTGGAAGCTCACAACGTCCTACAGCTACCATTCAGTGGAACACCAGTTTGGCATGGAGAGGTCTACTGTCATGACCGTTTTGATGGAGGTAAGTCTTTCTCAGGAGATAGTCCCTGCTGAGTGGGGGGCGGGAGGGGGTGGAAAATGGGGACTGTCAGGAAAGGGCAAGGGGCAGTGGGGGATGGAGTGGGAGTGGGAGGGAGCTCACTGGGCACTGCTCGGGGGAGAGAGGTTGTGCTGAAGAGGGGAATCCTGGGTTGTTTGAAGGGTTGCAGTGGGGGGTTCTCCTCCCAAGGGCTCAGGCACCCCATCTAACTCCCTGGTTTTTGTCTGTCTATTTGTCTCTTTTTGCAGGTGGTGAGGGCCATCAATTCAGAGCTGCTGCACAGGCTCATCCATCTGGGAGACCGGGACACCATCGTGGGAGGCTTTGCTGGGCGTGGCTTCCCTAACTGTGGAGGAGCGCTCGATGAGACATACATCCCAATCCGTGCACCGCCCCATCAAGCAGTCCAATTCATTAACAGGAAGGGCTACTTTTCAATGGTGCTCCAGCCCCTGGTCAACCACCAGGGACAGTTTGTGTCGGGTGGTCAGGGTGGGCATATGATGCCCACATCTTCAGGAACTCCTACCTCTACTGTAGGCTGCAGTCAGGAACATTTTTCCCCCAGTGGCACCTTGCGCTTGGGGACGTGCAGATGCTGATGTGTATTGTGGCTGATGCAGCCTACCCCCTGATACTGTGGCTTATGAAGCCTTACACCGGCCACCCAGCAAAGCCTCCCACGATGGTGTCTGGGTCTCCCAGATGCAAGCAAGTAGCAATTTAATGTGCATCTTAGCCGGGCTCACATGCAGGTGGAATGCACGTTCGGATATCTTAAAGGGAGGCTTCGTTGCTTGCTCACATGGCTGGATATGGGGGAACGCAACATCCCCGAGGCAGTGGCCGCATGTTGCGTTGTCCATAACCTCATGGAGAGAAAAGGGAAGGCCTTCCTCCCGGGGTGAGGGACAGGTATTGATGGCAAGGAGAGGCAATTCCAGCAGCCCCGGACAGCTGACATCTGCCAGGCTCACCAGTCTGGCATTCGCATCCAGAAGACCCTGAGGGAGAGATTCTCAGTAGGAGCCCACTGACTGTTGCGCCTGGCCCACCAGTACCTTTCCCTCTACAATCCTCACCCTGGCTCTTTTTCCAGAAATAAGAGAGAAACACCAGGTTTTGTTTGTAAACATTCATTTGTTTTATATTGTAATCAATATCAATAACTGAAAATTGATAAATGTTGCTAATATATACATTGTTATTTTTATTATACATTGTTTTCTGGAAAAGCAAACTTTTTGAATCAAAAATAAACATTTTGTTCAATGAGCAACTTTTTCTGTAACTGGGATGGTTGGGGGCTGAAAACCTGGATGGAGGGAGGGGGTTCAGGTCAGTCAGTGTTTCCCTGACCACAAGCTCCTACCGCCTCACATCCGGGGACCGCCATGGCCTCGGGATTGGGTGGGGTGACAGTGTGCTGGACAGGAGGGGAGTGGACTGGGGGGAAAAGAGGAGCTGGGGAGGAGAGGTGCAAGGGGAAAAGGGGGTGCAGGTGGGGAATGGGGGTTCGGTGGGCCAGGATCATGGTGTGCAGAAGGAGCAGTACCAGGGACAGAAGCAGGCAAGGCAAGGACCTCCAGCATAGTGGCACAGATGCAAGTCTGCTGCTGGATGAGCTCGTCCAGCAGACGGTCATGCCACATGGCTTCTGCCTG
This sequence comes from Pelodiscus sinensis, assembly GCF_049634645.1. Taxonomy (NCBI): domain Eukaryota; kingdom Metazoa; phylum Chordata; order Testudines; family Trionychidae; genus Pelodiscus; species Pelodiscus sinensis. The sequence goes on from NC_134718.1 coordinate 49,955,931, forward strand.
CGTCCTCTCTTTCAGGGTCTGGTTCAGGTCCTGCAGGGCCGCCTCGTGTTGTTTTAAAATGTCCATGTACAGATGCTAGTGCCTGTGGGTGCCATGTGCCCAGGATGGTGGTGGGGCCGGTGTGCTGCGACCCTCTTGTGTGGGTGGTCTAGCTGTGGAGGAAAAAAAGAAGAGATAATCATTTACCCATCCACCCGCTGTCCCCGAGGGCATGCCCTTGCTGTAAGGGACTTTCCTTCAGACAGGGGACTCAGAGGTTCTGCAAGTTACACCATGTGTGAGCTGGGCAGCAGCCTCAGCCTCACAGGGGCCCCAAAGTGCCATTGGGACCATATGCCCCCCTACACTGCCAACCCACCCGTCTGTGTTCTGGGAATGGCTCTTGGCACCACATGTCCCACACCCACATGTTGCACACTAGCACTGCATGTGGTTGCACATACACGGCCAGCTGCACGCTGTCCAGGCTGAGCATTACACGTGTCGCTTGTGCAGCAGCCACTGTGCACCCGCCTCCCCTACCCTATGTGTGGCACAACCTCACAGCAGTCACCTGATGTTCCCTCTCCAATGTCCAAAGATGTATGGGAAGCCTCTGGTGTCTGGGGAACCAGCTCCAGGGATTGGGTCACTGTGTGTCCTCCTCCTCCAGCTCCAGATGACGTTCTCCTGTCTCTCCTAATTGCTGGTGCTCCTGCTCAGGTTGCTCCACGATGTGTCATGCTAACCAAGACTCCACCAGATGCAGTGGAGTCTGGACTTCCCCACCATCCAGAATGTGATCCAGGTTCACATAGTACAGGAAATAGCTGGAGCTTTCCCAGAGCGGGAGCTCTGGTCTCGGGCCTTGGCATACCCCTGCTGCAGTTCTTTGATGTTGGCCTGTACTTGATCCAGAGTGCGGGGATGGTGCCCTCTCCTGCCCAGTCCCTGGGCCATGTGCCCATAAATGTCTGCATTCCTGCGGCATGACTGGAGGTCCTGTAGGAATTCCTCCTTGGACCAGAGCTCAAGTAGAGTCTTGATCTCTGGCCCGGACCATGCTGGTGCCCACCATTTGCTACCCCTGGGTGGGTCCTCTATTGTCTCCCTGGAAGGGCCAGGCAGGCCTTAGGGCTGTGACATGGCTGAGTCACACCGTGACAAGAAGAGCCATGTGGTCTGGTTGGTTTCCTGATACAAATGGCTGGCCGGGTGCCTGTGCCTTTAAAACATGGCTGCAGACAGGAACAATAGAGGTGCAAGGAATATAGATGGAGTGACCATCAGGGCTTTTCCCAGAGGCCTCTTTTTAAAACAAAAAACAAATAAAAGGCTCCCCCACGTCCACACACGCCTTTTTTCAAAAGATCTCTTTCGAAAAAGGCATTATTTCTTGTAAAATGAGGTTTACCGCCATCGAAAAAACTGCTGCGTTCTTTTGATTTAATTTCAAAAGAACGCGGCGGCAGTGTAGACGCAAGTACAGTTTTTTCGAAAATAGGCTACTTTTTTCAAAAAAGCTCTGTAGTCTAGACACGCCATACGTCATTAGGATGTGGAATGTAGCGAGCCATACACCCAAACTCTTTGTTCATACCTCTGTTGAAGGAATCAAACTTGTAAATGAAGTTGAGCTCTGAGGCCTCCCTGTGGAGTTGGCCTGAAACAATACAGTGACTTTGAGATCCATTAATGAGTGCCTGGGCAAGTTAAAATGTTCCCCAACAGATTTCTGTGTATTGCCTTTTCGGATATCTGATATGTGTCTATTAATTCTTTCTCGTAGAGACTATCCAGTTTAGCCAATATACTTTTTTCCCCTTTTTTTCCCTTATTTTTCCTTTTCTCTGCCACCCAGCTGCTATTTATTTAGAGACTGGTCCTTTAATAACTCCATTCATCTGAAGAAGTGGGTTGTGCCCACGAAAGATCATGATACCATCTAAATGTTTTGTTAGTCTCTAAGGTGCTGCTAGACTATTCGTTGTTTTCTAAGTTGTTCCAATTATAGAATAACACAGCTACCCCTCTGAAGTCTAACCACTGTGTGGTCTGTGAAGTGTATAGAAACTACTAAACTGTTCACTTAGGGCATGTCTCCCCATATTTCGAAACAACAAGGTGAGCGTCCAAGAGCGGCCTGAGGTGGGCTGTGGCAGCTGGCGCCCCAGGCGGAATGCACAATCAGTGCCCCCGCCTGCATGGCTGTCAATGGAGTGACGTCATCATCGGGCTCCCCGGGCACCCCATTGAAGGCAGAGCCCTATGCGACAGCCAAGTCCGCCTATCGTCACAGGCCGCCTCTGTGAGAGTCCACACTAACAAGCCTCTTACTTCAAAAAAAGGGGCTTGTTATTTCAAAATAATAACTCCTGCTTGTGAAGAGGAATAAGCTTATTTCGAAATTGTTATTTCAGGAGTTATTATTTTGAAAAAACTTATTTCAAAATAACCTAGTAGTGTAAACATAGCCTCAGTGTTCTCCAGAGTCACAAATCCTTCAAAACCAAGCATGGAGGAAGTCTGGACATGGCCATGCTCTAAACTTCACTAACCTATAAAGAAAGGGTGGACATTGTAGGAGGAACCATCATTTTCCCCTTACATACTGGGGAAACAAGAGTTACCATCCTGCCTGTTTTATTACAGGCCTCTATTGCCTCCTGCTCTGTTGTGGGTAAAAGCCACAATGTAGCCCTATGTGAGTTCATTTGAACAAATAAATAAGCATGGCTTTTCACATTCATACTAATCAATCCAAAAAGAAATAGCTAAAAGGAAACTGTGTGATTTCATTTGCCATGATACTTTTATTTTCTAACCTGCAGGGATACATTTTGCAAATGTAAATCTGGAGAAGTTCATGTCAATGCATATTTAGCTATTTTGTTTGTGCACATCATGTCCTGTAGGTAGAGTGTGTGTTTGAGGAAGTGTAAAAGTACTTTAAATTTGATTTTTAAACAGCTTTGAATAATAGAAATAATAGATTCTTCTTTGCAGCACATTATTGCAAATAAGCCTATACATTTTAATTGGTGTTAAATGTTGAACAGTGTGCACCTGCATCACTGGGAAGTATGGCATGTGTTTGTGTGCATCTGGGAAATGTGTAAGGAGTTACATTTTGATGATGTGGGATATGATTTGTGTTTGCTGGCTGGGAAAGTGAAAAATGAGGACTGGGTGAGAGGGGAGGGAGAGAAGAGGGATGGTCACCACAGTGCTCATTGTTGGATTTGGATGAGATGAGACATTCTCCTGAGACATTTGAAAGGCGATGCATTTAAGAATGGCCACTCGCTGTAATCACTATCTGGAGGACTGATATGACCATCCATATTATACCCTTGATCGATCGTTGACAGTGGATTTTCAACAGTGACAGATCATTTAAGAAACTTGCTACTGTAGTAATGGGGCCAGATTCTCCCTGCATTGAACATTTTGTGGTTATTTATGCTTGTGTAGAGTGAATGTTCAACTCAACCAAATTATCATGGCATAGATGTGCATCACTACCTAAGTCCTAAGAGAATCGAAAATTGGGTGTGTATGTGTGTATATGTGTGTGTGTATACACACATTTGCCTGTGTTGAATAGGAAGCATCAGTTTGCTTCATGGTAGTACAGGTAACTTTTAGAATTCAGGCTAGAAAGTGCCAGACAGAGTTTTCGATCTTTTATATCTCTAAAGTGTGAACCTCTGATTATGGTAAACACTGGATTATACATCTCTTCCCATGTAGTATAAATAAGTAAGAGGATAGGACTGTTACTGTAAAATTGAAGGAAACACAGCAGGAGAGAGAAGAATTATAGATGTTGGTGAGCTCAGTAACCAAAACACTGAAGTTGGCAGATTCAGGCATATTCTAGATATGGATTTGAGATTTTTAACTTGCCACAGTCACTGTCATGGGCCAAATAATAAAAACCTGAAACGCAAACACCCTTACACTTTCTGAAAGTTTGGATTTGATTCTACATTTGAACTTGGAAGCTTAGGCCTTCTCTATTCTAAACACACACACACAAAAAATGAAGCAAGGAGTCTGGAGGCATCCAGCAGAAACACAAATGATCCCTGGGATGGGAGAGGAAGGAAACTGGGTGGTGTGAAGTGTGGAATAACTGGAAAATCGAGAGAATGGATTTTAGTAGGCAAACTATTTTCAGTACTTATGTTTATACAAGAAGCTTGCATAAGGCAGGAATGTCATTTCCTGTAATCAAGGTGCTAGGAGTTGTTTGCCATCCACTAGTGCCTTTAAGGAAATCTAGTACCAACCTATATACATCAAAGGGATGTTAGTGGAAAAATAGCTTCATTATTTTAGGACCAAAGCATAGAAAATTTATGGTGGTTAATATTCCTTGCCTTGGTTTGTTGGCAGTCTCACAAAATTATTTCTTCTAGACTTTACTGGAAAATGCTTATTCACACTAAAGATTAAACTAGTTATTGCAACTCTTTTATACCTAACACATTGACTCAAGTATCCTGTGAAAGTATCCTTTCTTTAAATTGCTCACAAGCCCCCAAATAATTTATTAGGATTTTTTGTTGAAATATTACAATTGAGTTCACTAGACTTGGAGGCCTATATCAACTGTAGCTATATATTAGCTGGAGATTTTGTAGCTATTGCTGACTTCCAATCAGACTCGTGTATTTTGATCATTTCTGAGAAAAATCACTTTAATATTTGAGCATCAACCCCCCCTCCCCATATTTACAGGAGTATACGTCCTTTGCAACTATACTGTCCTTATTCATTGAGAGTCAGTTTGGAGACATGTCCATCTTTGTAATCCTAAAAATTACAATTCAGGACTGTTTCCAAATGATTAATCTTTTGTATAAATCAGATTGGTATAAAAGAATGGATTTGTTTTATTTCATTCACAGATCTCCTTCCATGGATTACGTATGTTTGAGCAGATTTGCTTCTTCCTCCAAAATGGTCCTAACCACTTATCATGGAGATCTGAAAAATAAAGGGAGTCATTCTTATAGCCTTTTTAGACACAATGTATCTATACACAGCTATCTTTTTATATATTAGAATCACATACTCTAGTCTTAGAAATAAAGCTACTTGAAGTTGGTACTAACCTGCCCCTTGCATCAGTGGAAATGGATATTGTGATTGCTGTGTTGAAACATGTGCTCAAATGCATTGGGAGTTTTATACTGTTTTTCAAACTGCCAAATAGATAATGTCAGAACGTTTCTGAAATGGGATACTAACATCAAGATATACTGCACCAATCAACAAACATCAGGCAAAGTATAGTATAAAACTACAGATGTAGGAGACTACTACAGAATTTCCATTTTCATTTCCTATGTCAACAGCTTTGTAACTTACCTAGTAGATTGTTTTATGTTTTCAGGCAAATTCTCAGAAGACTACAAGCATAACATTCAGCTCAGCCTTCAGAATCCAAAGAATTAGATATGCTGTAGTTTATGAAGTAGTTGTTTATGAAAGTATCCTTTGTTTGAATTGCTCAAAAACCAAACATGAATTCAAACTTTGACAGAGTAAGCAGAAAATAAGAGGGTCATAGTCATATCCCAAATGTAGCCTTAACTGCTAAGGTTCTCATACTGAAAATGCAATTTTGTGTCTAGATGTTTATGAATGTCTTCAAATTCCCTTTCATAACTGCCTCTCTTTGACAGGTCTTTTTCAGCTCAGAAATGTGAGAAGCAAGATTGCTGCAGAATGCTGTGTGTGCCATTACAGGAGGCACACCCACTGTCCCACATTCCAGCTGTTTTCTTATGGAAGTCAGTGATGAGATAGGGATGAGTAAAGAGAGTAGCTGAGCCTCAGGCTGTGTCTACACTTACAGCAGAGTGTCAAGTACATTAATTGCAGTCTTCTTAGCACAGGTATATATACTAGTATAGTCAGTGAGACATTGCTTAGGTGAGTAAAGACATCATACCTTAGCGTATATACCTTACACAGCTCTCTATATACCACAATTTATGCTGCTGTTTTTAGGCATGTAGTATCCTGCTGCTTCCTCACTGCTGGAGTTTTTCCCTCTGCAGTGGGGAGGGGAAAATCTCTGCCAGTCGCTAGGTAGCAGAGACCTTTTGTTTCTGCCTCCTCTCCACCAGAGACTTTAACCTATCCTGTATATCTATATATCATAGTGTGGACACAACATGCTTTTTCACTGCAGCATGTATCTACATGTACCCTGCAGGCTACCCCTTAAGATTTTTTTATAGAGATTTTTGCAAAAAAAGCAAACATGATTCTGGGATGAATTAACAGGAGTGTTGTAAGCAAGACACGAGAAGTCATTCTTCCTCTCTACTCTGTGCTGATTAGTTCTCAACTGGAGTATTGTATCCAGTTCTGGGCACCACATTTCAAGAAAGATGTGGAGATATTGAGACGGTCCAGAGAACAGTAACAAAAATGATTAAAGATCTAGAAAACATGAGTTCTGAGGCAAGGCTAAAGGAATTGGGCTTGTTTACTTTGGAAAAGAGAAGACTGAGAGGGGGACATGATTGCAGTTTTCAGGTATTTAAAAGGGCATCACAGGGAGGAGGGAGAAAAATTGTTCTCCTTGGTCTCTGATGATAGGACAAGAAGCAAAGGGAGGTTTAGGTTGTTGTCCCAGCTTGGGGTTACTCTCCCCTGGTCAATGCTCACTCAGGCACTCGTGTACCTCATCATCGTGGGCATATCTATACTATTTTCGGCCACCGCCCTCCCTCTTTTCCCGTCGCCAGTGTCTCTATGTGCTCCCCACAAATCCCGCACCCCACACAGTTAAGTCTCAAATCTCTTGGACAGAGTCAATAGTCCACAATGTTTCCTTGGCTCTTTCGTAGAGGGTAGGCGGAACTGGTCCCACCCCCTCTCCAATCCCAAACCCAGGGGAAACCAATCCACTGCTCGGTTGGTGAGGACTCGTCCTGCAACACACCAACCCGTGGGGTCAACAAGGCCTTACCCATGGCCTGAAATCCGTTTCTGCCTGTCCTGGGTTGCTTCCTACCCCCTTCGCCATGCTGCTCCTTCTTTATACTGCCGGCCACGTTTTGTCCCTCGTGAGGGAGTCGCTGGTCTGCTGCCTGTCTATCCACTCACTACAGCCCCTGTCCTGCCATGGCTGGCGATCCACAGTCCTCACCTCCTCTCCCCTTGCTGCCAGGGCTGGCCTCTTTTCAAAGCTGGCACCATTGCTTTGGGACGCCAGTGCAGGCGCCATCACACTGGCCGGCAAACCAGCCCCAAGCACTTCTGCACATGCGCCGGTGGCGGCCACAGAACAGCTCTGGCACCACCACACGGGAGCAGCTCCATGAGCTCAGAGAGTCTCCACTCCCTTTGCTAGTGCGGGGCTCTGACACCCCGACACAGATGAACATTAGGAAAAACTTCCTAACCGTCAGGGTGGTTAAACACTGAAATAAGTTGCCTAGGGAGGTTGTGAAATCTCCATCACAGGAGATATTCAAGAGCAGGTTAGATAGACATCTATCAGGGATGATCTAAACAGTGCTTGGTCCTGCCATGAGGGCAGACAACTGGACTTGATGATCTCTCGAGGTCCCTTCCAGTTCTAGTATTCTATGATTCTAGTGGGGCTTTTCTTTTTCGTCACACTGAGTTTAGGTACTAAAATTTGGTATGCTTGTTTGGGGACTCGCTCTTATGAATTCTGATTTCATGAACTCTCTATAACTCGAACCCTCAGTGTGTACTGAATTAAGCCATTTACTAGCACAGAGTGGCCACGTGTCACGCAATCTGTAAGGAAGCCACTACAGGACAAAACTCATGAACTCACAATTACTCTAGCCTGATAGAGCTATGCTAAAGAAAATGACTACCGTAAGGGAAGTTGTTCACCCAAGTTACCTTCAGGAGTTGCAGTTGGAGAGCAGTGGAAAATCTCCAGAAGTAAAGAAAGAACAAAAAAGAGGGGTTAAAGCTGTTAAAAAGAGACATGCTCTCTGAGGGTATGTCTACACTACCCTCCTATTTCGAAATAGGAGGGTAATGTAGGCATACCGCAATTGCAAATGAAGCCCGGGATTTGAATTTCCTGGGCTTCATTTGCATAAGCCGGGCGCCGCCATTTTTAAATCCCGGCTGGTTCGAACCCCGTGCAGCACGGCTACACGCGGCACGAACTAGGTAGTTCGAACTAGGCTTCCTAGTTCGAACTACCGTTACTCCTCATTCCACGAGGAGTAACGGTAGTTCGAACTAGGAAGCCTAGTTCGAACTACCTAGTTCGTGCCGCGTATAGCCGCGCTGCACGGGGTTCGAACCAGACGGGATTTAAAAATGGCGGCGCCCGGCTTATGCAAATGAAGCCCAGGAAATTCAAATCCCGGGCTTCATTTGCAATTGCGGTATGCCTACATTACCCCGCTAGTTCGAAATAACGGGGTAGTGTAAACATACCCTGAGTGGGGAAACCTCACCATATAAGCTAAGGGAGCTTGTTTTAGGGAAGAGAAGGAGACCATAACCAGAACCTGAAGGCTAAACAAGAGGAGTGAGGTATAGGAAGAACCTGAGACCCCTGAAGGGACTGACAAAAACTTCAAGGGCTCTAGAGTTGGTGAGGATGCAGAAAAGAGGGGTTTGCATGCAGCTTTTGTTAATTTTCTGTGATTCTGTGTCTCTTTTGCACTCTGTGAATATATTATGTGTGTGTTTAGAAGTTCTTTAGCACAGTCTTTGTTACTTGCTTACACTGTGGCATAGTTTCCATGGACTCTATGGCATAGAGGGGCACGGCAAACCAGAGTGTCCATCCCTTAGTGGAACTATGAGAATATGCAGTGGCTACTGGGCAAACTTGGGAGCACAGATACTGGTAATTGGACCAAGAGGTCAAGAAGAGCAGCAGAATAGGGGCTACACCTACAGGCTCAGAAACAAAGAGCCAGTGCTTAAACTCTGCCCTTCTGCAGCAAACCAAGAACCCATGGGATCCAAGATTTGTGTCCAGTACAACAGCCAATGTTCCCTCTTACTTTTTCACCCATGCGCAGAATATATTTTGTTATATGCATCGAGGCCTGTGCAGATGTGTACCACCAGTAGAAACACATGCTGCCAGCAGTGAGTGCTGTGGATGCTCTGCTCATCAGCTGGGCGGCATTTAAATCTCTCTTGGGTGGCCACCGAAGTGCTCAGTTTACAGGGAACACTCACAATAGCCTCTATTGAGTGTCCATAAGTGAGTTATTAGGGTTGTAACATGTGACACTGAGATTCAGAGTCATTGCTTCTGAGTCATGCTGGTAGGTGGGTCAGATTTATCTCCCACCTCAGTATAAAGGAGATGAATCTCTTTGGAACAATGGCAGCTGTTCTCATGCAGTTCAATGAGAGTACTCCTATCAGTAGAGATTGCAAGATGAGACTAGTTTTGTAAGAAGTTATTTAAAGTGATCCAACAACCTTTGTAGTCAATGGATAGTTTCCCACTGATTTCATTGTGCTTTGGATCAGGTCCATAAATCATGACAAGTGAATTACTTACACTTTTCCCAGTTTCCATAGAAAAGGGGCTTTTTCTAAAAACACCTGACCTTTACGGGAATTGATAATCCTTTTATGGTGTTTGTTTTTTATTTTAGTCCTCTAAAAGAACAGGGGACTTTCCAGAATGCTACAGATTACAGAAAGCTGGTGGAACAATTAAGAGTGCTATTATACACATATTACACAAAAAAGTAAAACATCAAAGGACAGCAATAGACAAGTCCAAAGAAACATTTTGGAAATTTGGTTAACAGCATGGCTGACAGAAGAGAAAGTGAGCCCCTGGTAATGGTGAAAATGGATAACCTGAAGAGATCTGATGTTTTCTGAAACATACTGTATTAGGGTACATCTACATAGTACCCTAAACTTGTTGCTTATTTTGATTGTATTTTGAAATAGCTTATTTCAAAGTTTGGTGCATCTACACAGTACCAAATTTTGAAATAGAGCACTCTTCCTCTGACTTCCCTTAATCCTTGTAAAATGAGGGTTACATAAATCAGAGTAAGAAGTCCGCCAGCTAGACATTATTTTGACATTGTCAAAATAACTGCTTGCTGTGTAGACGCGCACTTGGTTATTTCAAAATAATGCCAATTATTCAGAAATAGCGGTTCTGTGTAGACATACTCTATTAGGGTGTGTCTAAACTACATGGCTCCACCAATGGAGCCATGTAGATTAGGCTAATCGGCAAAGGGAAATAAAGGTGCGATTTAAATAATCGTGGCTTCATTTAAATTTAAATGGCTGCCGCGCTGAGCCGACAAACAGCTGATCAGCTGTTTGTCGGCTCAGCGCGCTAGTCTGGACGCTTCCGCGCCGACCTGAAAGCCCTTTATCGACCTCCCCGTTATGCCTCGTAGGATGAGGTTTACCAGGGAGGTTGATAAAGGGCTTTCATGTCGGCAGAGGAGCGTCCAGACTAGCACGCCGAGCTGACAAACAGCTGATCAGTTGTTTGTCGGCTCAGCACGGCAGCCATTTCAATTTAAATGAAGCCGCGATTATTTAAATCGCGGCTTCATTTCCCTTTGCCGAACAAACAAATCTACATGGCTCCGTCGATGGAGCCATGTAGTTTAGACGTACCCTTAGTGACTATGATGACAATGGGAAAAGTATGAGCAAAAGACAAGAAAAAAAGAAGCCCAAAGAATAAAAAGGGCATAATAGTCTTAAATAAGATAAAATTTGTATTTTTAACAAGTAATATTTTAGGAGCTGTTCCCAGAAATCAAGATGAGATAATCAGCAATTGCTCAGTGCCCTGTATTTGAAAATCTCATTTTAGACATTCCTAATTTTGGTTCCAATCTCCTGCCTCATGAAATAGCATTGATTTCTCATTGATTTATAGAAATGGAAAAGAAATGTTCAATATAATTTTACTGAACTCAGGAGAGCTAATCATGTAACAGTCTTAAACAAAAATGGTGCCAAAATTCTATGCAATACTTGAAAAAAGTCAATAACATTTTAATTATCAATACTGAACAGATACAAATATTTTACTATATTCTAAGGACTATATAAAAATCTTTTTGTGTAAATTGAGAATAATTTCTTCTCAGATTTTTGTTTTGTTTGGGTTTTGTGAAAATGAGTATCCTGTCAATTCCTACATACAGTCTTTTTTTGTTGCCACTGAACTAAAAAGAATGCTTATTTCAAAATAAGCTATTTTGGATTTTTTTCCTAAATAGCTTATTTCAAAATAGCATGTCTACACTACAGAGAAGCCTCAAAGTTAGTCTGAGGCAGGCTTCCCTAATGTGGATGTGCTACCTCGAATTAGAGCCCCAGGAAGCACTGGGGAGTAATTACTTTGAATTCTTGAGGGGAAGCTATTTTGAAATAGTAGCAGTGGAGCATCCATACTACTGTACTGCTATTCTGAAATAGCTATTTTGGAATAAGCACTATTCCTAGTGGAATGAGGTTTACAGATTTTGAAATAAGCTGTCCGTTATTTTGAAATTATTATGAAATAATGGATTTGCTGTGTAGACACTCGCATTTCTGATTTCTTTTTGACTTCAGAGTGGTGAGACAAAGGTTTACTTTTGTTACTGGCTTGGTATAATCTAATGAAAGAATAGCCATGGTGAGTCTGCCCTATTTCTCAGCAGTTTGTCCTGAATTTGGCATCCTCAGCTGTGACCCACTGAAGCATGGTGACACTCCATGAAGGAGATTTTTTTTTGGCAGTTAGTATCAATCACATTATGCAGCAGCTGTGAAAAACATCCCCTAGTCCCTTCAGAAGCTGCTGAGCCATTCCCTTTAACTACTGCTTGAGCTTGCTAGTGGATTTCAGGGAATATTATAAAATAAATAATAAAGCATGGTCACATCATACTAACTTCAGTCAGGATCACTTTATGGGGGTCCCAGTCAACTGCTGCTGCTCTGCTCTCACCCAGTGGTTCACTACTAACTGGGTGAAGAGATCATGACACCAGAAACTATATCAGGGAGGCTTCCTTTGTGTCCTGACTGAAGGAGTAGTGGGACCAGAACTTCCTATTTAAACCAAAAAAGATGCACAGCAACTCATCTGTACAACTGGGTGAATCCTGGTTGGTTGTTACATTGCACTGGACTTTCTTGCTGGTCTCCTGATTCTTGTCAATGACTCTGATCCTGACCCTTGAATTCACTCCTTGTGTCATTGTTGGTCCTGACTGCTAGGTTTGATTGCCCAAGACCTGGTTAAGATGCTTAGAATAAACCCTAAGCCTTTACACAAGGCAAAATCCCACTGAAATCAGTGAGAATTTCAGTGTTTGATCTTCATATTTTTGTTTTTGTTAATCTACTTTATTTTTTAAAATTGTAGTAAAAATGATACTCGTGGGTTTATGGGATCTATTTGGGTAGTGAGTTCATTATGGTAAAGTAGTAACCTCTTGAAACATATTGTTATGCAAGTCAAACACCTGCATTCTTATGAGACAGTGTTTTAACACTGTTAAAGCACATCCATAACATTTTTTGTTATGGTTTCAATACAGTTAAATTTTCTGAATTCATCCTCTTTTTAGGTAGTGATTGTCTAGCAGTTACAGCAAAGGATGAGCAACTAAAATCTAATCTGACCTTACTCATTGATTCAGTCTCCGACCTTGGGCAAGCCTCTTGACCTCCTTGTGCCTCAGTCAACTCAGCTGGAAAATTGGGTAATGAGCAGGGCCTACTGGAAAACGATCTTCAATCTGAACTAAGATTTCCTGGACACCTAAAACGAGTGTAGTTCTTTGGCACAGATGTAATTGATAGTGGACTGTACAGTGATAACATCATGAGCTGTGTAATACAATTGGTGACATTACATTTGTTCAGGAGCTTGAAGGACTCTGCATTCACTGACAGTAATCCCCATTTCTGTGTTTCTGTGCCACAGGACTATTCCCCTTTTCTGTGTTTTAAAGCTTTATTTTCAGCTATGTAGCATTAGTCTCTGTCCCAGGTAACTCTCTGTACCTGGGTTTGTTCAGAACATGGACCAAGCATTGTATGTCTCTGAGGTAAATCATAGCTCCTGTTGAGTTTAGCGGTTGCAGAACTAGATTATTCTCCTCTAGATTTATGGCAACCATAAGTGGCATCATTTGCTATTGTCTCTATATATATTTAAAAAAAACCCACAACTTTTCCTGTGGGATGACAGAGTGACATCAGCATGTCACTCTGCATCCAGCAGGAAAGGTTTTCATCCTGTTGCCCCTCCACCCTCATCCATGCAGCTTCCCCTCTCCCCCCAGAGTTAGTGGCCCTGGGCCAACTGGCCCTGGCAATGCCATTGAGAAGCACTCCTTCAGCAAGCGGCTGTTCCGGGGCCTGGCCGGGAGGATCAGGATTGGCATGCTTGCTCAGTGGCTTCATGAGTGCATAAGACTCTCTCCATCCTGTCATACTACAGCACCAAGGCTGAGGCAGCGCAGGGCCTGCTGCCCCCTGGCTGCTCCTGTTTGCTCCCGCCAGAGGCAGCTCGCCTCAGCTTCCAGGTGCGGCCACTGCAGAGCCCCGAGCCGGAGCCACCACCCAAGGTGGTGGAATTGGGGCACGAGCCGATGGCCAGGGTCATACAGCTGCAGAGGGTGCAGAGGGCGGGAGGGAGAAATCCCCAAGCCTTGCTGCGTGGGGAAGACACCCTTCTTCCTTCCTACCCTCTTCCTGCTCCGGTGGGGAGGGGGTGCTGAGCCACCCTGTGAGGGGGTACAGCAGCACACTGTCAGGAGCCTTTCCCTGCACATCCATTGGCCAGAATCTGGATAATGGGGGCAGGTGAGGCCAAGACTGGTACCAGCGTGGGGCCTGAAGACAAGTAAGTCTTCCCCTACCTCCTCATACCCAGAACCTTCCCCCCTGCCCCTTCACTTCCCCACTGAGACTCCACCCCCACAGCCTGGTCCTGCCCCCTCTCCCAAGCTAAACACTCTGCCCCCAGCCCACTCCTACACCCTGCACCTGGCCAGACACCTACTCCCACCCTACTCCTGCCCTGCACTCCCAACCCCCTCACTCACTGCCCTGCCAAGACCCTGCACCCGCAGGCTCCTCATTCACCTCCCCACGGAGATCCTATCCTCTTGCCCGCTCCTGTCCCCAGCTTGCTCCTGCTCCCCCACACCTGACACCCTGCCCCTAGCCTGCTCCTGCATCCTAATTCCCACCAGACCTTGCACCCTCCTGCCCCACATCCCACTCACTGGCAGCCCTGTCCCACACACTGAACCCCTCATTTTTGACCCCATCCCAGAGCCTAGGAGGCCCAAAAAATCCACTAACTCTGAAACCCTAGAAGAGTTAATCTGGCCTGAAGCCTTGAATCTCAGTTTCTTCCCCCCCACCCCCCACCCCCACCATGGTGCTGGAGCACCAGGGGATTAAGGTGTTTCACCTGGGGGCCACCTCATTGAAGGTTGGGGGAGTTTGGAAAGGGCTTTTTTTCCTTATCACTTGTGTGGTTCCCAACTGATTTTTCTGTGGGTCAGTGACCCCGACCCAAAAAAGTTTACCCACTCCTGCCATTCATAAAGACATTGTTGAAACCTTTTTGTGTTGCACATAATATCTTACTTTATTTAAAATGAAGCCTGGCCAACAAGCCCCTAGTTGGGGCCCAGCCAACATCTTGTCCCCCGCCCCAATCCTGGGGCAGGCCTTGCAGTCCAGCTCCCATCTAGTCACAAAAAAGGCTTGTGGGAGGCCCCTACTGCTGAGCCATGGATAGTAGGAGAGGCGACAATCTGGCTGCAGCAGACAGAGTGGGATTGGTGAGCATAGAGAGCAGGTGGCGAAGTCCCCTACTATCAATATAAATGGTATCTGTTATCACTCAGCCTCTAATAATGCCTTTTCAGAATATCTTCAGATATCAGAATATTAGCTCTAAATCCGAGGCAGACTCCAATCAGTGTGGAAGTGCTATTTTAAAATAATTCTGCACTATTGCAATGCTCCTCTGTAGTGTGGACACGCTATTTTGATTTTGTTATTTTGGGAGTTATTATTTCAGTTTTACTTAGTTCAAAATTATTTCCTATAGTAGACATGTCCTGAAAAGAGGATGTTAGAAGAAATGTAGGCACAATAATGGACTCACATTGCACATGAGTTTGAAATGTGATAAGGCAATGAAAAACATTTAATACAGTTTTTAAATACATATGTAGAGGCACTGGGTGAAATCTTGTTTTTTCTGAAGTCATTGGGAGTCTATTAGTACAATGTATTTACTTCTTTGAGACCAGGGTTTCATCCATTGTGTCACAAAGCAGTCATGTTTGTATTACCTCATTATGTGATCCCTACTTAGATTGTGCCTGGAGTGTTTATTCAGTTTTGGGTTCCTCATTATCACAAAGATATCAGAAAAATCTAGGATGTTCAGCAAAGAACACCAGAAACAATTAAGAGGTAGAGGCATTAACTTACTAAGAAAGAGTAAAAGAACTATCTGTGTATGGTGTGACTAATAACTAATTAGAGATACAGTAACTCTAAAGACTTGGTGTAAAGTAACTCTAAGGTTAGGTCTACACTACAGAGTTTTTGTGCAAAAACACCTGTTTTTGCACAAAAAATTGTGGCGCGTCTACACCTCAAACGTGTTTTTATGCAAGTAAAACAAAAGAACAGAGGGATTTTTCTGGTGTAGGCATGCCTCCTTCTATCAGGAATAACTCCTTTTTGCACAAGTGTTTACGTGCCAAAATGTGTATGTGGATGGGGAACAGGGTTTTTTTGCTCAAAAAGATGCAATCGAAAAATGCACAGGTGCCCTGCTGGCCATTATGTAAATAGCAATCAGAGTTTCCTTTTGAGAGAGCGTCCATGCAGTCTGGATGCTCTCTTGTGCAAAAGTGCATCGCTTTCCAATGCGCTTTTGCAGTGTGGATGCGCTCTTACACAAGAAGTTTTTGTGGAAGATCTCTTCCGCAAAAAGCTTCTTGCACAAGAAGCCTGTAATGGAGACATAGCTAAATGATTGGTGTAATTGAATGAAAATAAGAAGAAAAAAGAAAATCTTAAACTGAGTATCTGGGAAACCTTACTATCAGTGATGTCTTGAAGATTGTTTTTCTTTGTCATTTTAAGGCTAATGATAAGTTATTTTTTTTCTGAGGCATTACGTGTTGATTATTACAGATTAGTGCCAGAATGAAGGTATAGAATGTAACCATAATGGTGCACAGCACTGAAAGTAAAAAGTAGTGTCCTAACTTGAAGGCAGGATACTATATGCAGTCTAGACAGAGCCACATGAACGAGCACTACCGGTTCCCTTCTTCTGTGACATGACACATCTGTATATGCATCCAAAAAGTTTATTACCACTTTGAAAACTCATATGTGATCCGCTATTATCCCCTGTAGGTTTCTCTTGCTATTACTTCTTTTCAGATTTCCTCCTAATATTGAGTACCTTTGTTTCAAGTTATTTTCCCCTAGATATATTAGCTTGCATTTTTTCCAAGTTAAATCTAATTTGTCACAGTTCTGTAAGAGGCCACACATTCCACTTTGAAATACTCTCTGATCATTGAGGCCCTAAACTCTGGTTATCAGAGAAACATAGAATTTTTCATCTCTAACGTCTATTAGGTCATCCAGCTCATCTCCCTGCCAATGCAGGGCTGTTCCACAGCTATGACCAGTTCATGTTGTAGTGACAGCATTCCTTGTTAAAACGGAGTCATAGTGGTATCTTGGGACAGCTCTCTTTGGACCTAAACTCAGACTTTACTATTGTAGACAGATAAGTTTTCTCTTTTATGTCAGTCTGCCACCAGAAAGGAAAATTCAACACATTGAGGGAATGACTCAGACATTGTTAGTGGAAGATCCTGCACAATTTCAAAAGATATATCTAAGCATCAAAGTACTTTAAAAAAATAAAAAACGGGCTGGCTAATTCTCTGTGTAGGATCCTTATTCAGTTTTCAGCATAGACCAAAACAAACATAAAAGTGCTTGAACTACGAAAACACATTGTTCATGTTGTGCTGAAGCATTGAGTAATCTTCTTTGTGGTATGAAAGACAGGAAGATACACAAAGTAGTCAAAGTTAATATTTTTAGCAGCAAACTGGTAAAATGAGCAAGGGCATGATCATTTCCTCATTAAAGTAAATAAAAAATAGATTTCTCTTGGGAGTAGGATCATACTGCAAAACAAAGGTTGAATTACTTGAAACTATAACTGACCCAGTTTTGTAGGATCTGGATGTGTGTAAGGGGAGGGGAGAAGTTCCTAGCCACCTTTAGTTTCTTGGTATATCCAGAATCAACTGTTACAGGGGGTCCCACCTATACATCCAAGATACGTTTAAAAAAAGTGGCTGTATAGTGAAAGGACCTAAAGATGGGAATATTTTTCCCACGGCTGACTACTGTTTGCACAAATTGGTCTCTTTTTTTTGTGTGTGACAGAAGAGCAGGGATTTAAAATGAACAGTTCCCACAAGCGTTAACCACGCTAGTGTGGTACCCATATACACTGGGGCGATTTATAGCAGGGACACCGGATACCAGTCTGTCGATCTAATGTATTCTTTCCACCTGTTTGGATATTCTGCAATATATATTAATAGCATTCAGAACTGCAATAAAAAGGTAGTCCTGGCTGATGTTCAATAAGATTAAAATCAGCGAGTTTTTAGTGTTCTTCTAGGTCATTCCAACATGTGAGTGCTTTTATTTTTTCAGGAAGAAAAAGTTACCTTTATCACAGTAAAAGTGTTTCTTCTGAAGTTGGGCAAAGAAGAAATAGAACAAACAGGAAAGCATTTAAATGTAACTAAAAGAAAACATTAAAAAAGGGTTATTCTCCTTTTCATGTGTAGGTGCAACTCCTATGTAGGCTAACTGAATACACAGTGAGGGAAGTGTACACACTTCAAATAAAAGTATTTTTTCAGTAGAGTCTAAGACTGTCTTCAAACAATTATGTGACTTTCTTTTGTTATTCTATCTGAAATTTAAACAGGCCATTTTATACATATCTATAATATGGAAAAATACTTATTTTTGTTTTATAGGATTTTTTGCTGACCTAATACAGTATATTGAAAAGGAGCTTCTGTTCTTCCTGGATGGGTCTCAAGGCTCTTTGGGTCATTTTAAATCCATCATATATCTTTAACCAAGACTTGCAAGGGGTGTGTGCCATATGAGGAAATGTTATACCTGTATAACTCCACAGAAAGAAGCCTTGTCAGTAATTAAAATTCTACGCAAAATAACAAGAAGATCTTCATCAGATTCTTTATATTCATATAAAATCTGTTACCATGGGAGCTAGCATTGAATAGCAAGGTAGGCAACATCAGTAATGTTACATTACATTTGCCCTGTAGCCACTGGAGGGCCCCTTAAAATAAAGTCACCTTTTATCTTTGCTTTCTGAATAAACATAAAACTGGATTTTTAGTGCAAAATCCTGATTTCAAGGTTATTGATGCCAGACTAAATTAATACAGTCTGTGCGATAGCATACAAAATCCCCTGCAAAGCCAGGGATACTCCTGTCTTTTGAAAGCTTGACATTTGTTTTTCATCATGAACTTAAAGGTCACCAGCTACAGATGAATCAGGACACCTACTTGAGTTTACATTTACATGCATTTTATTTTATTCCCACATGCACTTTTTTATAAGATCTCTCACTGGAATAAAACTGTAGTCCTCTCTTATTAGCCAGGTTTGAAAAACTAAGAGAGTTATCAATCTACTATATTTAAGAACAAACTAGTTGTTTTTAATTTCATTATATTGCAGTTCCGAGAAATATATACATTTTCTTTTACCTATCTGCTGATAACTACTGCTTACATCAAACATCACCTGTCTCTAAAATTATCTATAAACATGAAAAAAATGAGATTGATTGATTAATCCTAAATCACTAATTTGCTACTTTTATAATCTCACATGTTTGCTAAAATACTGTCTATTTTGCATTGTCAAAGTAATTGAAAACTGGTTTGTGCGTATCAGTGCTTGTTTAATTTTTATTTCATTTCTGGAGTGATATGTCCGATTAAACAAAATGCAGGATTCAGAATTTGGAATGAATCAAAATGCAGGATTTGGAATTTTCAGAAGATGTGCTCCACCTCTCCTGCGTAAGAATTTTTTGGTGATGTTCAGGATAGGCATGTGACCTGTACTGCTGCATAGATTTTGTGAAACCAAATAATATTTTATATTTTTACCAAAATACTTGTGGAGCTGACAGAGCATGATGCATTCATTTTCCTTGATTTTGTAGTGAGGGAAAGGCTAGCATGAATAATTCAAAAATAATGCTGAGACTGTTAAGATTTAGTACTGGAGAGGTCATCACAGTTGGGAGAATGAGCTAGGAGACTATTACTATTCCACGATCTTTGAATCTCAAGGTGACATCATTATTATTTCTCTATATCTATAATGTGGTGCAGCAACCAACTTATTGCAGTGTTTCTCATGTAGGGTAGAAAGATCAATTACATACAGACCTCAAAATGTGAACTATAAGCATCGTGTCCAATAAAACTGTCATTAACAGTCACCACAATTTTAGCTGTATGCTTCCAGGTCAAGCTGTTTTAAAAACGATAACTGACATTGAAAGGTTGAATAAAGAACACTCATTCTAAAGGGAGCAATTTTTTAGCCAAATAACTTAAACTCTTTTATTAACAAATGTGTTGATTACTTCCCTGACAGTACAAAAGTTTTTAATCTTGAATTTTAAATGTTCAGATCTCCCCCCGTCCCACGCACTTTTTTAAACAAAATAGTATTCACCTTCTGCCTTGGAAACACAGAGATTTGCAACATGATCAACATCAATGGTAAGCATTGTTGAACACAGATAAAGCATGCCCATGCAATCTGATTGAATTTATTCCTGTTTTCAACAAGAAGCTGAAAGGCATTACCCAAAATAGAACTTATATAAGATTCGTGTTTACCATATTTCATATTAACTATTGCGTTTCCTTCCCATATACTGGTAGCTAAATTTGTTCCTCACAGAATATATGGTATCCAAAATAATTAAGGTCACCCACAAATATTCAAAAGTAATGTGTGACAGCAAACAGCCTTCAGTACTGCAGAACTATCTCTCTTTTGGATAAACACTGATTTGTATGTTTAATTAAATATACATTTACCCTAGAGACTGTTCCTCAAGAAACATTATTCTTCCAATCAACTCTTTCTATTTTTTTTGTTATCATTTTCACATCAACTTGAATTATAAATAGTAGTTTTGAAATAGAGAGCTTGGATGGGTGTTACGTTATGCCTCCAATAATGCTTTGATATAAATACTTTCAAAGATATTTTAAAACTTGTGCTGTACATTTAAAGAATATTTAAGACAAAGATTACATTTTGTTATTTAAACAAGAAAATCACTCTTCTCCTTCCTCAATTCTTTCCATAGAATTTAAGACCAGCAAGGATCAATGTAATCATCATTTCATCAGCAGCAATGGGTGAGCACTGTTAGTGCCATGCACAGGCTATATCTTTTCCCAGACAGAAACTGAATGTCAAGTGGTGGGAAAAAATTGTTCAGTAGTTCCAGTATCTGATTCCTTGGTAGTCTTCACGAGTACTTGTGTGCTGATACCTGTCAATCCAACAAATAGTGAGTTAGCTGGCTGCTTTATTCTTCTGAATTCCATCTTCTAACATTGTTCTCTGACACTGAGCACTTTGGCAATTAGATGATACACCAAATAATATTCATATGATGGATCAATGGTATGCAAGGAAGGCTGATTAAAAAGGAAGACCCTTTATCAGTTTGGTTTGCAAAGATCTTAAGATGAGCAGAGCCAGAAAGAAAGAAAATGGTGATTGGACAATGGAATTTAGCCTAGCTAATTTGAGGAGGGAATCAGTAGCTAATAGATCACCTAATGCTCCCATCAGAAACTTAAAACACCGTCTTTTTTTAAACATACAGGCAGATTTTTAAAAAAGAGAATAAAATGGTGGCCTTCTAAACCAAGAAGGTTTTTTAGCTTGCCCAAATATTTGTGCAACAATTTTTTGGCATGCAGAATGAAGTTGACCCTTGCGCAGATGGCCAGCACAAGATTTGTGCATGACCTAAGTCCCATTTTGAGAGCCTAAGTGAACTTAAATGGCACTTGTAACCCTTTTGCTGACCATCTGCACAGAGGTGGATTTCATTCTTTAGAATACATGCGATCAATAGGCAACAGAGTAGGACAAACTGCTTTGAAGATTGCTTAGGACAGTAACAATGTTCATAGTTTCATCATGGAAGGGGCCAAAAATGTGAATGTTGTGGCTTGTACAGGTTGAACCTCTCTCATCCAGGACTCTGGTCCAGCAACATCCATAGCCCAGGCTAAACTGGAGAGCCCCAGCCACAGAGGTTGAGAGTGGCTGGGAGCAGAGCCAGTCTAATCAGTGGTAGCCTGCAGTGCCAGTAATCTGGGGACAGGGAGCCCTGGGAGCAATTGTCTCCCCAGACTGAGCTGGGGGCAGGGACCAGAGCCCTGGGAGCGGTCTGGGGGCAGCAGAGGCAGGCAGGTGGGCCAGAGGAGATCAGGCCTCTGGGTTCTCTTGGGGCAGCAATGAGGAGAACTCAGACACTTGATTTCCCCATGTCCAGTGAATTCCCATGTTTGGGGCCACTCTGGTCCCAAGGGTTCCAGACCAGGGAAGTTCAACCTACAGGAGTTTGTTACATCTGTAGTATAAGAAAACCCAGGTGACTGTCCTCACAAGGGAGGATAAATGGTCTTGGAGTAAAGTAACTTGAACAGGGCCTAGGAGAAATGGGTCCAACTCCTGGCTCTGCTATGGACTTTTTGCATGAATACAAACTTTAGTTTCCTATGTAGAAAATGATACAGATAATACTTCCCTAGGTCACAAAGAGGTGATGAAGATTATTTGAATTTGTGCGGTGTTTAGGTATTCTAAAATTTGCAACCATATAATTAGCTGGAGTGTCCAATAAGTACAGCTAGAATAGAGTATACGGAGAATGTCTGGTCTAGCAGTTAAGTACAGGACCGTTACATCTTAAGTCTCCTGCTTCCAAGTGTGTGAACGCAGGACAAAAGACAACTTTGTTCATTATTGAAAAGTTTAGGCGCCATCATATCTGCTTAGGTTTCTGTTTGATTTACTTCCAGTAAGATACTAAGTGCAAAATTAACAAAATCTCACATAATGCTACATTGAAAATTTAAACAGGAAAAAGTCAGGAAATAGTGAGGTTATAGCTTTCATAATCACATTTCCCCATGCTGCTCACATTTGGGTCAGTTTTCAGAAGAACAACTTCTTTTTTGTGAGTTCAGCTTCTGCTGAAAAATTAAACACCCATCTGTGAATTGCAGGTATCGTTCGGAGGACTGGCACTTTATGAATTTGATTATTTTGTTCATTGTTTTTGAGTTACAAGTAAGCAAATGTCCTTTATATATTTTAGCTGAAAGAGTGTATTCCATTCTACCATTGTTCATATATAGCTACAGGGATTGTCCTCATATTTTCCAGGGTTTAGACTAACCTTGGAAAGTTTCAGACTTAAGAATGGAAAAGAAAAGGTTATTTCAAAAGATTAAACAAAAAATCAAGCCTGGTCCTACAATGGGATGTAACCAAGTGTACTATTACACTGATGCAAAGCTTCAGTGGTCCAAACTGAGCTCCCACATCTGTTCATAGGAGTGACGCTCCAATGGAGACAATTCTATATGGAGGAGGGGCTTCGCTTTACTGCAGTGGGAGAAATTCCCTTTTCCTCTTACTGTTTACAGTTTTAAAAGTAACAGAGAAGACAGGATTTTCCCCCAAAATAAGCAAGTCTAAAAAATTCAAGTATGCCGTATTCTACTGAAGTCAATGGACCTCCACATTGTCCCAGAGGATTGCACTAGGTGGATCCTAAAGCTTTTAAAGTCTTTGAAGGCAGAAACCATGTCGTCTTCTTTTCACTGCAAAGTACCCTGTTATGTCCTGGAGGCTATAAAAAAAATGAGATTTCACTCTCAGCCCTGTGTAAGGAACAGCATATTTGAAGAATGCCCT
Source organism: Pelodiscus sinensis (assembly GCF_049634645.1). NCBI lineage: Eukaryota > Metazoa > Chordata > Testudines > Trionychidae > Pelodiscus > Pelodiscus sinensis. The sequence goes on from NC_134718.1 coordinate 49,979,046, forward strand.
GGGATGCTCACTTGGGACTGGGGTAACTCTGAGCCCTCTGACCCACTAGCCTGGGCTTGCTCTCTCACTCTGTGCTGCTGTGACAAATGGTAGACTGCTTAGGAGTCCCCCACACTCACCAGCATTCTCGCAGGCAGGGACACACCCAGATGCAGTTACATGCAAGCTTTGGCCAGCCACTGTATAAACCAACAATAGAGAGGCGGCAGGCAAAATAACCTTGAGGTCCCCAGCCTAAGACCCCAGAGCTGAATCATCCTGCCCTGGTCAAAACTCAAACCAGTATGAATTTATTACAGCCAGTCCCCGGGTTACGTACAAGATAGGGACTGTAGGTTTGTTCTTAAGTTGAATTTGTATGTAAGTCGGAACTGGCGTCCAGATTCAGCCGCTGCTGAAACTGACCAGCGGCTGACTACAGGAAGCCCGAGGCAGAGTTGCTCTGCCCTGGGCTTCCTGGAATCAGCTGCTGATCAGTTTCAACAGCGGCTGAATTTGGACGCCTGGGACAGAGCAGCTGGGGTGCTGCCGGGTAGGTCCCCACAGCGCCGCACCTCAGCGCTGCGGGGACCAACCCGGCAGCACCCCAGCTGCTCTACCCCAGATGTCCCCAAGTCAGCCGCTGCTGAAACTGATCAGCGGCTGATTCCAGGAAGCCGGGACAGAGCAACTCTGCCTCGGGCTTCCTGTAGTCAGCCACTGGTCAGTTTCAGCAGCAGCTGACTTGGGGACGCCTGGGGCAGAGCAGCTGGGGTGCTGCCGGGTTGGTCCAGTAGCGCAGAGAAGCGGCGCTGCGGGACCAACCCGGCAGCGCCCCAGCTGCTCTACCCCAGGCGTTGTTGGAGAGAAAAGCCTGGTCTGCTGGGGGGACGCGGGTGGCAGGACCGCCGAGACGCGCCGCGGTCCCGCCCGCATCCTCCGCGGCTTTGCGTCTCCCTGGTCTGCTGGGGGGGGGGGGCTCCCCCCAGCAGACCAGAGAGACGCGGAGCTAAACCGCGGAGCATGCAGGCAGCGGGACAACCCAGACGCGTCGCGGCTGTCCCGCTGCCGGAGTGCTCCGAGGCTTTGCTCCCCGTCTCCCTGGTCTCCTGTCTCCCTGGTCTCTGGGCGTCCTGCCGCTCCCGTCCTCCAGGGCGAGAAAAGCCCCGTTCGTAACTGCGGATCCGACATAAGTCGGATCCGCATAACTCGGGGACTGCCTGTATTCAGCTCTCCCCTTTCTCAATGTGGAGAGGAATATGCAACAAAACTGTGTTAACCAAGCTAAGATTTTTCCTCAGACACTCCACTTAAAGGCACACTGGCTAAGATTAAACATACAGCAAGTTTATTAACTACAAAAGATAGAGTTTTAAGTTATTTTAAGGGATCGCAAACCAATCAAAGCAGATTACTTAGTAAATAAACAAAACAGCAAACTACATCTAAAATATTTGAAAGTCTGGATATCCTTTAGCAGTTTTCACCCTAGCTATTGATTCGAGTAGGCTTGCAGATTTTTAAGCACAAGCTGCACTTACTTTGCCGCTTGAGATTCCCCATCCCTATTCCAAGATCTTAATTTTATTCAAAGCTTCTCTTAGGTGTTGAGTTATGTGGGAGTGAAAAACAGATCATACCACTTATAGGGTATGTCTACACTACAGCGTTATTTCGAAATACGTCTACACACAAAATGCATTTCAAAATAGAATTTGGCTATTTCGAAATAGCATGTCCACACTGAGTGGACGCTGAATCTCATTTAAGGCCAGCCGGAACCAGTTCCGGCAGGGCATCAGGTCAGGAGTAACTTTGAATGGCTGCTGCCTGAGGCTGAGGCCTGTGCTTAAAGGGACCCACCCCCCAGACAGCTGTTTCTCAGGTTTTCCTGCTTGCTTGCCTACCTCGCTGAGGGACAGCAAAGCATTTTTTTCTCTGCGTGCTCTGATTGCCTCACTCGGGACACCACAGCACTCTGCAGCATGGAGCCAGAGCTGCCCCTGGGCACTCTGGTGCTTCTCTTGGATGTGTTGCTGTGAGCCTAGTTGCATTTTCTGCAGGCTGCCATCTGGGAGGTCCATCGGGGGCTGTCAGTATCCAGGAGGCCCTGCGGGATAGCTTCCACCCTGAGGAGCACTAACAGTCTCTCTGGTGTTCCCCACTGGGGGCTTGTACCTCATTCCTCCCTCACATCCTTACACTTACTCCTCCCTAACTCCCCTTCCTGCTGTCAAATAAAATACATGTATTTTCATGAACACAAACTCTCTTTATTTAACAAAACTGGGGGAGGGGAGGACGGAATGAAACTCTAGTGAGACTGGGGAAAGGAGGTGGGAGAAGGGAGGAGAGAGTGTGGGAGACGGGAGGGGGAAACCTGGGAGGAGAGAGGTGGAAGGGGGAAGCAAGGGAAAGAAGGGGGAGGGGAAGCTCAGGGTTGGGAGTCTCGCCAGGCCAACTGTCTCCCAGCACTGCGGGTGTGGGGCCCTCGGCATCTCTGGGGGGATGGGGAGAGGATGGAGGGTGGGGAGGGGATGGAGGGTATGAAGGGAGAAGCAGGAGGAGGAGATGGAGTGGGAGGAGGAGTGGTAGCTGGAGAGGCAGTAGGCGCTGGAGCCGCAGGAGGCAGCACACTATGCACCAGGGTCTGTAGGTGCTGGCAGATGGCATGGCCCTGGGCAAGCTGCTCCCACCGGAGGTGCAGGTCTTCTTGCACCCAATGCGGAGGGTGCGGTACAGGGCTTGCAGTGTCCCCAGGTGCTGCTGTTGGTACCCCTCCACTGCACGGGTAGTCCTGAGGAACCCTCGGGTGTGGGAGCATGTTCTGAGTGGTATGGTGCGCCCTGCATGCGCAGCTGGTGCGGCTGTGGAGAAACAAGAGAAGTGGTTAGTTATCCCTGGGGACACAGTGGGTGAAGCCCAGCTTCCCTCTGCAAGGTGAAGATGACCGTTCTCTGCACCATCAGAGCCAATGTGCTTGTATAGAGGCCATGTTTGGCATGTCCTGATACCCCCGGGAGTGGGAGCTTCCCTGAGACCACACCCATGCCCCTGTGCTGTATATCGTGTGGGTTGGGTGAGGGGGGTGTCCCCTTCCTCTGTGTAGAGTGGCCTTGTGGAGGGAGGGCATCCTGCTGTGTCCCATCCCGGAGTCAGGAGATTGTCATGCCTCTTCACACATGTGTGGCTAACAGGGTAAGGCCCCTGTGTGGCAGCCAGCTGAGGCCACATGCCCGGGGTAGCATGGCACATGCTCGCACATGTACAGGTTGCTGCATGATCCGTGGACAGCAAGGCCCACACGCACAATCCCTGGTTTCTGTCTGCTCCCCCCACATACAGGAACAGTGATGGTACTCACTTGTTGTTGCCTCCCTGGCCTCGGATGACACTGGCGAGAGGTCCGCTGGGGCAGCTCGGAGGTTCTGGCTGCTCAGCACGCTCTGTCTGGTCTGCTAAGGCTCCTGGCTCTCCTCCTCCTCCTCCTTAAGCCCCTGATCAGGGCCCTCTGCCCCAGGGTTGATGACCACCTGGGGGGCACGGACCGTCCCGCCCCCCAGGATGCGGTCCAGGGTGTTGAAATGGGGCTTCTTGGAGTGTGTGCTCCTGGTTGGGAACTGCCCCCTGTGGCCCCGGCATATGCCTACCAAAGCTCTTTTATTTTCATCTGCACCTACTCCTGGGTGCGGATGTGGCCTTTGCTGGCCATGCTGGCAGGTATCCTGCCATAGACAGCCACATTCCTCCATCTAGAGTGGAGATCATGGACATTGGAGGATTCCCCCCAAACCTCAATGAGGGTATGTCTACACTACCCCGCTAGTTCGAACTAGCGGGGTAATGTAGGCATACCGCACTTGCAAATGAAGCCCGGGATTTGAATTTCCTGGGCTTCATTTGCATAAGCGGGGAGCCACCATTTTTAAAACCCCGCTGGTTCGAACCCCGTGCAGTGCGGCTATACGGGGCACGAACTAGGTAGTTCGAACTAGGCTTCCTAGTTCGAACTCCCGTTATTCCTCGTGAAATGGAATCTGTCTTTATTGAACAAAACTGGGGGAGACTGGGAAAAGGAGGTGGGAGAGGGGAAGAGAGAGGCTGGGAGAGGGGAGGGCAACTTACATGGCCCATCTTGTACAAAGACAGAAGAGGGGCTAGGGAAAGGTAAGTGGAAGGAGGTGAGGGAGGAATGGGGTACGCCCCCCCGATGGGGAGGACTGGGCTGGCTCTGCAGGCTCTGCAGGCTTCTGGGGGTGGAAGCTCTCCTGCAGCCCCCCAATTGCCCCCTCTCCCCAGATGGCAGCCTGCGGCAAGTGCAGCCGGTCTGATGGCCGAGTGCTGTGATGTGCCCAGTGTGGGCATTCCGGGCACGCCAAGCCAGGACTGCTTTGCAAGTGGGACACCCCTGAGAACTGTCTGTCCGGGGTGGGGGTCGGGTCCCTTTAAGCACAGCCCTTGGCTAGCCTGAGACAGCATCTCCACGCTCTAAGTCCTCCTCTGATGCCCTGCCGGCACTGCTTCCGGCCATCCTTAAGCCTGGTTCAAGGGTCCACTTAATGTGGACATGCTTGTTCGAATTAGCAAAATGCTAATTCGAACTAGTTTTTTAGTCTGGATCCGTTAGTTCGAATTAGCTTAGTTTGAATTCACTAATTCGAACTAACTTAGTTCGAATTAACGTTGTAGTGTAGACGTACCCTGGAGTATTCTTAACAAGGTTTACCAGCTGGGGCATAAGCTTCTCTAAGGCAGTGTTTCTTAATGTGGTCCGCGCAACCACTTTGAGAAACCTGTTAACTGGCTGCACTGGTTTGTTTACTTACTGGCGACGTAGCCATGGAGCCTTGCAGCTCCTATTTGCTCTGTTTCACCATTTGCAGCCAAAGGGAGCTGCAGGAAGAGGTGTGGGCCAGGCTGCTGCTTCCCACAGTTCCCCTTGGCTGCAAACGGCGAAACAGAGCCAATTGTAGCTGCAAGGCTCTGTGGCCATGACACTAAACAAACCGGTGCGGCCAGTTAACAGGTTTTTCAAAGTGGTTTCGCAGACTACTTTGAGAAACACTGCTCTAAAGCCTACTGTTTTTGCTAATGGCTCATTACTGTGAATAGGCTCTTTACAACTATCTGTCTAGGAAGCATTGTGCCTAATGGATGTTACCTGGATATAGCCACATTTGAAAGACGGATACATAGTCAATATTTGTAACTTCAGCTACAACAGTGATACAAATTGGATAACCATATTCATCAAATCACACTTTTCCAGCAACACCGTACATGGCCCATCTTGTACAAAATGCATTATACTTGTGCCATAAACGAATTATACTAATATTACTATGATAAATATGAAATATAGTATCACAACATGCAGTTGGTTTGCCCAGGAGTTTCTCTCCAGAAAGCAACTGTGACTCTCATGACATCCTCCTGAGTTACAATGCCTTCAATATATCTTTTTTGCACAGGGAGGGAAGTGAGCTGCATCAGCCCATTTCAGAAGGCAGGAATGCTGGCTGGAGCATGGGTGGGTAGGAGCCATGCTTCCACTTCTACTACACCTCCCTGTCCACATGTTCTCCCTGCACTTGTTTGGTGGTGGAGAGGGAGTATGAGGTATACAGCCCCTGCTTTCTCTACTATACCTGGATTTATGTTCTTTGAAGGGTCACAAGATAGTGCGGCCTTCATTTTCTGCATTGCAGTACAGAGGCCAAAATAAATAAATTTTTAATAATAATGATCAACTCAACAATTGTGTTTGCCATCACACATTTTTAATAATTAAACATTTTGGAGTGGAATTAATTCAAAGTACTTAGAAAAGTTTGCACTGTTTTGACCTACACTCTGCTCCTTAATGTGTACAAATGCAATGTGTTGGGTATTGCAATAATTTTTTTACATTTTTGTTCCATTACGCATACTCAGGAGGACCTCTTTATTTCAAATTTAAAATAGTCTGTGAAAATGTGTATTGACGTAGTATCTTATTAGGCTACGTGCAAAATATTCCCAGAACTAATTTTTAATTAATATAGTTCACTGAAAACTTATAAAAGATTCATACATAATATGATAAAAGAAATAAACATCTTCAATAGCATGTCATTTTACTCTTCTAATTTCTTTGTAAAGCATTGAGGGTTTTTTTTCCTCCTAACTACAAAACCTAGCCTTGTAAAATGCCTTACACTTGTATTTTGGCAGATCTGTCAACTTTGACATGCTGTGATAAAATGATACATATTAAATCAGATTCCAGTTCTGTCACTATTACTCATATTGAGTGGTATTTCACTTCACAATTAGTCCTATTTCTTTCATCTGGAGTACTAGAGTAAGATATTATTCCACAAACTGGCTCACTGAAATCAGTAAAAAAGATTTCATGTATACAAACTGGCTTTGGTCTGTCCAAAAAGACATTAAGGATGGGAGAATTGAACCCTTTATGTCTGATCCTGCAAATATTTACTATTAGGACTTTTCAAGGTAGAAAGCACAACACCTGTAATTAAGTATTTGTAAGATCATGTCTGTAGAGAAAGAAAAAAAAGGTATATTCCTGTCTCAAGATTTTTCAGTATAAAAGACCTTATGTACTCTGTGGTACATTATGCATCAAAGTTCATGGAATATTGTGAGACTGCTCCCAGAAGCCCTTCCTTACTCCCTTCCCTACCCCACAGTCTTGACCAGGAGAGTATCAATGTCTTGTGACATTTATTACATTCCATTTATTTTAGTCTGCTCCCAAATTTCCAGTTTGCACCAGAATTTTATATTACAATGTTTTATGGAACTGTTAGATGTTCTGGGGGAAAGGGCGAAATCTGGAGATTTTTATAGCTGAGCAGGGCAAAGCTGAGGCTTTTGGTTGCAAGGAAAGTATTGGAAACAATTTTGCTTTGGTGTGCCCTGGAAGCAGTTGAGGGAAACCTTTGGTGTTAATATGGGACTTCTTAGCCCTTTCACTTTTGGGCAGAAGCAATGGTGGAATTAGATTTAGGGGAGGGCAATTTGCATTCTTCATTTCCCACATCAGTAGTCTATTATGTGTCTTATAATATGTCACTACATCCAGCAACAGTAGATGCGCATGTTTGCCTTATGATTCTTCTAAAATGATCAACACTTAAATAGATAATGTTGAGATTTACATCACAGTAAGGTTTCATTACCACTGAGGTAGAAGACAGAAGTTGACATTTATCTCAAAGCTATTGTTTTAGACTGTCTGCAGACTCAGGCAGACATCAGTGTAATTTTAGGGAGGGGCCATATGTGTATGTGGCATGGGGGGCATTTCAGGAGGCCATACAGAAGTTACATTCCCTTGGGCGCTACAAAGTCTAAGTGGGTGGATGAAGTTCTGTGGCCTATGAGGTGCATGATGTCTGACTAGATAAGCATGATGATCCCTTCTGACCTTAAAGTCTATAAGTCAGCTCCCTGTGTAGCTGCATGAAGGAGGACATGGGGAAGTTCTGGGCAGGGTAAGGAACAAAGGAACATCTTTTTATGAGTGAATGGATTTTAGGGCTACAGAAGCTCCTTCAGCCAGCAAAGCTACTTTGTAGCCTAGATGGAAAGATTCCTCACCATTTAACCTTACAGACAACTTCAGTGATTGACCCAGTTTCTTAGGCAGTGCAGTAGGGGATGGGGTGTTGTTCTACATGTACTTTATTTTAAAATGAGCTTTAATGCTAATGTTAAAAGTATTAATATCACACCCCCCAAATTATGAGCATCGCAACAGAGGAGGTGAGAGGGATTGACTCATAAAGAAAGTCTTAACACGTATACTATAAATAAAGTAGATAAAAAATTGGGGCTTCCACAGTACCCGTTTACTTACTTTAACAAGGGAAATATTACAAAAATAACAAGACCATAATTCAGTAATAATACCAGTCATCATCATTAAAGCCAAACTTAATTTCATCTTGTTGGACATCTTTGACCGTGGTTCAAGTCAAAGTAATGGAGTATTCCTAACTCCTGTGCAGCTTTAGGCCCCTCAGCCATTTCAGTGAATCTTTACATTGACTTCAGTGGGCTTTGTCTCAGGCCTTAACTGTACCAGAAGACATTCTCATATAGGTAAGCTAAGTAATGAAATTATTTGTTTCAATATATATTTTAAATGGCATTGTTATTTAGTTTAAATCAATAGTTCCTCCTGATCCCTATGTAGATTTGCATAGTGCAATATTAACAAAACTACTAATGATATTGTCAATATCTGGGGTTTAGCTTGTTTTTTAAATTTCATCAAAGGCACCATTGGGTATTCTTTAATGTTATAGGAAAGGAATGATTCATTCAAGGTTCAAGCATAAGACAGGGTCAGGAAAGAAATGGTACTGGCTATAGTGATGAATTTGTGGTTTGAAGCATCATTTTATGATGCATTTTCTATTTTGTTACCAGGGGAAGTATGATGGGTGACATGCAAGTGATCACAGTGTTTTGGTGCAATGTTCTGTGATGGGCTTTTCATAAAAATTAGCTGACAATGTCATGAGTATACAAGTAAATTTATAGCTTTCATACTGGACTACCATTCCCAAAGCAATTTCCAATCACTTGGGCTTTTTATTAAGTTTATTGTTCTTTTATTGTTCAGCGGAGTGTAAGCAGCGAGATTACAAATAAATGTAAGTTTCATTGGGTATGAAGTCAAGCTTGTAGAATTAAGAAAGAAGCAAGTGAAGGAAAGCAAAAATTAATTTGAATCATCATTGGTGATATGAAAGACCACATTTCTTGTCAAATGCACATACTATATACAGGATCTGAAGTTGACATACGGTTCATGTTAAAGTTGAAACAGAAAATTCAGAAAACAGCGTGTCATTTATACTCAAAATATATTGATGAAGCTTTTGACTTTCTTACTGAAATTCATCATTGATTTTTTCCCCAGTTCACTTCCTATCTTCTTTGTTCTTATTTCTCACACCATCACTTGCTTGTAGCATAACAGAAACCAACAAGTGAAGGACAATGAACTTTCTCACTTCAGTGTCATTCTCATAATATCTTTAGCATGCAACCTTCAGCATTTATTTCCCTCTACATTTTCCCCTCAAAGAATGAATGCTTTATTATTGTGGTTAGTATCCCTACCAGCAGAGCAGAAAACCAGACTTATGGCTTTTAGTGACACATTTTAAACAGCAAGTTAGTAAAAAAAAAAAAAAGTATGTAGGTCTTCAATACTTACACAATTTTCAGGAAGCATAATTAAAATTTGTGTTCTTTTCTTGTTATTAGCACAGTGGACTCCACTTAAACTAGATACTGTTTGTCTGGACAATCAGACAATAACTGGGATCCTAAAGCAAATCGATTTGCTGTGTAGCTTGTGCTATTACTTAAGTTATAAATAAAATGATTTTTCCCCAGATAGCTCCCTGATGGCCTTGCAGTCTTTCAAGTACCAACTACAGCTTTTCATCCCTGCTGTAACTCCCCTATGGGTTCCCTGATCCATTTGCCCCCACAGCCTTGTTCCATCCCAACTCTGACTCACTGAAGTTTTTCCCCAAATGGCACTTCACTTCATATGGAAAAGAGCCAAGCGTTCAGTGGTGGAAACAAGTTCAGACACAGTTAATGCGGCATCCAAGGTAATTGTAAGATTCCTAAGAGATTCAGCCTCCAGAAAAATTTGCAAAAAGCCACTATCCTGTTCCTTTCTATCTCTGAATGGCAGCATTTTATTATAGTTAACGTTACACATCACTCAAGAGGGCGCTTTATTCAGACAGTTAGATTATTGCTAATAGTTTGCATCCCAAGAGTAAGGCAATTCAAAGTTCTTCTTTTTTTTCCAGTGTCAGGTGGAGAAGACTGACATTTGAACAAGAGTTTGGTAGGTGACAATCAGTCCTGGCCCACCCTGTCTCTGTAGAGATTGTATTAGCACCTACCATCTAGCAGTTAGGGTTGCTGTGCTGATGCTGAAAGCCTCACACGTCAATTGTGCTTACTCATGAACAGTCCCATTGAAGCTGATGGGACTACTCATATGATTAAAGACTACTCACCTAGGCCTGGTCTATACTAGACCAGGAAGTTCAGCTTAAGGTATGCAACTTCAGCTACACTAAATGAATAGCTGGAGTTGGCTTACCTTAAGTTGAGCACTAGTAGCATCCACACAGCGGGAGGCCAACTGGAATGCTTCCCTTACTCCTCACAAAAGGAGGAGTATCGGATGTTGGTGGGGGCTATGCTCAGCATTCAATTTTCTACACTAAACCTGCTAAATTGAACACCAGAAGATTGACTTCCAGAGCGCTGATCTTTCGGTAAATTCAGATGTGCCCTTTGACATCAAGCTCAGGTTGAAAAGACTAACATGTTTTTCTACCAGGCCCGTTTATGTTGTGGGTGAATTATGCCTTCTGATATGTGGAAACATTCCTGTTAAAATAAATGGAAACCATACAAGAGCAGGAACAGAACATGCCACCTTACCAACTCTTTATTTGCTAACCAGGGGTATGTCCACACTACCCCGCTAGTTCAAACTAGCGGGGTAATGTATGCATACCGCACTTGCTAATGAAGCCCGGGATTTGAATTTCCCGGGCTTCATTAGCATAAGCGGGGAGCCGCCATTTTTAAATCCCCGCTGCTTCGAACCCCGTGTAGCGCGGCTACACGGGGCTCGAACTAGGTAGTTCGGACTAGGGTGCCTATTCCGAACTACCGTTACTCCTCGTTTCACGAGGAGTAACGGTAGTTCGGAATAGGCACCCTAGTCCGAACTACCTAGTTCGAGCCCCGTGTAGCCGCGCTACACGGGGTTCGAAGCAGCGGGGATTTAAAAATGGCGGCTCCCCGCTTATGCTAATGAAGCCCGGGAAATTCAAATCCCGGGCTTCATTAGCAAGTGCGGTATGCATACATTACCCTCCTAGTTCGAACTAGGAGGGTAGTGTAGACAATCCCTTGCCTCTTTAGGAAAGCTGAAATTAGTAATTTTATACTCTTTTATGTGTTTATTTTAGAAAATTGGTAATCTCACAGAAATAGCAATAGGAAAGCAAGAAAATGGTAGGAGTAAAAATGGCCCATATTTTCCCCATAACACAATGGAAGTATATTGAGAGGTTGAAGTAAAAATCAATACAAAGTAGAATATAACAGCCATAGAGTTCAAATAAAGTGCATTCACTCCCTAGTTCATCTGAGAACTTGCTGACATATACATGCAAAATTGCATTAAAATCAGAATGTATTGCTATCAATAATAATGAAGAACTTCGCTATGCTTTTTCTCTTCATTTCAGCTATACATTTCTCCATAAATATACCACCTATGTTAGGGACTCAGTCTTGAGCCTCTTAAATTAACAAAAAATCTCAAACTACCTTTGATGCAGGTTTGGTCCCTAGATCATTTTTTAATACATAATAAAGTGATAGTTATATAATTTGATGTTAGACTGTCCCTTGAAAAATGCACAAGGAATAAAATTCCAGTATTTGGAAGTATCAGGGAGGTAGTTCCAAATCACTATTAAATTCAGTTCTCTTTAGATAAACATGGCAGTGCTCTTTTGATTCTCAGATATATATCTATATGAGACTGGTGTGTTTGCACAGTGGTTATTCAGTTGTTAGGTTCAATGCATATTCACTCTTTGCTACTGAAAACTGGTATACCTTCTAATTTTAAATGTAATGGAATTGGCTTTAGGAGGACTACATGCCAGAACCAGGGGCTAATTTCATTCCCTGTCCTGAGGGGAATATAGGGGCTGGGGAATCCCCTTTCTGACTCACAGAGATTAGGTGAAAATTATAATATAGTGCCAGTCCCATTATATTTCCTGCACTGACCTTCTGGAGATCCTGGTGACTGACATGACCAAAGAAAACTCTGATACTGTAGTTTTAATTGAGTGCACTGCTAGAGGGTTAAGAGATACGTTTTTGTCAAAGTCTATAAATATATCATTCTGGCCTCTTGGGCTACGTCTACACTGGCCCCTTCTCCGGAAGAGGCATGCTAATTTTGAACTTTGGAATAGGGAAATCTGCGGGGGATTTAAATATCCCCCGCGGGATTTAAATAAACATGGCCGCCGCTTTTTTTCCGGCTTGGGGAAAAGCCGGAAAAGAGCGTCTAGACTGGCGCGATCCTCCGGAATAAAGCCCCTTTCTACTTGCAAGTAGGAATAAGAGATCCTCCAGAACAGGGCTTTATCGCGGATTTCCCTATTCCAAAGTTCACAATTAGCATGCCTCTTCCGGAGAAGGGACCAGTGTAGACGTAGCCTTGCAGTTTCTTAGAGATTCACCAAATTAGGGGCAGGAGCCATGGTTATATGCATGTAGAGACAAACTCCAACCCCAATGGGCAGATGTAGGGGGAATCTTCATGAAGGCCTGTCTTTCCCAAAGTCCCTCTCCCACAGGTTTTTCCAAAGGAGTGAATGATCTATGTGAAATAGAAAATATATGCTATATAACAGTGGTCCCTAATGTGGTGCCCGCAGGTGCCATGGCGCCCGCTGGGGTATTTATGTGCACCCGCCAAAACATCTAGGCTGGCCCCGCCCCCAGGGTGTGGCACATGTGTGGTGCCAGCCCTGGGCGCGTGGCGCAAGAGCGGTCCCTGCCCTGGGCGCGCGGCACATGTGTGGTGCCGGCCCTCAGCGCGGGGCGTGTGGGTGCCCCCTATCCCGGGCACACGGCACATGCACGGTGCCAGCCCTGGGTTCAAGGTGTGTGGGCGGCCCCCACCCCCATGTGTGTGGCGCATGCGTGGCTCCAACCCTGGAAGCATGGTACGTGAGCGGCCCTGCCCCCGGACGCCCGGCACGTGAGCGGCCCCACCCCTGGGCGCCCGGCAGCCACGAAAGGTTGGGGACCACTGTTATATAACCTTCTACAGAACAGCTGTAGTGAGACTTGATCTGTAAGTAGATTTATTCTGTGCTTTAGCCATTTAGAAAACATTTGATTGATAAAAATGCAATTAAGCAGTCATTTTTTAATTCTCCCATGTTATTCCTCCCTTTTCTTTACATTATCAAATCTGGACATCTTTTACTTCTCATGGTAGTTTCATGTTCTCTCAGTCTGTCTGTCCCCTATTGAATCTGAATACCTCCCAGTCCTTCATTTAATTTAATACTAATGTTATCAGTATCTGATTTCTAGATACAATGAAAAAATGCTTTGTAAGAATCTGATTGAAATCCTACTGAGCCAATGAGGCTTCTTCAACCTATTTCAATGGATTGGATACAGCCCAATGTGCCTGTCCTGAACAATGTAGTAAAGGAGCCAGTTTATCTCAGTCTGTTTGTTTCACATTTATTTTTAAATAAAGGGCTTTTATTTTGCCCATCAAAATATACGGTAAAGGATGAGAATGGAGACATCCATTCTGGCTGCAAGCCAAGCCAATTTGGCTAAGATGCAAGTTTCCTATAATTTAAAGATTTGCTATAAACAAAAAAACATTGTTGTTCCAGTCTTTATTTGGCTCTTTGCAACTTTAAAAAAACAGCCCTCAAACCATTAGCTTTTAAATTAGTTTAGAAAAAAAATTCTTCAAACTTTCTTTCCCAGAAGATAGACTGGCTTCTCGTTTATACTAACTCACTCTTGGTACAATAGCTGGCTCCAGAGTAGCAACCTTAGATCCAGTTTTGCAACTCCTACTCTTGCAAGTTATTTTTATTTATGTCCCACTCACATGTGTAAGGATTACTTATGTAATAAATGATTGGAGGCTCTGGCACCAGTGGAGGAATGAATTGAGCAACCACTATAAAACCTTACTGTCATTGGATCCAAAAGAAAATATGTTGAAAAACTTTCAAGGTGGCAAAAGCAAACATTTAAATGGTTAGGGAGCACGGGATCGGGGGGCAGAAAGTTTCATATTGAAAAATGTATCAAATATTTGAAAACTCAGGCTGATTGTAAAATGTCAAGATATTGATCCAATCTTGCAAATCTTATATTTCATCAAAAAGGTTAGTAGCGATTGTATATCTAACATAGTGAATGCCAGGGAAAATGAGGTAGGGTCAGAAGCTAAAATAGGGAAAGAACAAGTTAAAATTACTTAGACAAGTTAGATGTCTTCAAGACACATGGGCCTGATGAAATACCATCTTAGAATACTCAAGGGGCTGATTGAGGAGAGATCTGAGCCATTAGCTAGTATCTTCAAAAAGTCATGGAAAATGGATAATATTCCAGACGACTAAAAAAGGGAAAATATAGTATCAATCTATAAAAATGGTAAATAAGGACAACCCAGGGATTTACAAACCTATCTTTCCAGGTACTGAAGATAATGGAACAAATAAGAATGAAATTCAATAAGGACAAATGCAAAGTACTCCACTTAGGAAGGAACAATCAGTTGCACACGTACAAAAAGGCAAATGATTGCCTAGGTGTCATGGAGGATCATAAGCTAACTATGAGTCAAGAGAGTAACACTGTTGTACAAAAAGCAACCATCATTCTGATTAGCAAGAGTGGTGTAAGCAAGACACAAGAAGTAATTCTTCTGCTATACTATGCACCGATTAGGCCTCAGCTTAGAATAGTGTGTCCTGTCGTGGATGCTACATTTCGGGAAAGATGTGGGCAAATTATAGAAAGACCAGAGAAGAGCAACAAAAATGATTTAAGGTCTAGAAAACACCACCTGTGAGGAGAGAGAGAAAAAAATTAGGTTTATTTAGTCTGGAGAAGAGAAGACTGAGAGGGGACGTGATGATAGTTTTCAAGTACATGAAAGTTTGTTATAAGAAGGAGGGAGACAATTGTTCTTAACTTCTGAGGACAGGATGCTAAGCAATAGGCTTAAATTGTATCAAAGGTAATTTAGGCTGCACGTTAGGAAATTAGTTTATTTATTTAAATTGCCTAAGGAGGATGTGGAATCTCCACCACTACAGTTTTTTAAGAGTAGGTTAGAAAGACACCTGTCAGGTCTATACAATATTTAGTTCTACCAGGAATATAGGGGACTAAACTATTATTAACTCATGCAGTATTTTCTCATCCTACGATTCTATATTCAGTCATTCTCTCATTCATGTTGTTGTTGTTGGTGGTGGTAGTGGGGTTTAACTTTAATTAGATTTGCTTCTCTGTCTGTAATAATCAATAAACAATACTTACACTGATTTTTACTTTTTGTTGGTTCTGCCTATGTGAATTTGAGTTCCTTGGACTGATCTCAGGAGGACAGCTTTATTTCATTAAACCTATGACTGCAAGCCATTTTGTTTCATGAGGAGTCTTTGGGAGGTCTAATATGTTTTGAGCGGGTAATGTTTCCATATGTTGTGATTCCATTCATAATCCATTATTTGGATAATTCCTCATTTGTGAGGCCTGGAGAAATTCTGGTATTCACAGGCATTTTTTGAATATTTATAAAATGGCATAGTAGAGCTTGGAGTATCAGTTGACTTGAAAGGAAGAGGCAAGATCCTCAGCAGTTCTCACATTTAAGTGTAAGTTTGATTTTTTTTTTTCACAAAAATGCAAATTGCAGTGTTGGGAGAAAAGGCATTATTGAATATGAGAATTATATTTTAAAATAGTTAATATAAGCAGCTGTAACAGAATATCTGTATATAGCATGAATATAATTTTACTAACAAGAAACTATTTTGCAAGTTAAAATGTTAGCCAAAAAAAATCACTTAGCTTTATAGGACATATTGCTATTTTTCCTAAACCATTTAGATAAAAAGTCTTTATGACAGTTAGAATGGTGGCACATTCTTAACTTAAAAATGTTCCAGTAGGTAGTAAAAGAATATGGTCTGGTATTTGTAATGGAGGCTCATATTGAGCAGCAGTCTGGTCTTTCTGACATATCTCGTCCCATGTGTTTGAGATGCAACATTCCTAGATGTTTTCCTTGTACCATTATTCATAACATAGCTGAAATTCCCACTGTAGTTTCAGCTGGAGAAGTTAATCTTTACTTCCACCTAAGAACGACTGAATTTTGTTGCTGGTATAAAATGGCTGCTAGTGGAATTACATTGATGGGTGAATATTGTGGATTTTTTTAATGAAAATTATTATTATTATTATTACTTCCCACTGAGATAGCAATTTTCATCTGAAGATGTAAAATAGTTTTCAAAGCTCAGAATTAGTCATTCTGTCATACAGCTGTAGAAAGTGAATAAAAGAGAAGTCAAGAGATTTATCCAAGGTCACACACCAAACCAGCAGCCAAACAAGGAGTAGAACATAGGTCTCTTGAATCCCAATCTCAGGTTACTATGTACTAGGCACTTCTGCCTATAATGTAAAGTGTAATATTATGACATAATGCTGGCGAAAAATAATAAAAATGATTATAATAACAATGTGCCTGAATTTCTCAATGAATAAATCATTTTTGGCAAATACACATACAGGCATATGCTATTCATGTTTGATAAACTGTATCTACTGTTCAGAATTAACCTTAAGACTTTTTTTTCTGATTAGTGGGGCCATGTTATCACAGGAGAGTAGTTGGACTGGGAGGGAGGGAGGAAGAGAAAGGAAAATGAGAACTATCCGCTCTGTGAACTCTGTGTTTCATTGAATTTATGAAGAAATATTGATTTTGGAGGCCATTTGCCCTTTTGCTCTCTGTCAGTAAGATGTAAATATTATAGAGAGGCGTTTTGTGGCATTATCTTATTAAGATGTTGAAACATTTTATTTAACACTGGAAATATTTTTATCTGAACATTACATAACTCTAACATAAAACCAGAACCTCATAGCAATTGCAGTCTGCAACTCAGATCTCTGCCTTCCAAAATTAAGATTGACCTTTGGTCAGTGTTGCATATCCCAGATCCTTACACAACAGCAGCTCCTCTGCACACATGAAGGCCCATGTAATACTATGAATGACAAGATGGAGGTGAAACTCAAGGATCTTTGGGATGGGAGTATGCATAACAACAGAGAAACCACTATTGGATATATGTGGAAATACTGAGAAGAACAAAATATTTATTGTCATTGTCTAATCTAATAATAAAAATTTTACACATATTAGTAAGTAGAGAGTATTAAATTAATGTTTAGTGCACTACAGCACATATCAGAAAAGGTCTAAATTACAAGCAGGTATTATTCGTTCTTGGTGCCAGATCATGCTTTCTTTACTCAGTGGCAATTTTGCTTTGATCTTCTTAGGACTGTTAAATCCAGATTCAGCAAGGTGCTTATGCATGTGCTTGACTTGGAGCACAAAATTATGCCTATGCTTAAAATTATCTATGTGCTTATCTGGCTTGCTGAATTTGCCTTATGGCCAGCTCCTGCTTGCATTGAACCTTTGGCATAATTTTGCTGTTTTTAAAGAATCAGGATTGGGTTTTTACTATTGAGGAGACATCTTTGTTGTTGCAGCATAAGTTTGTTCTATGGACCTTGAATTTAAGCAAAGCAGTTTTTATGGAAAGAGTGTGATGTTGTTTGTATCGATTTGGCAACTGGGGAGACAGTGTTAGTGGGTGACCTTGAAAAATGTGATAAGTGGCAAGGGTGCTGAAAGGTTGAAGCACAAATGGGATGGTTAAAAGCAGAGAGATTTCTAGTCTTTACTGACAAACAGGGGTCAAACCTTCCATGGAACTCTTCTTCATAAGAACAAGCTTTTCAGCAACCATGGAATACCTACCTCATTCTTGTGAGCATCCCAGGCAAAATATTCACAGCAAACGGGGGATCACATAAAACCTTTAACCAGTAATATCCACTAACACAAAAGCAAAGAAAAAGAAACACCTAATCCTATGCCTGTATTCTTCCCTTTCTATTAAAAAACGGTGCGGAAGGTGCTGAGATCTGTTAAAAAAATGAAATGAGTTCAGTGGGAATGGCTGGAAACTCTCTCTTAAAAGATGCAGACACTATGCTGAAGATGTTAATATCTGTAACCCTACACACATGCAAGACCCTGTAAGAAGAACTATCATAAACCAGTGATGGGCAACCTGAGGCCTGAGGGCCATTGTGGCCCACCAGGGTTCTATGTATGGCACACAAGACATTTTGTTTACTGTTATCTTCCTGGAGAGTTGCATGATTCTGCTTGTTTCTGTCCATGTAGTTTTTTCCTACCATATTACTGAACACTCTCATAAAGCAAGGGCTTATGAAGTGAGGTGTGTGCCGATTGTACACAGTATTGACTGTGAGAGCCATGTGCTCCCACTACATTCAATCAAAGCACTACTATGGTTCACTAGGCACACTCCACAAATTCTGTGTATGACAGTACAGTTAGCAATTAGTAGTTTGCTATCCTTGGAGACCATCTTGATTGTGACAATCTTGCAGCCCACTGACATGAAGGAGGGTCACTTACGCTGCCCACTTCACTAGTCTAAGTTGCCCATCACTAGCATAAGGAAATGTTTGGAAATATTTGCTGCACATTTTGCCAGGTAAGATGAAGCAAATTAAGTCCCCGCTGGGTCTAGGAAACGTTTATATTTTGCCAGACTGAGGCACAAGTTTTGACTCGTAGTTTTTTTACTACTCTCAGCACAGCATAAATTCACTGTTTTATTTAGTAACTTAGTTCCTGATTCTGGAAAGAAAATGGTGTGGGCAGTTCCCTAAGTTCACTGAATTCAATGGGGCTCTATGAGATTCTCTGTGTAGCATTGGGAAAGAATTTTTTATTTGCAGAGTAGCCTATTTAGACTATAGTTGGCCCTGAGTCCTCCCCTATTTCTCCAGTCCTCACCTCATATTTTTGGAACTTTTAGATATTTTGCAGACTTCCTGCCATAAAACAATTGTCATGTTCTAAACTGGGATGGCAGCACACCAAATAGGATGTTTTAGTTTGTGTGTAGAATTTGGAAGCATGTTTTGTAGTAAGCTGCTCCACTTTTCTACATTCAAATCATAGGAACATAGGAACATAGGGTATACTTGCTAGGTGAAAATATGTTTATTTATTGTTTTATTTTCACCTTTTCCTCTTAAGCCCCTGATATGTAGCCTACTATCAGAAATCTGGTGTGCTCTGTTAGGATAATTTCCATAGACCCATGTGGTGGTGTGTCATCAATAAAATAAAAGCAGTGAAGTAATTCTGAAATATCCAAGTATCATGCTGAATCCACCTGAATCCACAGAAATGAAAACTGCTATGGTGAATGTTAAAGAGTCCATTTATCTCAGTGAGCTATTTGAGCTAATTAAAATCTAGCAGGAAGATATCAAAAGTACAAGCAGATCAGAAGAAAGCATATTTGATAGTATTGGTGTCACATTAGCAAAAAATATAGCAAATACTGTAAATTTAGCATTCATTTAAAAAAATTAATCTTCTACTGGAATTATTTCCATTAGAAAGGAAGGGAATAATTCTATAGCTTTATGACACAATGGCAGGAGAGTATCATCTCTTTATGGATCAGAGCCAACAAGAAGGAAACAGGAAACCTGGGGGATGGGAGATAGAAACTTCAGGAAAGAATCAGACTGTGTAACTCTTTTTGCTGAAGCATTTATATAAAGACTGCTTTTTCATATGCCTGGACTCCTAATGTTTAGACATCCTACAGACACACTAATGTTTGGACACCCTGTATTGTCTAGAATGGACCTTAACTAGTCCCAGGAATTATAGGGCAGACAAGCAGGAAGCAAGAACAGAAATTGATCGTCTTAAGTAGTTCCTAGGACTCTAAGAAAAACAAGACAGTTCTGCCATTCAGTAATAAGAGAATATTCTACAACAAAGACCCCTCTTCCTTCCTATGGCTTGAAAAACAAAGAAAAGGTGCAACTGAATATTTTTGTGTTCCAAATGAGAAACAAAGCTGGCTGTGTCCATGTGCACCATTTCTAAATACTGTATGTCAGCAGTCTCTATAGGATAGCCACTATTTTTCCAGCAAAATATTGATCATACTTCCACATTATTCCTCCAAAAAGCTCTTCAGCTTCCAGTGAAATTAAAAGGTATCCCTATTTATATCTCACATTGATACATTCCCATGTAATGTAGATAGGTGGAACCAAACCTGGGACTTCTAGTACTTAGTGCAGGAGCATCTACAGACTGAGTGGAAAAGGCAGCTGGCTCTCTGCTCAGGCTGTAAGGCAAACTCATTCTCTCTCTCTCTCTGTAAGTGGTTTAAGTGCTACCACATGGGACCATACACTACACCCAGTAGGTGTGTGGCGTACACTATCATCTGGGATATCCTGGTGAAGAGCTCTGGGAAATGTTTCAGATAAAACCAAGGTACTTTTCAAAATCAAATAAGCAATTAATAAAATGACTCTGATTTTTATGTGTGTTTCAGATACCTCCTAAGATTATGAGACATAATCTCATGTTCATTAGAGGAACATTCTTCCTGCTAAAGTGCACAAAAGAGGGATTCCTCAAAAATGTTTCTTGAGAATACCTGTTCTGTAGTGGTTAATCTCAAGAGACTTTCTTAATAGCTGAAGGACTGGTACGGCTTGCATTTTGACATAATGGCAAAGCAATGGGAGAGGGGTTGGGCCCCAGGTTAGAGACTGCCATTTGTGAAAAGAATTGGGAGGAGAAGGAGTTGTAGGCCATAGCAACAGCATCAGTAACAAAGCTCTGCAGCCTATGGCATTAAGATGGAAGAGAGCTGCAGGCCATAAAAGCAATGAGAACAGAAACTGCAATTTGTGAGAGGAGATGCGAAGGGGCTGCAATCCTAATAGAGATGGCAGCCCATAGAAGTGATTTGGAGAGAAAGGAACTGACCACCACAGCTTTGGCAACATGGAACACCAGAGGTTACAGTGAAGTTACTGCAAGTCAGAGCAGCAGTAGAAACAGCAGGTGCTCACAAGGGTTCTGAGGGAAAAAAACCTCCAAGCCTCAGGAGTACAGCACTGAAAAAAGTAATCTTAGAAGCTGGTAATAATGAGTTACACTTAGAAAATGGAGTTTGGGGTACCTGGAGCCTTTTTTGTCTGTTGTGCAGATATTTCTGTTTAACATTGTGTGACTTAATAGCTTGCAGTTGACTGAATTGTGACTGTGAGTTAGGACTTTGAGGAAAACACCAAATATCATGATAGTTATGATAAAACCTTAAGACTTAGCAACACTGTTACTAGGAGTATAATTTAATATTTAAATAAGCATTGCCCAAAGCAGAACATGCTTTTAAAACTGTATGATATAGGATTACTAGACTTCTGGGTGGAGTTTAATTTAAAAAAAAACCCCAAAACCTAATCTGTTCCAGGCATAACACTTATTTTAATCCTAACCATAAACAAAGATATGCACTCACTGTCCTAATCACATGATACGTACATAACATTGTTTATATGAAGAATTTTCATTTATTACCCCTTTTATGAATATTTTAAAAGTTTCTCACTCCTGGGGTTTGAGTTACTCTTCCCTACCTATAATTTATAGTTTGAAAGGTAGGTTAAATCACTGCTATCAACTTATTTGGAATCAAACACAAATATTAACAATGAGTGAATAAGTATAAAATACACAGATAAAGCTGATATAATGAATACAGTTTTTTTCCCTATGATGTTCTAAAAATTTGGGGTTCTAAAAATTTTGAAACTGAAACATCTGTAGTTGCCAAGGTTATTCAAGGAATTCGTATGTTTTGGACTTAGTAAATACGAATGAGTCACTTTTCTGGTATCGTCAATTACTGTTAATTTCTGAGCAGCATGTTCAGAATTAGTCCCACTGTTTTCCCCATGGTTTAGGTCAGTGTGAGTCAATATTAGAGTTTTGTAGAAGCAGTGCAGTGTGTTGTTTAAAACAGCATTGGCAGATAACAAATATTCTTCAGACCAGATCTGAAGATAAATACAGATTAAAAAAAAAAAACCCTTGATCTTATTGTGATCCTAGCTACATTGAATCTCTTTCTTTTGTGGTGGTTATACATTGAACTCCATCTCTTCTTCATGTAGTTTGTCGTCACTCATATTTTTTAATTATCTGAATCTCAAGATTGTAAGTCAAATATAAATTAGGCTTATACATTAGAATACATGAATTATCCAAACCGATTGCTGACAAATTTGTGGTAGTTTTGTTTTGCTGGTTTTACAGTTTCAGATGCAATGCATTTTTTTATTTACCAATGGCTTGATTCACTCATGGTTTTGTGTAACCGAACATTTAAATTTGAACCTCTTGATCACAATTCAAATCAGACCTAAGTTAGTGGATTTTCTGAGGTGAATTGGTGGCCAATTCCTACAACCTAAGATGGTGTTTTCTTTTCTAACTTCTTGCTAATATTATTTTCTCCATGCCATTGTCCCTTGTGTCATCCATGGAAATGGTGTTTGATTGTACCTTTTAATGACAACCTTTGTCTATTTGAAAAATGGAATGGCATTTTGTAGACGTTTTCCATTAACAATCCTTATCCTATATTCCCCTTTACTCAAACAAAACAGCATCTAGTAAATTCAACATTTCCTTCAATCTCAAATTAGTCCCATGAACTAATTGATTCTCCTTGAATATTCACTGAAGTTTCAGTGGTCTTCATTCATTGTTGGCTGCATGGAAATCAGATACTGTATTTAAATATTTATTTTAAATGTGAAAAAACAAGAATGAAGTGGAGCTGTAACTTCTACTATCTCTTCCAGTGTTTCCTTATTCCTTTCTAGTTCATCTCCAAACCTTAAACTTTGAGGCTATGTAAATATCCACCAGTATCCAAACTTCCTATGGGCCTAATTCCAGGTACCAGAGCACATAAGGCCCTTGGGGCAGGGACTATGTGTTCCTATGTATTTATAAAACACCTGGCATAACAAGGATAATGAGTAAGACCTCCAGGTGCTACCACAATAGATAATAAATGATCATTATATGACTGAGTGTATATGGGATAGCAATTCTGCCTAACCAGTGCTGCTAAGATCAGCACATCTTCTGTGCCATCACTGTCCTCTCCTGTGGTACTCTTACTACAGGGCATGCAGACTTTCTTGAATATGGTAAGCTGGGGGAGACATTGCTGAGTTAGTGGAATCCCTGTTTGTTTGTTTTTCTCTACCAGGTTCTTTGTCATCTCTAGGGATCAACAGTTAATGCTTGTTCTCTCAATACTATCAATCAACTCTGCACTATAGTTTTATTTAAACCAGGTGAAAGCGTGAACCAAGAATTGAAATCAACAAAAGTCTCAACTTTATTCTCATCCTGGAGACTCCTACAGAGGAGTGCAATTTTCCCTACAGTGATATCATGTCAGATTTCATGAGGAATGGATAACAATGTCCAAGCAATTGAAATTTACAGATTCACTGAGACCCAAATCCTATCTGAGTTAGAGATACTGTTAAGAGCCAAACTCCATTTGCCTTATGATTACAAAAGTGGAAGTGTTACTGAGAAGTCCTAAGAGGTTGACCAGGACAAGTATATTTGTTTCCTTGAATTCGTAGCTTATCCTTGTTGCATCAGGTGATAGCACAAAACCAAGCTGCAAGCATTCTGGAGTGAGGGAATTCTGAATTTGAAGATGTGATGGCTGTCTTCTTGGCTGACACACAAAAATTGAACTGGAGGCCTCCTGAGTTAAAACAAAAACTTCCAGGCGTTTCAAACTCAGTTCTGGAGAATATTTGGCAGACCTGGCAGCCTGTGGGGGATATGTCCCTAAAGTGCAGCCTCTTCCCACCACCACCCTGCCCTCTCCTTCCCCTGGCACCTCATCCCCCCAAGTGACCCAGCCTTGGGGATTACCGGGGAGCCTGGTGTGGGGTGGCAGCAGTGGCTGCCCATCCCCCGCTCCTAGCAATGGCAAGAGCCTTGGGGAAGAGGGGAGAGAGAGCCCATCAACTGCGCACTGCTTCCCCACAGCTCCTGCCATAGAGAATGTGGGAGGGGTGAGACCGGCTCAGGGCAGCAGCAGCAGAGTCCCCACTAATCCCCAAGGCTGGGTCCCTCCGGGGACAGGAGGCCATGGGAAGAGAGGGCAGAGCGGTGGCAGGAAGAGGCAACTCTGATCCTCTGTGAATTGGCACAGAGGGATATTTGCAACACATGTTCATGAGTGGGTTAGCCAAGGATCTGGCTTTATTGGTTGCTGACCTATTCCTATCATCATATATACCACTGAAAAATGATAATCTTTTATGTAGTGTATGAGAAATAGGTTATCAGCAAAAGGCAGATTAGATTTTATTTATGAGTGACTGCATAGCATGTTATGGAAAATCTGGAAAGACCATAGTTCTGTTCTGAATGTCACTCCAAGAACAAATTTGCTTGCTCCTTATATAAAACCCACCTTCTCTGGTCTTGATGGTTTTTTATTTGTTATTCCATCTTATTTGAAGCTTTTTGTCAATAGATTTGCGAATACTGTCTGTTTAGTGAGGAATTCTTAGGAGAGTGTTTTTTTTTATGTGGGATGATTTCAGTTATCCTTGTGCCTACTACTTAATGTGCAACATTTATTTATTGTTCTGTTGTATGATTGCAATAAACTATTGTAGCTGTCTGTTTCTCTTGATTAAGTACAGTATTTGTTTAAATAAATAAAATGATAATAATGAACTGGGCCATTCCCCGCATGTAATGTATACCTTTCATATTTCTGACACTTTGGAAGATATATGAAATGCTGATGTGCAATAGAAGGTTTGTAAATCAAAGGGAGTTGGAAAAGATTCTGATCTGCTTTCAGGCAGAGGGTCATCTTTACTATTATATAATCTGTGGATGCTTCTGACTTCCCTTTGGGCACAGGTGTACTGGTCTGAGTAGGAGGCTGGGCCCAAGAGACCTTCATCAACAGCATATGAAAGAAAGATCTTAAGAAAAGACCATCTGTGTGGAAGGATTTATGCTTATAAATAATGGGTCAAGGTGCATATGCTCATCAAGATTGTTTGTGACACCTTCATCGATGATTCAAACAGTAGCCACCCCCAAGTTGGCTTTAGTATAATGATTGATTATTGGTCCCCATAAGGCTACAATTGAGGTGCAATGTTTTTTTCCTCATTTGACTAAGGATATCTTGACAGAACAATAATATATATTGTCATTTGCACTGTGTAACTAAATTATTGTTTTCATTTTCATGCATATTAAGATAAGTTATTCTTGCTCTTGAGTTGTGTGTTGAATAATGCTACAGACTTTTATATACATGAAAGTACTGTGTTAACTTCAGTTGCTGGGGATGTGACTGTAGCAAAGCATTTCCAAGAGCTTCTTCACAGCAGAGCCCAGCAATTCCCATTATTCAGTAATTCATGTGCAAGGTACTCTCATACCTCCTCTTCATTTTATTCTCAGTATTCCACCAAGCAACCTCATCTCCACCTATCAATTACTGTGGTATTAATTTCTTTTGCTGTATATCTTTCTCTGACTTAGTTGTTAGTCACATGTTTAGCTTAAAATATTACAACTTCCCTGAATAGGTTTCTATAAAATAAGGCCAGAATTTAATATTGTGGATTTCTTCATATGCTAATGTCAAAGCAGAATTTTTATGGGATGGGATGGGCTATGGAAAGAGTTCTTAAATAATGAGCAAAAATAAGATTTTAAAATTTGTGAAAAGAGTACCCACCAGAAACTGTGCAAACAGGAAACCTTTTGATTATATTCGCTGGTGCAAAATTAGTAAAGAGTTTGAAATTGTCTTGTGCTTACGGATTCTATTGTTTTCAAAGAATAATTCCATCTATTTTAACATTTTCAAGTATAATTCCATTGGTAATAGCTCTTCCTTTGATTGTGAACTACACTAATTGAAAGGTGTGGTGCTGTGTCTGTTTTGGCAGTTATGCTTATATCTTTTGTTTAAAAACTCAAAGTGTTGGCTTTCCTGTCCAGCCTTCCTTAGTATTTTCTGTTTTGGTGATGTGATGACAGACTTACAGTGTGTTTCCTTGTGTGTATGGTAACAGATGTTTATGTGAATAACAGACTTTTTTATGAAGGCATACACTTTATAGCCAAATACTAATTAAAAATAATTGCATGTAAGCATTTTTGTTTATTCCCTGTTGTGCATCTTTAATCATTTGAAATCACCTGCAGTTGAAAATTGAGGCAAAGATTTGATACTGCAATTATAAGAGGCCATCTGACTCTATATTAGAAAGGAACAGCAACATATTTGGAAATAAAATTATTATAAAAATATGTGAATGCCTCTTTGCATTTACTCTCATATTGGGTCAAAATATCAATGCATTATTGTGTTAAAATAACAGAAGTTTAAGGTATCTTAACTTCCAAAACAATTGCTTCTTGACTAATATCCTGTTCAGGACATATTCTGTGCCCTAATAAGCTCATTACAAATATATTTTAATTAGATGAGTAACAGATGGTTCCAAGTAAACATGGGCAGTAGTTAATATAGTACTTTGTTTTTTAAATAAAAAATGCAGGTTCTTTTTAAAGACTCAGCATCTTAGTTTGGATTTTATCATAATAGCTGGTTCAGTTAAATAAGATAGAAACTGACAGCAAGGGTGCTCAAATTGGGGAAACAGTTTTTAAAAAAGACAAAACACTATGTTAAAAGAACTTTTGTGGTATATGATCAGCTTATCTAATAGCATCCTTAGTATTGACATGAAGTAAAGGCGGTCTCATGATTCAAGACTATATTAGCCTCTGTGTATAGTTGGGCAAGGCATTATTTTAAGGCTGTTGGTAAGTGACAGGGCCTGATGTGAAGCCCACTAGAGTCAATGTGATTTCAATGGGCTTTGCATCAGGCCTAGAAAGTAAATGAGAAAATGTGTCTAAGGGACAAATTGTGCCATTTAGCAATCAGTTTTGCTCAACTGGCAGTGTGGGGCTATAGCACTCTATTGGAGGCTTCCTCAAGGTGTGACATCACCTCCAGCAGCCTCAAATGGAAAGGGAATAACCTACAGTTACACCTCTTGTACTACTCTGCACTTTGCCAAGGGTAAGATCTCTGTTCTACTTCATCCCTCCCCGTGCCCTGGGGGTCATGTGCAGCGATCAGCCCTCAACACAATCTTTCCATACTGGCTCCAATTGTATGGGTCCTACATAGGATTGCCAGGTGTCCGGTATTTGAGCTTTCAGTTCGGGAAACAAAAATTAAAAAATATAAATGTCCAGTATTTTCTAAGTAAGATGTAATGTAGATTGTGATGTAATGGCAAGTGTGTCCGATATTTTTGTTGAAACCATCTGGCAACCCTAATCCTACAGCTATCATACCCTGTTCACAAATAATATGGTAGATGCCATTTAGAAACATTAGCAATATAATAATAATTAATAATAAAATGTATATGAAATTATGGAGTGGCACCATTGGGGAATTTAGCCTAATGATTCTAATCAAACCAGTTTCCGGTGCTTCACACATTATATGTTATGGGAGATGAGTAAATGGAAAAGCTAGATAAACAATTCTTTTGGAGTTTTACTGCTGCTAAGTGAAAGATTCTATGTATTTGTGACCTGTGGAGGGGTTGAAGAGAAGCAGACTTGAGAGCATTCTGGGACTGAATTTATGGGGAAAGGTACCAATCTTTTGTTGGGTTTGGGTTCTATTCCTTTTAGAAATCATGTGTTACTTTTTTTTCTGTTTAAACAAACGTGTCTTATATAGCTGGATTTGGTCCTGCCATGAGGGCAAGGGACTGGACTCGATGACCTCTTGAGGTCCCTTCCAGTTCTAGTATTCTATGATTCTATAGCTGGAATTGTTATTTTCACTGTTAGAATTAAAGTATGATTGGCTAAAACAGGACAGCCTCTGCCAAATTTATATTTCTTGTTTGGTGCTTGTGCTGCAGAGCTTCAGGTTGGCAATGCAGATCTCAAAACAATAGGGGGCAAGAACTCCATATTGCAAAGGAATGATGATAAGAAAAAGAAGAGCTGAACCAAGCTCACATTGACATAAGTTCCAGTCTTAGTGATAAATCTGCTGTAGGGCAGGTCTCGGACAGATCTATATCAGAAGCTCAGTAGAAGTGAAGGACTATTTTGGCTGTAATGTAGAAATGTTAATCTCTCTACACTTAAAGGTTCCTATTAGTATGTCTTACTGACTCCACCCAGGGCAAAGAGATATCCAAATGGATGAAAAACTTGTAAAAAAAAAAAAAAAAAAAAAAAGTTTAACAACTCAGTACTTCAAATATTTGAATTAAACTATGCTAACTTTGGGTGAGATGACCATTTCAGGCTTAGAAGATATTATTTCTTTTGCAAATAAAATAGTTGACAGAACAGCATTCTCAGCTATGGAAACACACCTGAGTTTTTGGCTGTTTTTGATAGATGTTTTAACATGGGCCATCTCTTAAACTAGCAACTGGAGGTGAAAAACAATGTCTTGAATCATTTAATTTTCAAACTCATATCACAGGCTACCAAACTTTGCATCCCTCATTGCTATCTTTTGGAACGTAACATTTTGGTAATGTTCAGCAGAGGAATTGCATAATATTTGGCCCTTTATAACATAACATTTCTGGAAAATGTTATCTCAAATATTCCCTTATGGAAAAATAATTTGGTTTAACTATTTTGGTCTCTTTTTTTCAGCACAAACATAAATGAGCTTTTCCATCATGTTACTGCCAGGAAAGATAATACAGTCTTTATTTGAAGAATAACCACAGGCTCCATTTTGTGTTTGCAGTCTTTCCTTTTTTTTTTTTTTTTTTTTTTTTTTTTCAGTTTCCAATCTTAGAGCAGGCAAAACTAATTTATTAGCCAAAAGGCATTCTTATAATAAATGAATCATCTCCATTTTCCTAACTTGACTGGAAAGGGGAAGGATGACAACTTTCTGGATGGCCCTGGATCTCTGTTCAGGGATGAGAAAAGAATGAAGCATTCTGGCCAAATACATGGGAAGAAGGAGAGAGTGATGAGTCAGCCATCGAGGGGAGAGAGTGACTCAGTGACCATATGTATGTTAGTGTTAGGAGACAACAGCAGTACTCAACACATGTTAAAACTAATATGACAATTCTTATATCCAGATCTTCCTTGCTTCCAAATTTCTGGAACAATACACAACTGTGGAATTTGTGGATTAAGATTTCAGTGGCTATAGATCCAGAACACAGATTTACTTGGCACCTAAATATGCAGTTTATGTATATATAAGCACAGATTTGGTGCTATATAGATAATGAGGAAAATAATGAATTTTTTCATCATTACCAATAATAACCTGAATAGTACCCTTTTCATTTGTAGTTCTCATATCTGTTCATTAAACCCACTGTCCTCTGAACTCATTAACATACAAATCTTATTATTGTAATTATTTTTGCTGACATGGTAGTTTTTATTGGTAATCTATTAGTAAAATTATGTTTAACAGTGATATGGTAAGCTATGTATATCATAGAAGAGGGGCACTGTCCTCAATATGTTTAGAGTTGCATGGGGTAAGGCTAAGCCATAATTTCTTCTAAAATGGATGGCAGTGTCTAATTTCTGACTTCTGCAACTCTTCAAAAATTGAGGAGCAAGTGTGGTTTTGTTGTCCTTCAGATGTTAGTTTTTGGCTTTGTGTCAAGACTGCTTTGGTAAGGATTCAGTGAAACAACCACAGAGCAGTATTCTTGAGTTTGCAAGGTGGGGGCAAGATGTAACTTAGGGTACATCTACTCAGAAGTATTATTTTGGAATAACTGATATTATTCCAAAATAACATAGTCTGCGTCTACACAGCAAGCAGTTATTTCGACATAATGTCAAAATAATATTGAGCTGGAGAACTTATTACCCTGGCACCTGCAATCCTCATGTTATGAGGAGTAAGGGAAGTCAGAGGAAGAGTGCTCTTTCTCAGACTTCCTGCTGCATAGACAGTGCCAAAAGTGAGTTAAGCTATTTCGACTTTAGCTACACAATTGATGTAGCTGAAGTTGCTTAGCTTATATTGACTTTAGCTCTGCTATGTAGATGTGCCTGTTAGTGACTTCTGTCATGCAATGATGCTTACCCAATGTAAGGGTATGTCTACACTACAAAGTTAGTTCGAACTAACGGACGTTAGTTCGAACTAACTTTCATAGGTGCTACACTAGCGCTCAGTTTGAATTTAATTCGAACTAGCGGAGCGCTTACTTCGAACTAGGTAATCCTCATTCCACGAGGATAAAGCCTAGTTCGAACTAGCTAGTTTGAATTAAGGGGTGTGTAGCCCCTTAATTCGAACTAGTGGGAGACTAGCCCTCCCCAGGTTTCCCTGGTGACCACTCTGGCCAACACCAGGGAAACTCTACTGCCCCCCTCCCGGCCCCGGACCCCTTAAAGGGGCATGGGCTGGCTACGGTGCCCGTGCCAGGTGTAAGCCTGCCAGCACCCAGCCAGCAGACCCTGCACCTGGCACGGATCGAGCCACCCACCCGATGCCCCCCAGCCCTCCCCCTCTTCCCGGGACCAGGCTGGCGGCTCCCGGGAGCTTGCCCGGGACCGCAAGAGGCGGGCACCTGCCTGGGCTAGTGTGAACATCGTGGACCTCGTCCACGATCTCTGCACTAGGCACAGGAAAGTGGCCGGCTTGGGTAGGATAGCTGCCAGCCTGGCTACCCAGGAGCAGGTGTGCAAGAGAATCAAGGGGGTCCACTGAGACCCCCGACCCTGAGCCCTGAGCTTACAATGGCCGTCCTGGGTCAGACCAAAGGTCCATCTAGCCCAGTAGCCTGTCTGCCGACAGCGGCCAGACCTAGGAACCCAGGAGAGGAAGGACAAAAGACAGTGACCAAGCCATTTGTCTCGTGCCATCCCTCTCCAGCCTTCCACGAACCTTGGGCAGAGACACCACTCCTACCCCCTGGCTAATAGCACTCAATGGACCCAACCTCCATGACTTGATCTCACGTCCCTTTAAACTCTGTTCTAGTTCTATCCTTCACAGGCTCCTGCAGCAAGGAGTTCCACAGGTTGACTCTTTGCTTTGTGAAGAAGAACTTTCTGTTACTAGTTTGAAGCCTGCTACCCATTCCTTTCCTTTAGTGTCCTCTAGTTCTTCTTTATGGGAACTCATGAAGAACTTTTCTTGATGCACCCTCTCTACTCAAATCCTGCTTTTAGAGACCTCTATCCTGTCCCCCCTTTGTCTCCTCTTTTCTAAGCTGAAAAGTCCCAGTCTCGTTAGCCTCTCTTCATAAGAGACCTGTTACCAACCACTGATCATTTTAGTTGCCCTCCCCTCTCCCACCCTCTCTCTTCCCCTCTCCCACCTCCTTTTCCCAGTCTCCCCCAGTTTTGTTCAATAAAGACAGATTCCATTTTGGAAGACACGTTATCTTTATTTTGTACATCAAGAAGAGGGGCTAGGGAAGGGTAAGTGGAAGGAGGTGAGGGAGGAATGGGGCACGAGCCCCCGATGGGGAGGACTGGGCTGGCTCTGCGGGCTTCTGGGGGTGGAAGCTCTCCTGCAGCCCCCCAGTTGCTCCCTCTCCCCAGATGGCAGCCTGCGGCAAGTGCAGCGGGGCTGATGGCCGAGTGCTGTGATGTGCTCAATGTGGGCACTCAGGGCACTCCAAGCCAGGACCGCTTTGCAAGCGGGGCACCCCTGAGAACTGTCTGTCCGGGGTGGGGGTCAGGACCCTTTAAACGCAGCCCTCGGCTAGCCTGAGACAGCATCTCCACACTCTAAGTCCTCCTCTGATGCCCTGCCGGCACTGCTTCCGGCCATCCTTAACCCCGCTTCAGGGTCCACTTAATGTGGACGCGCTAGTTCGAATTAGCAAAATGCTAATTCGAACTAGTTTTTAGTTCTAGATGCGTTAGTTCGAATTAGCTTAGTTCGAATTAACGAATTCGAATTTTAGTGCTGTAATGTAGACATACCCTAACTTTGTACAACAGTAGTTACCATCTGCTCCATTTGACCAGAGCCTGATCTGAAAACAGGATATCATTAGCAATATAAACACCAATAGCTGATGGGGCTATTCTGTTTGCTCAAGGGGTAGTTGCCTGTATTTCTGGAGAAGCAGCGTCTTTATATATTTACAAAAAATCATGTTGCTTGGCCACAGCCCAGTTCTTAGGTCTTCTATAACCCCTTTGTGAAACTCTAGTCATGCAGAAACAAAATACAGGACTATGTAGCACTTTAAAGACTAACAAGATGGTTTATTAGGTGATGAGCTTTCGTGGGCCAGACCCACTTCCTCAGATCAAATAGTGGAAGAAAATTGTCACAACCATATATACCAAAGGATACAATTAAAAAAATGAACATATGAAAAGGACATGCAGATTGAGCCATCATTACCTAGGAATTACCCCCAGAGTAAGGGGAGTCCTTGGGGCCTGGAAAGCTGGCTTAGTGAATATGTGCCATTGCCCTCAGAGTCCTCTGTGCAGGGGCCGTGGCTGGGAGAATGGTAAGTGGCTGCTATATCTATGTCTTCCAGCTATTTCTGGCTATCTGAGCAGTATTTTGGGCCAGGCTGCTCTGAAATAATGGTGGGCTGAATTTATCCCTAGGAAAAAACTAGATACTGTTCTGAGCTCACTTAAGCCAGATCTGAGAATTGGGACCCAGGTGTTTTATTTCCACATCTGAGCTACATTATTAACTCTAGAACTGTATAGAAGAGAGATTATATTTTGCATATCTCTGTGTCAAAGGTAAACAACAATTTAAAAACCATTTAAAAATGTCTGATTTGTGAACTTATATGCTATATTTCCCCTCAGTATAAATATAAATGGAAGAGTTACAAGACCCTTAAAATCTGGGCTGTTATAAGGGAAATGGCAATAAATCCTCTAGTAATATAGGTGCATTGCTGGGCTTTCTTCTAATTTAAAAATATCTAGGAATGACCTTACAAAGTAAAATGTGTGCTGGTATAGCAGAGGGCACTCTGCATAGGTTTGTTTATGTTATGATCTACATTAAAATGGCAATTTGGTTTATTTTTTTCTAATTAGAGCTGAAGGGAGTAATTTTATAACAAAACATGTCAGTACAACTGAATCACAATTACTAAAAGAAGATCTGACATTAAAGTAAATAAAATTTGAGGGCTTCAGCGTACTTGACCATGTCATTATACATAATACTTACATAGCTTTCAGGAGTAATAATTTACAACCTTGCATTTTTGGAAAGATTTCAACTATTTTTCCATGCTATGTGTAGGCTTACAGAATTCTCTGAACCACGAACCACTTGGCTGGCCTTTTTGAAGTAAGAGCCTTTAAGGTGCGTAGCTGTACTCAGAAATTATGTATAAAATCTTTATGGATTTATAGAATGCTTTTTAAGCACTTTAAATGCTGCATTGTTATCTTTTATACTTGGTATCATTAATTTAGTAAGCAGATACCCACCTTCTTTTCTCCCCAAGAGCCATATGTACATGCATACATCCTGGAAAAACTTCAAGTATTTTTTTTTCTGTTTATCATAGTTTCAAAAAGAGCAGAATACTTAGGATGGTATTAAAACATGACCTCAGAGGAACGTAAAATTATAATAAGTAGATGCCAAGAATGTGTCTGCAGTGATTTGAAAGAATGATCTGTCATACCTGTTTTATGTTTCATTTAAAAACCCAGGTACTTAACCCTGATTTGAAAATTATAAATATAAATGCAATATAAAATTTGAGATGGTAACAGAATACACTAGGGAGAAGAAAACTCATCAGGGTCTGGCTAATGTCTCTGTCCTAGTGAGAGATCCTTGTTCCTGCCAAGGGAGTGGCCTCAGATGTAAACTTTTTGCTTCTAACAGACTCTCAAAAAGAGGCAGCAAAAACAGGATTTAGGGCTTTTACCCCCCCACTCTGGCACCAGGGTAGTTTACTGGTGATGTAAGGGATGAATGCATCTTTCACACTGCATCTTCTTAATATTCTCTTTGGAGTTCTGTACTTTCCCCTACACTATGTATGTAGTAGTAGTACAATCTGGTCCTAAATATTTAAGTGTTTTGAGATCTGCAGAGGTGAAGGTGCTCTATAAACATAAAGAAATATTATTGTTACTTTATTATTTAAGGAGAAATTAGCATAAAGTTTTAAAGAAAGTCAAAATTATTATTATTAATTATTTATGTTTACATAGAGCAGGGGTGGGAAAATAAGTTTTAATAGGGGGCCACTCTAAGTTTTTGGAAAGTGGTCGAGGGCCGCTTTCTTCCATGGTAATAATGCGGGGTCCGGGAAGAAGGTTGGGTGCAGAAGGGAGCTTGGGGTAAGGGACAGGGGTGCAGGAGGGAGAATGGAGTCTGAGAGGGAGTTTGGGTGAAGGAAGTGGTTATGACCTGGGACAGAGAACTGAGGTGAAGGTTTTGGGATGTGACCTAGGATAGGAGGGGACTGTGATCTCAGGCGGAGATTGGAGTACCAGATCTGGGAGGGAGTATGGGTGCATGTGGTGTAGCAGGGCAGGACTGGGGAGCAAATGGTTGGGGAAGGGAGGGACTGGGGTGCCAGAGGTAGGTTCTGGCCAGGAGACTTACCAGTTAGCAGACAAACCAGCCTGCTCTAGAGTTTAAAAGGCACATGGCTGAGCAGGCAGAAACATGAGTGAGTGACCAGGAGGGTGGCAGAGTGTTACTCAAACAGGCAACTCCCAGTTTTTGTCTGAAATTTCCCCCCTTCCCTCCGGACTCAAAGAGAAAGTGCTCTACAGCTGCATTTGAGTGGCATGCGGGGCTGTGGGGCAAGCAGGGGAGCCCGCCTGGGGTTCCCCACTTCCTCCGCTGGCTGGATCCGATGGCTTGGTGGGCTGGATGCGGCCCATGGGTCGTATTTTGCCCAGGCTTGACACAGAGGATAAGATAGGAAGGTGGTGTGCTGGTGCCTCTCCTGCAGAAAAATGACATTGTTGAACACTTTTGAATAGAAACCTCTAAGTCATATGGTTTAGTTTCTGCTCAGTCACTGGATGTCCTGACCTTTACAACCTACTTCCTCATCTACCTAAAGTTAATTTCAAATTGTTACAAAAAGAAATTGATCTTGGCTGCAAGTTTGAAATGCACTCTTTGCAAATACCCATAAAAACAGAGCTGTTGCATAAATGTTTGCAGAGAGAGAGCAATAAAAGGGTCTGATTCAGTTTAATTTGAAACAGTTTCTAATTTGGCTACCTGCCCTTGGACAGGCTTTGCACTCTTCCACCATGCAGAGCCTTTGTGCTACTTTGAAGCAAAGCTGCACTTAAAATCAGCACTGCGTTCAGAAGGATCATACTATGTGAAAACACTCTGCACTTCATATAACATTTCTAATGAAATATTTGTAATATCCGAAAAGAATCAGACATTGTTAACCAATTTCCATCACCGGTATTGACATCACTGGAATTGGTCATGGGAATTTTCTGTATATTATGGGGAGTACAACAGCTTTGAAGTGAACCATTGTGCAGATCAGAAAAGAATACTTTTTTCTCTAACTATATCCCTTCTTTATGAATGTTGCACAGTACTCCAAATTCTATTTTTTATCTTTCATTTTACCGGATTTACTCTTTATAGTAACCCATTATGTTAATAACTTATGCTAGTTTGACATCTTTTCCTATTGCGTATTTTTATACTTTATACTAGTTATTGTAAGACTATAGTAAAAGTCAGCTTTACATGTGAACAACCTTTTGCATGTTATATTTTTTCCAAGCAAAAATCTATACATTTCAATCATATTTAAATTCATATCCTTCCAGATGTGCTCCAAATTGTTTTATGCACCATGTATTGCTCAAATGAAGACCATTATTTTAGGTTTATTTCTACTTCTGCATGTGGTTACCATTCCTAGATATTCCAGCTGTTCAGTGAATCACAATCCCTTTATATTTTGCATCTTCGGCTTCTGACACAGGCTTAATACAATCATTGCCATTTACTATGATTTGATCTTCATCACAGATCATATATTAACAATACAAATATTCACAGTATGATTGTTATAGTTAATGTAGTTTTCTGGCTAATCTTAAGATTTGGTCATCGTGCCACTTCTTCATGGAATGTAGTAGATATTTATGAAGAGATAATCTGGTATGCTGTATTTTTTTCAGAATATTTTCTTTCACATAAATCTCAAAGGTGAATGCTGAGATTTGTCAGAGGCTTTTGGTTGCCAACTAAGTTGCAGTGAAACAAGACAGTAAGGAGTATGCTTTTTTGGAAATAAAATATTAAATGGGATTAAATTTTTTCATTAATAACAGTTGGATACAAGATTGATGATTTAACTCATTGGTTTTTACTTTCTAATGTTAAAAAATGCTAGACTAATTGTTTAACAGTACACATCTAATTCTTCATCAGAGTAATTATTTATCTGTGATAGAAGAGCCGTAACAGTCATAGAAATCAGAGATAAAAGACATATTAAGTCATTTCACCCATCACACTGCTAGGGCAGGATTGCTCCCTGTATTGTATTTTCTAATACTTTCCCTGGTCTACTTTTTTAAAAACCCATAGTAATAGTGCTTTAACTTCAGTTGGGTCACTATTAATCAGCAATAATATGTATACAGTACTAGTTCCATTATTGTTTTGTTCAGGGGAAAATTTTATTCTTCTGATTACCTAGCTTAAAATAATTATTATGCTACTGATTTCATTCTGTTCGTTTTTCATTATTTAAGCAAGTTACAGTGTTCAAGACCATTAATCTTGCATTTTTTTATCATACTGTAATAGCTCATGCTGCCCAACAATCATTATTTCAGTGCCACTTGTCAGAGAGTTTTCTATCCATCACTCCCACTTCAGAGTTGCAGACTTTTGGCCTTCTTCATTTTATTCCAGTGCCCGATCTATTTGGATTCTGCATTCATGATCACAGTCCTTTCAATCCCATAACTTCAGTGTGCTTAAGGACGAGCCCAAGTGAAAATTCCCAGAAATCCTCTACAGTCAATTTTCTCGTTCTTCTGTGCTAAGCTAGTGTTTGATCTTCTACTCTCTGATATTGTCACTTCATACACTGCCATAAAACACAAAAAGCCAGTGATAAGACCAAGCTCATAAAATTAAGGCTTGAAAGGTCAAATACTTAGATTACAACCTTAAAGTCTAATTCTGTAAAGTACTGAGCAGTCTCAACTGATATTTAAGTCAATAGGCCAGATTCTGCTCTCATTTTCATAAAGTATGAAATTCAGAATAACGCCATGGACTTCAGTGGAATTTTTCCAATGATTTACTTCATGTAACGGAGAGCCGAATGGGGCTACCAGAAACCTCTCTGATTCCATCAGTAGCTAGCAATTTCATGTGTATTTATTTATGTTCCCATCACCAATACCAATACAGTCTCATGCAGCAAAGTATTTCTTCCCTTTCCCACAGTGCCAGGGATGATCAAACATCTCCTTTCCTTGAGATTTTAGCACATACTGGGCTCAAGTAGGCCAGCTTCTCCCCTATTTATTTCCTTTCTATGTCACCTTTATTTTCCTCAGCTGATGACGGTTGGTTAATCAGCTTTCGTAGTCAGATCTGGTAACTAGCATCATATCTGGAATCAGTCTTTTCCAGCGGAGCTGACTGGCGTGTGAGGCCTGGGCTATACAAGACCAGGCAGGTGGGTTTAAGGTACACAACTTCAGCTATGCAAAATGCATAGCAGGAGTCGGCTTATCTTAAGCTGAGCCATGACAGCATCCCCCACATCAGGTTGCTGATAGAAGCACATGTTCCTGTTGGCTTCCCTTACTCCTTGCAGAATGGCGGGGTCTGCCTTCAGCCTTCAATGTACAGGCCTATATTAGAACTGCTAAATCCAGCACTAGAAGATCAAGAATTGGAGGGTCAATCTTCTTGCTAGTGAAGTCATGCCCTAAGTGACGAGAGTGCTGGCTCACCTGTTTAGATTCCAGCACATGGGCACACAGGCAACTTTACAGGAGTGGTTAACATTTCATATGAGGTGATGATATTTCCATAATGCTAGTCCATCATCCACACATCATATCAGTTTCACAGACTCTTGGCCATTCTCCTCTGGAAATTCCCTACTATGGATAATTTTGTTCTCTTTATTACAGATTTCCCAAGGGATACAGTATTGTCAACCTCAAATATTCATTAATCATGAGTCAGGCATGAACAAAATACATGAGGTTTGCATAAAAATAATGAGATTTGTTTTACAAAATAAATTTTGAGTTCTCTTGGTTTTTGATTCTTTCAGGGTTACATTTCTGCAACCACAAACACTTTTAAAAAATGAAAGCTGAAATTCTCATGTGATCACTTGCCTCCAGAAGTTGGGACTTCAAGTAAAACATTAAAATTCATGAGACTCATGATAACAAATCACAAGCATTAACAACACTGAAGTTAGAACCAGTCCGTACCTTAGTTTGTATTGTATCCTGTATCATTGCCTTACAAGCATCCTGCTTTCACCATGTCATTTAAGCGGTCTGCCAGGAAACTTCATCTTTCCTAATTTTTATAACTAGAAGAAACAGCAACACAATCTCTAGCAACTTTTGATGTAAAAGTCAAAGGAAATTCAATCAACTCATTGACTTTAAGGTCATGTTTTTGCTAAATTCAGTCACAAAACCAGTTCTTTCATTTTGTCTTGCATCTTCTTGCACTTGCGTTGAACATCTTATTAACAATTTGTGTAAGTATTTCATCAAGAATATTATTACTATCCTAGACTGTTGACTCCAATTTCATAAATGTATAAGAAGTGAGCAAATTAAGTAGTATGAACTATGACAGTCTTCTGACACTGACAGTGTAGTGTATTGGCCCACACATGCTGTACAGCATAATGATTACATTACAATCTTGTGATATTATTCAAAATGACTTCAGATAAATGAATGATAAACTAGGGGTTATGCTTCTTTTATTACAGGGCTGATAAGGTAGCTAATCAGTGTCCAAGTATATGTCATTACATAAATTATGAACCAGAGTTTGATGTGTATTCCCAAAGAACTGGAGGCTGAGTGTCATCTGGTATAAGATTACAGGCTGAAAAATGAATTCTGAAAACAACAGCCATTTTTGTTCCAACTGTATTAATAAATTACTAATAAATAATTTTGAAAGGTTAGGAGACAGTCTTTTCATCCATTAGCAGATTGTTTTTGTGCTAAATAACTCTAGATTAGTATGTATATATAGAAAATTACTTTTTCAGGCAAAGATTCTACCCTTGTGCCCATTTAAAAGGAATGATCTTTTTGATAGCTCTGTAGAGGATCGACAAAGCCAAGGGATTACTTCTCCTTTTTTGTGAGTAAGAGGTCTATAATTTTGGGAAGCCTTATTATGGCACATAATACAATTACAACATGTTCCGTGTACTGCTTCTGTGTCTGACAGCCCAGTTCAAGAATTTCAGGCTAATTGATCAGCTGATTTTTGAAGCAAAAGGTGGCAGGTGAAAGTTGTAGTTCAAAATGGTTATTCCCTTCTCCTCTCCATCTATCTTGTGAGCAATGACAATCTTAATTATTAAGCCAATAGGCCAGTTCCTGGTTGATATTCAGCATCTAATAAATTGCTTTGAAAGATGCCTTTCATAATACAAAGGTTCACTTGTAAAAGTTTCTGCATAGAGAAAATGGAATGTATTCTTATTTTAGGTTTTTCACTTTTTTGATACGTTCAGATGTTCAGCTTCACAACATGCATTGTTTAGTATAATAAATTACATCTAGAGATTCCTCTTTGTATTATTAAGTTGAGAGCCAGATTCTGTTCTTATTTATGCCTCAGTAATCCTAATTAAGCTCTTAATTTATTTTTGGTGCTT
This sequence comes from Pelodiscus sinensis, assembly GCF_049634645.1. Lineage (NCBI taxonomy): Eukaryota > Metazoa > Chordata > Testudines > Trionychidae > Pelodiscus > Pelodiscus sinensis. The sequence goes on from NC_134718.1 coordinate 50,018,832, forward strand.
TTCTATTCAGAAGTAATATTTTGACCACTGAGCAAATAAACTTCCAAAATAATGATCACCCTGCACCTGTAGGGAGCAGTGGGAGGGAGGAGTGGGCTAGTCTGGCTGAGTGAACGGAACAATGCTTTACGGTTGCGAGGAGTGGGGGGAGAAGAGAGATGAAAAACAGCTGCTGCAGGAGCACTGCAGCTTCTGACTCATCATTTGGGAATGCAGGGTGTGAAAAGGAGCAGCACGGCTGGGACCTTCCCTTTTTATCCAGACTAAGGTTGATGCAGATCGAACCCTCTCTCCCTTTTAGATGGTAAAATATCAGGTTTGGTCAACACTTGTTGTGGACATTACGCTAGCGGTTCCTTTTTTAGGGGGGCCGGGAAAGAAATATTTTCCTTACCACCATATATTCCTGCACCACCAAGGTGCAGTTGCAGGTTTTTTCACCTTCCCCATGGCAGGTTTCAGGAAGAGCATGGTATGATGGGAGTAGGCTACATGTTGCAACTCATTATTTCAGTGTAGGGGGGCTGTCCAGTGCAATTGCTCCATTGGAAAGGTACATAGTGACTAGAAAAGTGGCTTGGAAAAGGACTTAAAAAGAGGTGTTCATTAAAGGAATGAATGAGGTGTGGTTGTGGGATCTCCTATGATTGGTGCAGGAAGGAGCCAAGCCTCCATTTGTAAAGTCCATCTTAACCTTCTTGTGACATGAGGTGGACAGTAAGGTCTGAGCAATGGTTTTGCTGGAGAGACCAGGATAGAAAGCGAAGGTGGAAGCCTCTCACTCCAGGTATGGTAAGGTGCTGGCAATGGAGTTCGTAGAGGGACCGGGATAGAGAAGAGGAGGAGTTGGCAAAAGCCCCTCAGTTAATTATGGAATAAACATTGGGTTACTTTCACTGTAGGATGTCTTCTTCCAGGCAGTCCCAAATATCTAATAATAAAGTTGCAGCCTGATTAAACACATGCCAAATGTTTCCTGTCCTACTTTCTGCCAGATAATGCTTTCCCGATCACTTTAGTGGAGTGTCAGTTTTAAGCAATAACAGAATTTTGGTGTAAGTTGGGAATTTTTTTTTTCAGTGAATGACATTTTCTTTGGATTTTTAAAAAATGTTTACTAAAATGCAACATTTTCAGGGAACATATTTGATTTTTGGATTAAAAAAATATTTTTGGGTGATAATGTCCCTTGTGTCAAGAAGCCATTTCCTGTACATAAATAAAACAAAATACAGATGTTGATAGATTTTTTTTCAGCAGCTCTACTTAAAAGAACTAAGGATCTGGTTCTGTGCTCCCTTATACCTGTGTAAACAAGGTGAACTCAAGTTTACACATTTGATAGAGTATTCAACTCCAAGTTCAGGTGAACTAAAAATGAGTTAATGTCCTCAGGTTTATTGAGATTGTTTTTGTCAGTATTTCATCCATAATCATACATCTGAAAATTAAAGTATAAGTTTTAGTGCCAACTGAAGGCCAACATACCATTACGATTATATTGCTGATCACTAATATCACAGACCTCCTATTTGTGTATGCTCAACACTGAATTTACATGCCTAGATCTGAAATATGAACTCCTGTGAGCTACCATAGTGTAGTAGTGTCAAGTACCAGAGGGGTAGCAGTGTTAGTCGGATCTGCAAAAGCGACAAGGGGTTCTGTGGCACCTTATAGACTAACAGATGTATTGAAGCATAAGCTTTTGTGGGCAAAGACATATATCTGAAAGGACTCCTTGTCATGGTGTAGTAGTGATTTCTCTGAACTACCAGAGGCTGAGTGACCCATCTTCCCAGTACCCAAGGTTTTTCTATTTGTTTTGTTCAGTCTTTGCTGTGAAAATTACTGTTGTTCTTTTAAGTTCTTGCACAACTGGGTAAAATCTCTTCCTGTCCATATTATACAGGAGAATAATGTGAAATAGAAATTTGCCTCAGCCAGCATTTGAGCACCTAAGGAGGTAGAGCCATGGGACTAGTATGGTACAGATCAAACCTCACTTGTCCTGCAAACTCAGTGCTTTGGGACCATTCAGGTCCCTATGGTGCTGGACAAGGGAAGGTCTACGTGGTTGTAGGCTCTGCTTCTGGCTGGGGCTGTGCTCTCTGCTGCTGCTTCCAGCCCCCCACTGTGCCTGCCCTGACTGGGGCTGTGTCCCCCAATGGTCAGCCTGAGACAGGGGCCGGATCCGCTGCCAATCCTAGCTGGGGCTGCACCCCACATGGCATTGGCCCAGGCTGTGTGCCCAGCTGCCAGCCCTGCTAACTCCAGCCCTAGCTGGGGCTGTGCTCACTCGCAGCCAGCCCAGCCAAGACAGTGCTCCTGGCTGCTGGCCCTGCTGCCTCCCACTCTGGCAGGTGCTGTGGCCCCACACTGTGCCAGCCCCAATAGAGGCTATATTTTCCACTGTGTCAGCCCTGGCTGGGGCTGCACTCCCCACCTCACCAGCCTCAGCAGGGCTGTACTCCTGGTCACTGGCTCTGCTACCTCCAGCCCCAGCTGGGGCTGCACTCCTTGCCGTCAGCCCTAGCCAGGGCTGTGCTTTCCACCCTGCTGGAGATGTGCTCCCCACTGCTAGACCAGACCAGCCCATCTGCAGTGAACCTGCTGGACTCCAGATGTGGCCAGACCAGAGAGTCCCAGGTGTTAGAGGTTCAACCCGTATACGGTTCTTATGTGATTATATCAACAACAGTTCTGTCATTTGGAATTACTCTCTTTGATCTCTTCTGCTCTCTCTGGATCTCACATCGCTCACTGGGAGTTTCTGAGTATACTCTGCAGATTCTCCTCACCCTTCTTCTTTAGCAGTCACCAGTGGAATAGTGCATAATGCCTAATGTGGATGTTCTGTTGCCTTCCCTGGGGAACAGTGATTATTCTTCACAGCTGTGGAGACCAGGAGGCTGGAGAAGCTTTTGTGGGCCAGCAAGCATGGAAGTAGGTTTTGCTGAATCAAGTCCCATGTAATTAAGTGGTCAACATTTATCTTACAAGTAAAGAATAATTACATGATATATGTTTCCTCTAAAAAACAACAGCAAGCCTTTTAGTAGGTCTTTAGTTCAATGAGAGAGCTAAATGAAATAAATAATCTATTGAAAAGTGGTGACATGTTTGTCCAAGATTAATGTAAGAAGGAAGGATTTTATTAAAATAGAATTCAAAAAATCACTATGTACATGCATTTTAATTCAATATTTAATATCCACTAAATAACATAATGCTGCAGGGAAAAACGTGAAATGAGAAAAACATATGTTAAACTGACTATTTCAATATGGGCTTAATTTGCCCCGTTGCTATGGGAAAGACCACATTTTTCCTTTTTTCCGATTAAAGAATCAATTACAGAAATTAAATCAGGAAGGACGATCCTGCCAATTTGATCCAAGTCCATGTGCACTGGTAACCCATGACTTCATGGGAATCTGATGAATGTGAGGTTCCCATGGTGTGAAGATCCACAGGGTGATACCTTGCGTCTACAAGTCTTTGCCACACTTGTGCCACTGCCTAACAGCTCTGACAGAGGAATGACTGATGGACTATGAACTTTATTCACCCAAGGACCAGTAGATATACTACCCACAGAAGGCCTGACTGGCAGTGCTTAACCCTTGACTGGTTCAAGCATACTACTTAAGCATGGAGGGAATGCCAGGGAGTTGTCTTTGCAAGCAGGTGGCTCCATAGTTGGCTTATATGACAGATCCTGCTACTTTGACTTGCTATGGTTCCTGGATTTCAGCTTCAGCTCTGACTCTAGCCCTGGTTCTGGCTTCTGGCTCTGACCCTTAGCTGGCTCTGACCTCAAGCACTTCAGCTCTAGATCTACTCATTAGGCCTGACTGGTTCTCAAACTGCTAGGGCATGGCCACCCCATACTCCGGCTGTGAAACTTCTGCTCTGCAAAATCTCTCTCCTCTGAAGTAGTTTTCCAGGGTCATGTTCCAAGTTGTGTGTGATGGAATCCCCTAAGTGTAGCCTGTGACTTCTGTTCCTCCATAACTCTCCATCCTGGGCTATCTCACACAATATAGTGCTTGAGACAAACAGCAAACCCCATACAGCAGTGTTTCTCAAAGTGTTCTGAAAAACCACTTTGAGAAATCTGTTAACTGGCTGCACCAGTTTGTTTACTTACTGGTGCCTCAGCCATGGAGCCTCGAGGCTCCTGTTGGCTCCGTTTTGCTGTTTGTAGCCAAGGGGAGCTGCAGAAAGTGGCATGGGTTGGGCTGTGGCTTCCTGCAGTTCCCCCTGGCTGCAGACATCAAAACGGAGCCAACAGGAGCCTAGAGGCTCCGTGACCGAGGCACTGGTAAGTAAACAAACTGGCATGGCCAGTTAACAGGTTTCTTAAAGTGGTTTTGCAGACCACTTTGAGGAATACTGCCCTCCAGACTGCTGTTATCACTCAGCACAAATGTATTTGGAGCCCCCCCCCCCCCCCAGGAAAATTGCATGAATACTCCAGGAGGCACTCCGAGGATTATTCTAGGAGGGGGTGGGTGAGATTCTGTGGCCTGCATTGTGCAGGGGGTCAGACTAGATGATCATAATGGTCCCTTCTGACCTTAAAGTCTATGAGACTCATATAGAAAAATGTACTTGCCAAATCGTCCTAGTTTTCCTCTCTAGGAATATACCATTTTGCACTATTCAAGACTCTTTCTTGAGCAATGCAAGTTTATTAATTGGTTCATCCCTTCATCAATGGAAGGTGGATATACACCAACTTTTATAAATCTGAGCTGATTTACCAAGCACTTCAGGTAAAGTCACTGTAATGATAAACAGTAATGCAAATTTATGAAGTATAAGTGAGGCAAAAAAACAGAGTTAGTTACCAAAGAAAACACACGAAGCATGCAATTTAAACCTTAAACCAGTAAGACACTGTGCAGTATTTAAATCAAGCAATTACTCACCCTACTGTATGTTACAGTTCATAATACACAGGTTTAACCCTTGAAATGTGGGCCAGTCATCTCTGATGGATTATTCAGTCTTCTGATATCCTTGTTGCTTGCATCGTAGGCTCAAGGAAGAGAAAAGGCCAAACATGGGCCCACTGTGTTCTTTTATACCTTTAGACCCTGGACAGGGAAAAACAAGTCCAGGCATGTCTGATGGGCATTGTTGAGTCAGAAGGCAATATTGAGCAATTCCCGTCACGTGGTCCTGTACAAGTGAGCCATTGGATTCTAGCTCCATTGCTGGATTATGGCAGGTGCTGTCTGTTCAACAAGACCATGGTGGTGTCCCCTCTCTTGTCATTGTCTCTGGAGAGCTAATATTTGGGCACTTCCCAAACCCACAGCATATTTTAGTGAAAACCATACAACACACACAGGCTACGTCTACACTGGCCCCTTTTCTGAAAGGGGCATGCTAATTTTAAACTTCGTAATAGGGAAATCCACGGGGGATTTAAATATCCCCCCTCGGGATTTAAATAAAGATGTCCGCCGCTTTTTTCCGGCTTGTAGAAAAGCCGGAAAAGAGCTTCTAGACTGGCCCGATCCTCCAGAATAAAGCCCTATTCCGGAGGATCTCTTATTCCTACTTCAAATATTTAAATCCTCCGCGGATTTCCCTATTACGAAGTTTAAAATTAGCATGCCCCTTTTAGAAAAGGGGCCAGTGTAGACGTAGCCACAATGTTTATAATTTCATATGCATTAATGATGCACATATTTACATGGAACAGTGGGTTTCAGCAGGTCAGAGCCTTTCCCCTGTGGCCTAATATAAATGAGGAATACGGGGAATACAGGGCATTGTAGAGAGTCACAATGTGGCCTAAAGACTTGCTGCACATGCCCTAGCAATGGCACAAACTAGTGTATTGTAAAGACACATAGGTGGTTTTTCCCCAATCCATTGCAGATGATAAGGCTTTACCCTGATGAGGGGCTTGGTCAGCATTCATGTTGCGCTCCCCATTGGTACCCAGGAGAGGGAAACTTATGATCCCATCAGCAGACCAAATTCAGTGATGAATCCTGGTCACATACCATCTGAGGCACATTGTGTATACACTAAGAAAATCTTGAGGATGCCCATGTGATTAAGATCCCATCTTGCATGCTGTCATAGACAGGTCACTTGATGCTGCTGCTCATCTGGATCATGCTCTATTAGACTACCTGAGCAGAAAGCAGACCCATGAATACCCAGCAATTCACAGACTGCACGTAATATGCAGATATGTATTTCTATATTTCCAAGGAAGGCAAAAACTTGTTGAAGGGAAGAAAAGAAGTCTAGTGTGTGCTGAATTAGGGTGCAGAAAGTGATGCCAGAAGTGGTCAGATGTAATCTCCGACATAGTCACATTGCAGAGCAATAAAATGAGACAGCCAAATGTAGTACAACGGGCATCTTTCAAATACAAAAGCTATTCACTGAGATATTATATAGCAGGCAGATAAGCAACAGTGATTTTCTACAGAGCGGTGTGATTGTGAAAGCACTGACAGACTCAAAATATGAAGGTCAGTTAGGGGAGCATAAGAACGGCTCTACTGGGTCAGACTGATGTCCATCTAGCCCAGTATTCTGTTTTCTGACAATGGCCAATGCCAGGTGCTTCAGCGAGAATTACCAGAATGGCCCTCTTGATGATTGCCTAGTCATCCACTGTCAGCTTCTGGCGGTGAGTGCTAAGTACATCGAGAGCATGGGGTCACATCCCTAACCAGCGACTGCCTTGGCACAAAGTAGAACCTCCATGGACAGAGACCAGAGAGAACTTTTATTCCCTTTTTTGAGCTTCTTATTTATCACAACCATGGTACTCAAATTACAACAATTTGAGACATACAATCCCAAGGCCAGACATGGGTAAATCTGATTGGCTGACTGATATAGGTCCAATGAACACCTACAACCTCTACCTGTTATCAGCTGTGGCCATTAAAAAGGCATCCCTCTGACTGATGGCTACAGCATTGTACCAAGTCCTGAGGAGGATATTGTGGTTTTGGAATGTAAGAAGGAAGTGATATTTTATGTTTGTAAGATTGTGGTTTGACATTTTTAACAAAAGCCCTCAAATTATCAAAAGATTGTCATAGAAACCATTGGAAAGTGCTGATTAAATGTAGAGAACACCTACAGTATTTATTAAGGGCAGAGGGCTCCAACAGACTTGCTGGGCCCCCGAGCAATGTGTGTGTGTGTGTGGGAGGGGGCACATTTGCAATAGGGGAGAAGGGATAGCACTAGAGGCAGTAAGCCCTCAGCACCACCTAGAGAATGCTGCAGCATGGACCCTCCCCCTCCAGCTAGCACTCAGAGCTGCCCAGAGTGCACCACAAGGTAATCTAATGGTGATTTAGGGCCCAGGACTCTGTCTGCAGCCTCTCCAGTGGCAGCAGTAATGGTTGGGGCTGAGAGTCCTGGGTTCTTCTGAATCTCTGACCCCCCCCACCCGTTTCCACCCCGATTAAGAGTCAAATATTTGTCCGCTTCACAAATCCAGAACACACAACTCTTGCATAAGGAATCTTTGCAGGAGTTATAAGGCACACGATTTTTAACTCACTTCTAGCACACCTATACCAGCACTCCATAGCTGGCGCATGTGCTCATACTAGTAGCAGTGGGTGTTGGATGCTTGCTATACATAGTCTCACATCCAGTGGTCTCGACACTGCTTTGCTTCCCAATCGCCTCTGCAACTGTGAAAAGGCTGCTATGGACAGAATCCTCTCACATTCTAACTCCACAGCATATAGTGTCCAGAGCCAACCTGCATCTACTCTCCATAGCAAACCCTCATAGTATGGCATCTTACCCTCTGATTAAGATGATCTTCATTAGTGATGTTAAAAATCATTTGACCAATTGTGCAAAATCTTTTACAGTATTTCAGATCATAGGCCAAGTTCTCCATGTGCAGCCTAAATTGCATGGACTGGGCTGTAAGGAACTGGGGGTATGTCTACACTACCCCGCTAGTGCGAACTAGCGGGGTAATGTATGCATACCGAACATGCAAATGAAGCCCGGGATTTGAATTTCCCGGGCTTTATTTGCATAAGCCGGCGGGCGCCATTTTTAAATGCCGGCTTGTTCGAACCCCGTGCCGCGCGGCTACACGCGGCATGGGCTAGATAGTTCGGAATGGCTTGCTAGTCCGAACTATCTGTATGCCTCGTGGAACGAGGAACTGCACTGTCTATGGAGAGATGCTTCTCATCTGGCCCCAAGATGCTGTGCGGAGAGAGGGCTGAGGAAGTCCTGATTAAACCTTGGGATCGCTACCCCTTCCTGCTTCTCCATGTGGGAACTAATGATACGGCCAAGAATGACCTTGAGCGGCTTACTGCGGATTATGTAGCACTGGGAAGAAGGAGCTAAGAATTCGGAGCACAAGTAGTGTTCTCATCCATCCTCCCTGTTGAAGGGAAAGGACTGGGCAGGGATCGTTGAATTGAGGACATAAATGCGTGGTTGCGCAGGTGGTGTCACAGAGAGGGCTTTGGTTTCTTCGACCATGGGACTCTGTTCTGGGCACAAGGATTGTTAGGAAGAGATGGGATCCACTTAACCAAGAGAGGAAGGAGCATCTTCGCGGGCAGGCTTGCAAACCCAGTGAGGAGGGCTTTAAACTACATTCATTGGGGGACAGTGAACAAAACCCTGAGGGGAGTGGGAAAGTCGGATACTGGGAAGAAATGCAAAGAGGAACAAGCAACAAAGGAGGACCCCTGATTCGAATGGAGAAGATAGGGTGATCAACTGGTTATCTGAGGTGTTTGTACACTAATGTGAGAAGCCTGGGCAACAAACAGGAAGAACTGGAGGCCCTGGCCCAGTCCAAGAAATATGATTTAATTGGGATAACAGAGACTTGGTGGGATGACTTGCATGACTGGGGCGTTGTCATGGAAGGGTATAGACTGTTCAGGAAGAACAGTCAGGGGAGAAAAGGAGGAGGAGTTGCACTATATGTAAGAGAGCACTATGATTGCTCTGAACTCCAGTATAAAGAGGGAGAAAAACCTGTTGAGAGTCTATGGGTTAAGTTTAAAGGAGCAAACAACAGCAGCGATGTTGTGGTTGGTGTCTGCTACAGGCCACCGAAACAGGTGGATGAGGTAAATGAGGCTTTCTTCGGACAACTGAGAGAAGCTTCCAGATCACAGGCCCTGGTTCTCGTGGGGGACTTTAATCACCCTGACATCTGTTGGGAAACCAATACGGCAGTACACAGGCAATCCAGGAAGTTTTTGTAGAATGTTGGGGATAACTTCTTGGTACAAGTGCTGAAGGATCTGACCAGGGGCGGAGTGCAGCTTGACCTTTTGCTCGCAAACAGGGAGGAACTAGTAGGGGAAGTAGAGGTGGGTGACAACCTGGGAAGCAGTGATCATGAGATGGTAGATTTCAGGATCCTGACCAAAGGAAGAAAAGAGAGTAGTAGAATACACACCTTGGACTTCAAAAAAGCAGATTGTGAGTCCCTCAGAGATCTGATGGGCAGAATCCCCTGGGATGCTAACATGAAGGGGAAAGGAGTCTAGGACAGCTGGCAGTATTTTAAAGAAGCCTTATTGAAGGCACAGAAAGAAACCATCCCGATGTGTAGCAAGAGAGGCAAACATGGTAGGAGACCGGATTGGCTTACAGGGGAAATCCTTGGTGAACTTAAGCACAAAAAGGAAGCTTACAAAAGGTGGAAACTTGGACAAATGATCAGGGAGGGGTTTAAATGTATAGCTCAAGAATGCCAGAGGGCTGTCAGGAAGGCGAAAGTGCAAATGGAATTGCGACTGGCTAAGGATGTTAAGGATAACAAGAAAGGTTTCTACAGGCATGTTAACAACAGGAAGGTGATCAGAGAGGGTGTGCGGCCCCTACTGGATGAAGGAGGTAACCTACTGACAGATGATGTGGGGAAAGCTGAAGTACTCAATGCTTTCTTTGCCTCTGTATTCACGGACAAGGTGGGCTCCCAGATTAATGTGCTAAGTGATGCAAGATGAGATGAAGATGGACAGCCCTTGGTGGGTAAAGAACAGGTTAGGAACTATTTAGAAAAGCTAAACGTACACAAATCCATGGGTCCAGACTTAATGCATCTGAGGGTACTGAGGGAGTTGGCAAATGTCATTGAGGAGCCCCTAGCCATTATCTTTGAAAAGTCGTGGAGATTGGAAGAAATCCTGGATGATTGGAAAAAGGCAAATTTAGTGCCCATCTTCAAAAAAGGGAAGAAAGATAATCCAGGGAACTATAGGCTGAACAGTCTTACCTCGGTTTCTGGAAAACTCATGGAAGGGATCCTTAAGGAATCCATTTTGAGGCACTTGGAAGAGAGGAAAGTGATTAGAAATAGTCAACATGGATTCACAAAGGGAAAGTCGTTCCTGACCAATCTGATTAGCTTCTATGACTGGCTCTGTGTACGTGGGAAAGTCAGTGGATGTGATATACCTTGACTTTAGCAAGGCTTTTGATACGGTTTCCCACAATATTCTTGTCAGCAAGTTAAGGGAATGTGGATTGGATAAATCTGGGCCCAACGGGTAGTGATCAATGGCTCGATGTCAGGATGGCGGTCAGTTTCTAGTGGAGTGCCCCAAGGTTCGGTTCTAGGATCGGTTTTGTTCAATATCTTTATTAATGACCGGGATGAGGGGATGGATTGCACCCTCAGCAAGTTTGCAGATGACACTAAGCTAGGAGGAGAGGTAGATACGATTGAGGGCAGAGAGAGGGTCCAGAGTGACTTAGACAAATTGGAGGATTGGGCCACAAGAAATCTGATGAGGTTCGACAAGTGTAGAGTTCTGCGCTTGGGACGGAAGAATCCCAAGCATTGTTACAGGCTGGGGAACAACCAGCAAAGTAGTAGTTCTGCAGAAAAGGACCTGGGGGTTACAGTGGATGAGAAGCTGGATATGAGTGAACAGTGTGCCCTTGTAGCCAAGAAGGCTAATGGCATATTAGGATGCATTAAGAGGAGCATTGCCAGCAGATCCAGAGATGTCACTATTCCCCTTTATTCGGCTCTGGTGAGGCCACATCTGGAGCATTGTGTCCAGTTCTGGGCCCCCCACTACAAAACGGATGTAGACGCATTGGAGAGGGTCCAGCGGAGGGCAACCAAAATGATTAGGGGGCTGGAGCATATGACTTATGAGGAGAGGCTGAGGGAGTTGGGTCTTTTTAGTCTGCAGAAGCGAAGAGTGAGGGGGGATTTGATAGCAGCCTTCAACTTCCTGAAGGGAGGTTCCAAAGAATATGGAGAGAGGCTGTTCTCAGTAGTGACAGATGGCAGAACAAGGAGCAATGGTCTCAAGCGGTGGTGGGAGAAGTCCAGGTTGGATATTAGGAAAAACTATTTCACTAGGAGAGTGGTAAAGTGCTGGAATTGGGTTACCTAAGGAAGTAGTGGAGTCTCCATCCCTAGAGGTGTTTAAGTCTCAGCTTGACAAAGCCCTGGCCAGGTTGATTTAGTTGGGATTGGTCCTGCCTAGAGCAGGGGGCTGAACTTGATGACCTTCTGAGGTCTCTTCAGGCTCTATGATTCTGTGATTCTATAAGTCCTCTTTCCCTGGGAAAGCCTGAATAACTGAACCATTTATTCCCTGACCCACTCCAAAGCAATGATTTAAATGAAGAAGAACAAAAAATTATTGAGTTAAGGACTCAAGCAATTCTGGGTCAATCTTCTAGTACTTCATAAATTAATTTGAAAGTTAACTTTGCAAGTCAAAACCTAAAGACTCGCTCTGAAGAGTCCCAAAGTGTAACCCCACCTTTATTTCTCTGGAAACATTTATGATGAAAATGAAAGAGAATGTTTATAGTAATACAAAACAACCATCAGAACCATGGTACTGGAGAATACTAACATTTTTTTTTTTTTAGATTACAACAAGGAAAGGCGGCATGGCTCAAGAAGTTTTAAATGAGAACCTCATTGATTTCCTGGATACCAGCCTGAGCTGGAACCCGGTCCACTCACACTGACTGCATGCTCCTGCTGTGTGATAGATTATGGACCTCCTCAAGACAGAACTAATTTATGAAAAGCTAGGGAAAGAACAGAAGGGGGCAGTGGACGCAATAGGAGAAAAGAGAGGCTGTTAGTGTCACGTAAGTTGTTGGAGTCATTCTAGCCACACAGCTGATCTCAAGTTAAGAGGCCATACTTTAAGTCCTATAATGTTTCTGATACTAAAATGCTTGGCATCAGAGTGACAAGTAAATGCTTTCCAAGGCTTTTGCGCTAACCTCTCCCACAGTATTTAGAAAGTATGTTGCATATGGTGGATAGTATTTTAGAATAGACATGTAATGTATGTCTACAATAAGGAATATACAAATATACTTTCAATTTTTATTAAGTGGTGTGGAAGGATTTTTTTTGTAGCGCATGCTACAGATTTACAGTATTACATTCTGTGTGCATATTTGCTAACAATCCCCCCAGAACAAATCCCAAACCCACAACTGCTGTATCTACACCAGTGAAAAATCTGCCAGAAACTAGCGACTTGATATGCCATTTTATTACTGAAGCTGACTTGTTTTTTCTAGTCGAAATAAAATCAAATCACAGGATCCTTAAAATAATAGGTGACAGGAGGTAGTTATCGAGAAATGAGCATCCCTGACTCCTAACTTTGTAGCATCCATCCAGATGGCAGATTAGACACTGGGATCTGCAGGTTGGTGACAAATACATGGGTAATAGCATTCAGCTTGCCTAACTGTAAAAGTGAATTCACTATTCCTCTTTGATAGTAGACCTGACATGTCAGATGAGAAGAATCTCTGGAAGAACCTGCCAAAGCAACAACACAAATAAGTGCCAGATACAAGTGCTGCTTGATGTAGAATTACAAACATGGTACCTATCATTGATTCAAATTTAGCTGGTATGTAATGGCTGCATTGTTATGACATCAGGCAAACAGCAACTTTAGAAAGCTAGCTGGTATGTGTGTATGGTTATACAAAAAAAGTGTTTAGACAGAATAATCTCTAGTGACTTCCTCCAGTAACACAGCTCTAGCAATTATTTTCTTATGGTGCAAGCAAAGATCTTGGATTTATAATCATAATGTATTGTGTTTAACATTCAGTATTTAACAGTTGGGGTTCAATGATGACCCTACACTTCCCAAACTCATTATCAATTGTGAATGTTGTATGAACAATATCATAGATCTCTGGCTTTTGCTGTGGGGTTCAAAGAGGAGCTTGAAAAGTTGATGGTACAAAGGTGGCTTCTACTGGCCTTTTCATTCCCTGGGTCCTGGGTTGACTGTGTGCTGGGATGATCCATGGTGGGTAAATCAAGTTGACTGCTACCTCCAGTGAGCTCATATAGCAGCTAGAAATTTCTGGGGTGCAGGGAAAGCCATAACCTTGACTCCTACAGTGAGTGGGGGAGGTGTGGGAGTCATGAAGCCAGTGAAAGGATCCCCATATAATGAGGCAATTCAGCCAGGGCTGGAAATGTTGGCTCTAGAATGTCTTGGTGCCATTAGAGCAGTCCCAATGTAACTGTGGAAGAGCATCTTTTATGTTTCAATTTCTGGTGCTTGAAAGAACTCTGTGAACAGGGAACCATCAGCTTTCCTTACTCAAATGAGGTGAACAGCATTTTGTCCAAAATATTTCTGTGCTGCTTGCTTTGGGTGAAATACATTGCTTTTCATAGCAAAAATGTCAAAATAGGCAATCCCTTTTCCTGGTACCTTTGCATGTCTTTGATATGACTAACAGCACTGATCCTTCCAGTAGTGCTGGCAGAGAAAGCTTTTACATCATAGTTTTAATGGTAGTTCCAGGCTACACTCCTACAATTACTCATAAAGTCTTAATTTTTAATTACTTTCTTCTATAGTAATAATTTAAAGTGATACTTGTGGAACTTATTTTTGAACATAGTTTCTATATCTCTCAGGGAATATAATTTTTATAGAAAAGATTTATTCAACAGATGTGCAAATATGATAGCATAAAGAAACATAAAAACTATTAGTTTAAATAGAAAAAATGAAAACACAGTTATATTTTTCTGTTTGTTTCCAAAACATTGATCCACACTGCACTTTTAACATGATCTATAGCAATCTCATTCCTTTTTACTTCTCTTTTTGCTAATTTTATAATTAATATGTGATTACTTTTCAAAAACTTATATGGAAAGGCTAAACAATAGAAAATATTAGGCAGTTTACAGTTTAAAAATCTGTAATGTAGGGATTAACTGCCAAGAGCCAATTTATAATACATATTTCACATAAGAAGAAATCCGGTTGGTATCTCCTTTATCTGTCTTCAATTTTGAAATCAGTTTTTCACAAGGTATAACAATTTCAAAATCAATGGACCAAATTCTGCTTTACATTACACAGGTTTAAAGATGAGACTATTCAGTTAATTCAGTGAATTTAAAGCAAAGTAACTAGGAGCCAGAATCTGGTTTTGTGTCTATAATTTTTTTTTTGCTCAAAATTAAACCTCACCCAAGTGAGAGAGAGCTTTTTTTTTTTTTTTTTTTTTTTTTTTTTGCATTAAACCTTTATCTCCCCAATCTAAAAAAGCTTTTGTAGATCAAGCAGAGCTACATTTTCATCCAGGTTCCTATCAAGCCATTCTGTGTTACTACTGTCAAAACCCTGGGATTATTATATTTAGATCAACATATTGAAAAGTAATATAAAGACATCTAAATCTTAAATCTTTTTAGAGGCTATAGGTGAATAATGAGATTATCTGTAGATTTCTTGCATTGGCAAAGTTTTAACATTTCACTCAGTATGTGTAAAGGTTATGTTTATTATAGATTTATCATGCTGGAAAATAGTATTTCAACAGTTCTGTGTCTCATGATATTTAGGGGGCAGCAAAGTTTCTTAATCACAAGTTTAGGCATTAAGAAAGATTGATTCATTGCATTACAATCCTCAATATTATTATGCATTTTCTCCAGATAATATTGATGCTCAAATCATTTTATTTATCATTGTCTAAGCTAATTATCTAATGATTTGTTTACATAATCATGTTTATATTAAGTAGGTAGCAACAATTAACATTGTTTTAACTGTAGTTATTTGAAATACAGTAGTGGTATTATCTGCCAGAAGCAAATAAACATATTAGCAGGAAATGCTTAAATGATCTGGATAACCCTATGAGCCAGCATAGCAGGTGGTAATATCCTGTTTTTAAATTACATTTCAGCAAGTGAACATAATAAATCCTCTTGTGTTATATATTTCGCTGGTAGCAACTTATACTCACATTATTCTATTTGACCTCATTACTGCTAATCATTATCACATTTTTAATAGCTGCCACAGTGAATGAAACAGTTAATACAGTATTTCTTGCCGAAAGAGAGCCTGTCAGGTTATTGATGACAAATTAAAATTAATAAAGAAGATCTGTGTTGAATTTGAGGGAATGGAATAACTACGAGCATCCAGATGATTGGAAAGGCCTCTGGGGTACTCCGTGAAGAATAATGTTTTTGGTGTACGTGTATTGTCTTGAAAGGAACGCTAAAACTGCCAAATCTCTGCTTTTGCCTGGAAGACTTCCTGAAATAGGAGCTGTATTCTTTTGGCCCTCATCACATGTAATTTATCCCTCAGAGAGTTATTTCCTGTTCTGTACACCTTAGCTCTGTGCTGTAATAATAGCATGTTCCTAAGGTTCTACAATTTTATTTACCTCAGTAAGAACCTTTACAAGAACAATCATAGGCACATACTGCAGGACTCCAGATGATATAGTAAATGAGTAAAAGTTCAATACTGTATTTCTTCAGTATATACACTGAGCCTGCTACTCAGTAAATATCGCCTGTCACTATTTATTTAAAAATTTCTGTGGTAATGTAATTTTCTTTACAAATTACTTGTTTGTTAATGATGGCAAAGGAATTATATACTGTCCAGAAATTCTCTGTCTGTATTTTTGTCTGTGCTAAAGTGAAGTAGAGGCATTTGAAACTGGATTATAGCTCACTTTAGAAAATGTATACACACATTTCCATGTTTTGTATGTTTTGTGTCTATTTTTAAATAGTAATGCTTATTAAAGGTACACATTCCATAGGGAATTGGGTAGCTTACTGGAGAGAGTCATTCACCATCTGGGACTATAGTTCAAGGCCATCCTGAGGTCCTGAATTAATTGAATATAGTGGTATTAGTTCAGTTCTTAGTAGATAGTAGTCCACATCACAGAATCACAAGACATAATTTTGACTGTGCCCAGGAGGCATACCAAGGAGACTGAATTATCTCTTACCAAAAGAGAAAGTAGTCCTTGGAGGTCAACATTAGAGGTCATTGGTGGGTCAGAGTAGAGAAACTCCAACACTAGATCTGCCCTAAAAAGAAAAAAAAGCATGTACCAATTACAGTATGTAAGCAATTCATGCAGAATTTCTTTACACAAAGGGTTTTTAGAATATGGAACAAATTGGCAAAGTCAGTAGCAGAAGTAAGAGTTCATGGGAGTACTTGGATGAATTGTTTGTAAAAGAAGGAATACAAGGTATAGCTATTAACTACTTTAGCAGCTTAACTGCTCCAAACTACTATGTATTGCATATATATTCCTAGGTGTATAAGACAAGGCCCAGGTGAAGCATATGTTCTTCAGGTCCTTAATATTCATGCATTTCTTTGAAACTAAACAAGATATTTTAGTATATAAAGCCTAGCCATAATAAGAGAGAAGTAATTTAAAAATAATTAGGCAGTTTTTAAAGATTGATATTGAAGTCAATAGTGCCTTGTTTCAAATGAAAGATCAGAATTAGCATCTGAATTTTAGGTAATTGAATCCGATCTGAAACTTATAAACTTTGTCCAAAGGTTCAATAACAGCAAAATAAATTGTGTTTTATGCATCACTTACAAAGTCCCAAAGCGCAGTAAATGACCATGCAATTAATGCCATTCATTTTACAAGCTTACATCTGTATGTTGAAATGTAACTTTCTTTTCATACAGGATTAAGGGGATACTTGAGGCTTCAATAATATAAAATTTTGTGTACTTCATATGGTTGACAAATACCAGTCAAATTGCTCTCTATCCCTGAAATGTAAAAATGAAAATATAGAAAATAAGGATTTAATTCAATTAAACATTTCCCCCCACATTTTATCTTTTCTCACTGCTCAAGGGAATCGTTCTTGAATTGTATTTCACTAGCAGACTATTTTTACCATTATTTTTAACTTAATGAGTATACCTTACACATCAGAGGGAAAGCACAAAGGTTAAATTTTACATTAAGAGCACATCACAACATGGTATGCAAATATCCCTATGCAAATGTAAAGCCATTGGAAGATAAATGTGTTATATTTTTAACCAGTTAACTATGACTGTGAAGTATGGTGTGAGATATTCAGTGGTTTCATTTTTATATCTTTCTTGTAAATAATGCATAAAGTACGTAGATGTTGTCAAAATATGATTAAGCTATTAGCTTTATAGTTTTCATAGTTAAGAATGTGTTCAGCATGTAGCTCATAATAACTCATTTCTAAATGCAGAGACCATTATAAAATATTTCTTGTTCAAGTGAATGTTATCATGTGACATAATGATTTTGCTTAAAACCAAGTTAAATGAGGAGTAAAATTAAACAATATTGCATGAATTGTGTTTGACTAATTTTGTGTCACATTATATTAGCCAAGCTTTCAAAATATGTGTTAATGACAAATAGTGTAAGCCCCTAACATACTTTATATGTCTGTAAAATCACCCTTAAGTCATTAGCTTTTAAAAGGCTCATTTTGTTCGCAGTTTTTGTAGCCAGTGGCTTTTTTGTGATTACTTTTGTCTATGAAACTAAACATGATAAAAATAGATATTTTAAAAATATCTTTGGGACTTATTGCCATATTATGAATGCATATTGTATGCATTAAAACAATAGCTAATAGCTGACGAACTTTATAGTTTTCAGGTAAACATTACTAAGGGTGCATTTTTAATACTGATGTTGAATTTACATAATCAGCATGCTGAAAAGGATTAACTGAGCTTTTAATCAACAGTTTGTTTCTCTTAGTTTCTGATTTGTCAATTGCCAGTCACACAATTTACTATTCTAGCATTTAATATTCAGTATTAAATTATTTTAATTCTCCAGCCAACTATAATTTTTAAAATGCTGTACTTTCTCACAATAGATTACATCTCGCTTTTAATATTTTTAAATGCCATTGGAATTCCAAAATGTTTTGTTTTTATTCCTCACAGGCAAATATGGTTATGTGCCAGCCAGAATAGCTATTCAGGATCAACATTGTCCAGATAAGGATATCTGAAGGGGACAAGAACTGCAACATTAAAACAGCACAAGGTAAAACACTTAATGTTTACAATTGTTGCTTGGAAATATTGTGTGACCTTTTCTAGGAGGAGCAGCAACCTTTCTGTAGTTATAAAGACAGTCTTTATGGGTTATACAAACAAATTTAAAGTGTTGCAAAACTCAAATAATACTTTAATGTCATGTTTAGAGTAATGAAGGTCCAAACGCTGTTAATTTTACTCACAGTGATATTTGGCTGCTGGTAATACAAAGGATTGTCAATATTACTTGCTAAATTTTCTCAATATTTTGGAGAAAGGGAAGGAGAAACTCAAAATCCTGTATCAATTATGAAATCAAGTACAGGCCTATCAGCCCATCACAAAGATATGTAAATCCAGAGATTTATCTCACCATACCCCTTTACATTCCAACATCATATCTTCCTTTTAGCTCAGGGAATATGTGGTCTGGTGGTCAAAGTGGGAGTGGAAGGAGAGGAAGGAAGGGGGGGTAGATCTCCTAGGTTTAGCTTTAGTATTCAGGGAATCCTTTTCTTGCAGCCTCCATGGTAGGCAGTTGCCTGACATTGCAGGGACCCCATAAAGCCATCTCTGAGACTTAAGCAGCAGCAGTACTATAGCAGCTAAGTTTCTGTTGCTGCATCCTGTTGCATCTCTGACCTACATTCTATCAGGACTACTACTACACTTGTCCAGAGCTGGTTTAATGTTCCCGCTGCTCTTCACCAGCCCTGCTGTGAGTAGAGCTGGGGCAGCTGGCACACAGAGACCGAACTGAAAGTGGACTTGGGAAGACTGGCAGGAGTTTGGCTTGAAGCTAGCTATCTCCTGCATCAGCTGCAGAGTCTGGTTTTGTAGATTAAAGAAGAGTCAGAACAATGAGGAGGAGCCCCTCTGAAAGCAGAGACAAAACATAAGGAGGTAAGGAGATGCTCATTTGGGATGAGGGGAAATTGGGGTTATGAGGTGAGAGGGAATAGGATTTGAAGGGTGGAAGAGAGAGATTGGGCAGGAACTGGTGGTGTGTGATGGGGTGAAGCAACCCCATCACCAGCCACCGCCCAAAGTATCAGCCGCGGGGTTAGCCGCGGCAACGCCGGGACGCCTGTTGCCGGGTAACACAGGGGCGGGGATGGGAGCGGGGGGCGGAGCAGCTGGACGGCCGGAGGGCAAAGGTAGCAGCGGTCAGTGGCGCACGCCGGTGACGTCAGCTGACATCACCAGCATGACAAGGGCAAGCCAGGCGGGGCACCTGGAAGCGGGGGCGGGGGGAGAGGAAGAGTGGCGTCTAGGGGTTAAAGAAATGGCCAGAGGGATGCGGGGGGGGGGGGGTGGAACAGATGCCGAGGAGGGCCAGAAGGTAATGGAAGCCCCAGCAGAAGAAAGGCTGGAGATAACCCCGGGGAAGAGAACAGCAAGGACCGTTGGCAGGGTTGGTAAGGCCCAGGGAGGGTCGCGGAGCCCGTGAGCAGGCGAGTTTAGGGGCAAGCCCCCACCTGCTTACATCAGGAGCTGAGCTCCTGGTGTTAGGACCCTGGGCCAGGCTCCGGGAGCGAGGGAGGGCCCGGACCCCCACCCCGCCAGTGGGAGCTGTGGCCGTGCAACAAGCAGCACCAGAGCCCTACGGGTAAAGACACGCGGAGCAAACCGTGGCCCTTGTGACACGTGGTGGAGAATGTGGGCAGCGACCTGTGCCCTGTAAGAAGGGAAGGGGGATGTTTTAGTGGTAGTGTCTGTCATCTAGGGGAAAAGCAACATGGCGGCGAATAAGCTACTCGAATGGCTGGTGGAGAACCAGTGACAGCTGCAGCAGCAGCAGACGGACGTACTGCAGCAAATCACTGCGGAATTCCAGAAGCAACAGCGGCAGTTAGTCAACGAACTAAAGGAGGGAGGCACCTCAAGCACGGATGCCCGAGCCCAAGGTATGGGGCCTATGGAGGGAGACGACAAGGGGGCGATGAGCACTCGACTCCCGATTAGATTGGCTAAGCTAGGGCCAGAGCATGATGCCGAAGCCTACCTAGTGACTTTCGAGTGAGTGGCCACGGCGGCCCGATGGCCCCAAGAGCACTGGGCCACGATACTGGCCCCCTACCTCTCAAGCCCAGCACAATTGGCTTATTGTAGCATGTCAGATTGGAAAGCGCTGTGCTAAGGTTAAAGAAGAGATATTAGATCAATTGAGTATCTCACCCAAAATGCATAGACAAAAATTCCAGGCCTCCAAGTATGTTACGGGGGTTCGCCCCAGGGCAGTAGCCCATTGGATCATGGAGGCTGGCATGCGGTGGTTGGAACCGTCCACTAAGTCGGCGTCACAGGTAGCCGACCTGGTGATTCTAGAGCAGTACCTGCAGGTACTGCCTCCCCGAGGGCCAGCGATAGGTGCGTCGCCACCTCCCCGGGAACCTTGAGGAAGCAGTCACATCGATGGAACATTTTATGGTCTCAGAGGGCGTTGAAGAAAAGGGGAAGCCAGGGATGGGGGCCGGTCCAGTTGGACGGGGCGGCTCGACCACACGGGGGAGGGAAACCTGAATCGAAGGGGGGTTAGGCCCAAAGAATGCACCCAGTTGAGGGATGGACCGGAGGTTAGCCCCAGTGTGGCACGGCTTGGAGGGGAAGGATGGGGAAGATGCTCGGAGCACTGAGGAGAAGCGGTCGGACATCAGAACCCTGCCACCCGCGAATGTGACATGTTTCCAATGCGGCCAGGAGGGCCATTTCTGGAGGGAATGCCCGATGAAGGACTGCATGTTCGGACAGCCCACCGGTATGGATCCGGTGTGTGCATGGAGACACACATACATATCCGACCACACAGGTGGACCTGCATGATGGGCAACGGGGTGGGTCCCTGCAAGTGGCAGTGGCAGAATGGCTGCTGTATCCCGTCCTGTTAGGGAGAGACTGGCCTGGGTTCCGTCAACTCTTACAGGAAAAAGGCGAAACCCCGGGGGGATGAAGCAAAGCAGTCTGGGTAGCCCAGAAGGAAGGAAGCTCCAGCCAACCACCGCCCAGCAGCGGAGAGGCTGAGTGACAATTGCCCCTCACGGCATTGGAACCGGACATAGGGGACTTTAAGGTGCTGCAATGGGAGGATCCGACGGTTCAGCATGCGTGGGAAAACGCGCGGGTAACCACGGAGAATGATGGCAGGGGAGGTGGGAAACCCGAGCAAGGACCGTACTTTGAAGTCCAGGGTGACAAAGTTTACCAGGTCCAAAGGGGGAACGAGCAACAAGGGGAGGAGGTTCAATTGGTCATGCCTAAGGCCTATCAATGGAGGGTAATGGAGTTGGCACACAACAACCCTTGGGCGGGGCACCTACGGGTAGAGAAGACCCAGCAATGAGTGCTACAGTGGTTCTATTGGCCGGGGATATATCAGGACATTAAGAACTTTTGTGCCTCTGCCCTCAGTGCCAACTGATGTCAGGGGCAAAGGTACCCCGGGCCGCATTGGTACCCCTCCCCCTTGTCGAGGAACCCTTCGAACGGGTGGGGTTAGACCTCGTGGGGCCCCTAGAGCGAAGGGGCCCCTAGTGCCCCAGATCGACGAGCTCCTGGAGCGACTTGGACAGGCCAAATATCGATTTAACAAAAGGGTACTGGCAGATCCCGTTGTCACCAGAGTCGAGGGAGAAGATGGCATTCGCAACCCGGTTTGGCCTGTACCAGTTTGTCACCATGCCATGAAGGGGGCATCAGTACATCCTGGTGGTGGTGGACTACGCCACACGCTATCCCGAGGCAGTGCCCTTCCGCAGGACCACAGCCCCCATGGTAGCTGATGAGCTAATGAAAATGATCGCCAGAGTCGGTCTTCCCAAAGAGATCCTGACCAACCAGGGCCCAAACTTGGTGTCCCGTTTGATGGTCGAGTTATGCAGGTGGCTACGGATCAAGAAAACACAGGCGTCAGTATACCACCCGCAAACGGGCAGATTGGTTGAGAGGTTTAACCAGACATTAAAGGCAATGCTATGGAGGTTAGTGCAAGACGACCCTTGGGAGTGGGACAAATTGCTTCCCCCCCTGATCTTCGCTATACGTGAGGTACCACAGGTCTCAGTCGGATATTCCCCCTTTGAGCTGTTATATGGGCGGCACCCGAGCGGAATATTGGACTTGGTGCGGGAGGGGTGGGAGGAACAGATGTTGACCGCACTGGGGGCCGCCCAGTACATCATCAAGCTGAGGGATAGGATGCGCAGGCTGGGTCGTTGGGCCCGGGAGAATCTGCAGTGGGCCCAGGAGGCCCAGGTGTGATGGTATAATGGGGAACCCGAACAAGGGAGTTTAGCCCCGGCGATCCGGTGCTGGTTTTACTGCCTGCAGGGGATTCCAAGTTGTTGGCCTGGTGGCAAGGCCCTTTCCAGGTACTGAGAAGAGTGGGGGAAGTGGACTATGAGGTACAGGTGGATGGGAAGAGGCGCAGGGGCCAGATTTACCACTTAAACCTGTTAAAACGATGGGTGCCCCAGGAAACGCCCTGGGAAGAAGCACTGAGTGTCAAAATAGAGTTTGGGCCTTGGGGAGAAGAAGACGTTACCTGGGCAGCTAGCCAGGTGAGCGAGACCCTGATCCCCGCCCAACAGGATCAGCTCCACAGATTACTGAAGCGGGCAGAAACCGGGCTGATGAGCAAGCCAGGAAGAACGACCCTCATGTGCCACACGATCAGCACCGACCCTGGACAAAAGGTACAGGACCCCATGCACCCGATACCCCGGAAGATGTGGGAGATGGTACGGTGGGAACTCCACGACATGATCCAATGGAGAGAAGTGGAGGAGTCGCGAAGCAACTGGTGCAGCCCCATCATACTAGTACCCAAGGAAGACGGGTCGGTGCAATTCTGCATCGATTTTCGAAAGGTAAACGCCATATTGAAGTTCGACGCGTACCCAATGCCCCGGATCGACGAGCTCCTGGAGCGACTTGGACAGGCCAAATATCGATTTAACAAAAGGGTACTGGCAGATCCCATTGTCACCAGAGTCGAGGGAGAAGACAGCATTCACAACCTGGTTTGGCCTGTACCAGTTTGTCACCATGCCATTCGGTCTCCATAGAGCGGCCGCCACTTTCCAACGACTAATGGACCGGGTCCTCAACGAACATCAGGGCTACGTGGTCGCCTATATTGACGATGTCATCATCTTCAGCGTGTCATGGGAAGATCATCTACGTCATCTCGAAGTGGTACTGCGAGCACTCAGACAGGTGGGGTTAACTGCTAACCTGAAGAAGTGCCAATTCGGTAAGCAAGAAGTGTCCTACTTGGGTTATACGGTAGGAAACGGCCAGTTGAGACCATTGCTGGACAAGGTGCAGGCGATCCAGAACTACCCGCTCCCCAGTACAAAGAGACACGTACGGCAGTTCTTGGGCCCGGCCGGGTACTATTGGCGATTTATAGCGCATTTTGCCTCCCTGGTGGCCCCACTGACAGACCTTACAAAAAAGGGACAGCCACTGCGGGTAGTGTGGAGCCCCCAGGGGGTATGCGCTTTTGAGACATTGAGGGAATACTTGGTAACGAGCCCCGTGTTACATCAACCGGACTTTGAAAAGCCATTCGTGTTACAGACAGACGCGTCGGAGTTGGGACTCGGGGCGGTATTGACACAGGAGGAGGGGTCCGAACACCCAGTCATCTACCTAAGCAGGAAACTATTTCCCCGAGGAAAAAAACTATTCTACAATAGAAAAAGAGGCATTAGCCATCAAATGGGCTATCGACTCCTTGTGCTATTTCCTTTCAGGGAACCACTTCACACTGGTGACCAACCATGCGCCCTTAAAATGGATTCGGACAGTGAAGGATACGAACACCTGGATGTTACGCTGGTACCTGAGTCTTCAACCCTACCATTTTAAGGTTCTTCATAGACCGGGCAAGGACAATCAAAACGCCGATTGCCTCTCGCGTATACCAGATGAAGGGCACAAGGAGGCGGTGAGTATAAGGACTACTAGAAGGGGGGAAGTGTGTGACGGGGTGAAGCAACCCTGTCACCAGCTGCCACCCGAAGTATCAGCCGCAGGCGAGGAAGTCACAGGGTTAGCCTCAGCAACGCCGGGACGCCTGCTGCCGGGTAACATGGGCGGGGACGGGAGCGCAGGGCGGAGCAGCCAGACGGCCTGAGGGCGAGGGTAGTGGTGGTAAGTGGTGCACGCCGGTAACATCGTCTGACGTCGCCAGCGCGACAAGGGCAAGCCGGGCTGGGCACCCGGAAGCAGTGAGGGGGAAGGGCGGCATCTAGGGGATAAAGAAATGGCCGGGGGTGTGCGAGGGGGCGGAACAGATGCCGAGGAGGGCCGGAATGTAACGGAGGCCCCAGCGGAAGAAGGGCTGGAGATAACCCTAGGCAGGGACAGGGGGAAGGAGAATGGCGAGGACTGTTGGCAGGGTTGGTAAGGCCCAGGGAGTTGGTAAGGCCCAGGCGAGTTTAGTGGCAAGCCCCCACCTGCTTACATCAGGAGCCGAGCTCCTGGTATTAGGGCCCTGGGCTGGGCTCTGGGAGCGAGGGAGGGCCCGGACCCCCACCCCGCCAGTGGGAGCTGTGGCCGTGCAACAGGCAGCACTGGAGCCCTACGGGTAAAGACACGCGGAGCAAACCGTGGCCCTTGTGACACGGTGAATAGGAGGAAAAGAGGATAAATTCGGGTATGTCTACACTACCCCGCTAGTTCGAACTAGCGGGGTAATGTATGCATACCGCACTTGCTAATGAAGCCCGGGATTTGAATTTCCCGGGCTTCATTAGCATAAGCGGGGAGCCGCCATTTTTAAATCCCCGCTGCTTCGAACCCCGTGTAGCGCGGCTACACGGGGCTCGAACTAGGTAGTTCGGACTAGGGTCCTATTCCGAACTACCGGTACTCCTCGTGAAACGAGGCAGGCAGTTTGAATTACGGGGCATTTAAAAATGGCGGCGCCCAGGAACATGCAAATAAAGCCCGGGATATTTAAATCCCGGGCTTCATTTGCAAGTTCGAATGCCTACATTAGCCACCCTAGTTCGAACTAGGGTGGCTGTGTAGACATACCCTAACAGATTTATTTGGGCTTAATCTTTCGTGTGCAGAAGGGTTACAGATGCATGGAGTGGAAATTACAGAGGCAAGCAGAAATATACTAGCATGTGAAAAGAAGTGAATTACCTTATCAAGTGGCAGACCAGTGCTAATGAGGCCAATTCAGTCCATGAATACAGGTAGAAAATAACAACTGGCATTGCCTTCAGTGAGACCCTGCCAGGGTGCAGCAATCTATCTGTATACTAAGTAGTAGTATGGAGTTGTAGGCCAAGATCCAATGAAAGGCATTCTTTCATAAACACAAAGATTTCCAGGAAGTGGTTTGGCAAGAGTGAAGAGACAATTCCTTGCCTTTCCTGGAGAGATGGATCTTCAAAACAAATTTCAGAACATTCAAACAGCAACTGATCCTGCACCACTGATGTCAGTGGGGATGTTGCCACTATGATTTATTTTCCAAATTTTGGATTTTTTTTCTGCAATACCTTTTCCAGGTGATTTTTCATTGTATTTGGCGTTTAAGCCTTCTTTGCATATTTCTTTGGTTTGATGTCTCTGAATGATTGACTCATGGTCTTGTTGTATTTGGTTGTGGCACAAAGCTACTCTTTACTGGCCCAACAGATGAGCTATTTGGAAATGTTTTCTGTGCTCGTCTTATTTTTCAGTCAGTCAAAATTTTGCTTTGGTGCATCCATATCAAATAATACTATGCACGTATATATATCACTGTATACTTGCAGAATGCTACATATATGTTAGCTAGCAGCTCATGCCAACTAAATAAATACCACACTTATTTTACAGCTGAGACAGTGAGACAAAGGTGTGACAGAGCCAAGTTCAAGTTAATAATACTTGAGGTTAGCGCTTAGGAATTTCTGGCTCTCAACCATAGTGCTCTTCTTCCAGGCCAGAATATTTACACAAACCTGCCTTATTCAACAGATGAACTATCTTTTTCCAGGAGGCATGTATTCACTGATGCTGATATATGAATAGATAGTGCTCAGCTGTGGCTTAATCCTGGACCCCAATAGCAAGATTTTATTTCTTTAGTTAGCTCCCTTGCTGGCAGTAGTTCTCTATCCTTTCTTTTTCACTGTTGTCATTGTGAGACTTTAAAGTTGAGAAGATAGGTAAGCCTCTCCCACCCAGTCATATTCTTTTGCCTTCTGCTTTGTAGATTATATGCCTTAGGATGTTTTGCTTAGAAACACTGAATCATCCTTTGACATCAAAGTGTTATACTGGGTCAACTCCCGGACTCCATTGGTCTTCCCATGATGGACCAAAAGAACAGGATTAATGCTGGTGTTTTAACATGACAATCTACTATTTCTCTATATATTTAGAGAGCTGAAAGTCTCTCCACCCCCAAAGGCTACAGTCGGGCTAATGATTGGGGAAATGATGCAAAGGAAGTGCTGGGATTTCTAGTGCTCAACTTCTTTGATAAAATCTTCATGCTCCCACCCTACCCTCATGACATGGAAAGCTACAGTTTTATCTAAAGCATTTTCCCTCTGGACACTTGTCAGAACAAAGACTATAGACTTTGCATATAATTTCTACGCCTGTATATAAGGAGCTTGTCACATCTTAATGTTGAACCTCACCAGAGACCAGACCTCTTAAGCACTCTGTATTCTGCAGAGTGCTCTGCATTTGGGTGGGAAAACTGAAAGTGTGCTGCAGCGCTACCCTTTCCCTCCCCCAAGTGCATGCTTTGTATTTGCTGCGTAGCCACTCCCATGGTTCTGGCTGCAATTGCTGCATCCTCTTCCTGACTGGGAGTCTCTTCCCCCAAGCATAAATGTGTTAAGGAGGGGGAAAGAATTGAGGGAAGTATCTAGGCAGGAGGAAACTATGAGGAACCTGGGAGATGACACATTCAGATTCCAGTTGTGAGGCAATTCCTTGATGCGGGGAGGGGAGGGTGTAAGAGGAGAATAATTCAAATTATTTTTTAAATTTGATACGAAAATAAAAATAATTAGATAAATTCAGGTGTCTATGTATTTCACAATTGTTGCAGGAAGGAAATCAGAAAGGACTAAATTATGGCATTATGAAGCTAATTACTGTGCCTCTGCCTACGCAGGGCCAGTTTCACTTGCCAGTTCAGGGGCAATGGCTCCATAACTTCCCCCTTTCTTGTCCACTTCTTCTTGTATTGTCATCCCCACATGTTCAAAAGTTATGAGTCAGCCCCAAGATTCAAAGATTGGCTTAAAATCAAGAGTTTAAAAAATAGTAATTATGGGATCCTTTTATTTGCCTTTTGATTTTTGCTTCTTCATAGTGCATGTTTTCAAGTTGTGCCTTATAACCATGAGGGCTAGAAATTTAATTATTTAAAAAAATGCATGCAAATCAACTACATAAAGTTATTTAGGTTGCAAATTCAAGCACATGAAAATTAGGAAATGCCTGATTTACAGTTGCCTGTGCAATGTTAATTCCCTGCCCTTAGGCATTTAGCCTGTGTGCTATGTGAGGTGAGGTCCTATGAAAAAAGTAGTATGCAATTATGCAATTTGAGGCTGGATCATAATGCATAAGCAAAAGGGAGACAAATTAGGGGTGTGTGAATAACAGACTTTAAAAAACTTGACTTTTTAACCTAAATAACTACATTTTAATAAAGATTTATACGCAATTTCCTTTATCATTTTTAAAAAGAAAAAACAATTCTATGACACATAACTAACAATCCTTTCATCATTCATCATCAGGAGTGCTTGAACTGTGATTCTTCAGCCTTGTAATGTTGACTGTTAACAAACTGAGCTAGCTGATAGAAGAAGGCTTTTATCACAGAGCAGGGGTAGACCACAGGTAACAGCTGAACTATGAAGTAGTCAATGGGAGCTTGGCTTGGTTCTCTTTTCCATAACTCTTTCCTCCACATATATTGTGTCCAGGAAGTTTACAAAGGAAATCCAGCTCTGCTTTCTTTCTCTTCTTTTCTACAGGAGAGTGGGGGAAAGGGTTTGCCCTATATATTACTTCTAAGGAAGGAAGAAGCCCCTTGGACTATGTTTTAGATTGGGAGGTGATGTTGGGGATGAGTGGGAGCCTGGCCAGGTTCTCTTTTCTATCCCTGCAGCTCCCAGGTGTTCCGAAAATTGTCTGCAATACCCACTCTTGCTATTTTAGCTACAGTGTGGGCCCAGTTGTTTAGAATGTTCGCATTCAGTTATTATTTTGGCAGGTAGCCAACATTTTCCTCTGAAATGCAAGCAAGAGAAGGGAAATGGTAATTCTTCATACTTTCTAACTCAGCTAAACCTGAATGTATGGAAAAGGAAGATGGACTTTCCTAGAATGATGACTTACTACCAGCCCAAAAACAAAAACCTGCTGCAAACAATGGAGGTTTTACTGCTAGCTTTCGAAAAAAAAGCTGAAAAGTGTTAGATAATCTTAAAATAGGGGTCACCATCTGCTATTCTTATGAAAATTGAATCTCATGTAATCCCATGACTCCAGAAACTTAAATTATCATTAAACATATGATAAAATGGTGAAAGCTAGCAGTGCTTAACTTTGCAGACAGTGGCATTACTATGGCTTCTAGCCTTATGTAGTCCTCGATGCCACACTGCTCCTTTGCACATCCAGTTACGACTGTGCAAAATCTGCACCCACAGATGTATCTTTTTTCCAGTGGTGTTTCACTACAGTTGTACATGGGCACAGGAAAAAGTGACTGCTACCAATTTGGGCTCTTTGTTCTATCTTTGGTGGTCTCTGCTATACATTTAGGATCAAATTTTTATTTCAGTCCCTGAAATGTCTTCTGTCTATAAACATTTCACCCTCCTTTCCTATCCATAATAGATAATTAGACATTTCACTCCTAATATTGAAGGTTGCAATTTGGTGCCACTGCAACCATTTGTAGGTCCCAAATTGAATTTGCGAAATCAAAGGTTAGTGGTACAAATCTGCAATGTTGCGTTTAGAAGATTGGGAGGTATGTAGAATCATAGAATATTAGGACTGGAAGGGACCT
Organism: Pelodiscus sinensis; assembly: GCF_049634645.1. NCBI lineage: Eukaryota > Metazoa > Chordata > Testudines > Trionychidae > Pelodiscus > Pelodiscus sinensis. Next base: position 50,048,262 of record NC_134718.1, read on the forward strand.
CGAGAGGTCATGGAGTCCAATCCCCTGCCCTCATGGCCGGACCAAATGCTGTCTAGACCATCCCTGATAGACATTTATCTAACCTACTCTTAAATATCTCCAGAGATGGGGATTCCACAACCTCCCTGGGCAATTTATTCCAGTGTTTTACTACCCTGACAGTTAGGAACTTTTTCCTAATGTCCAACCTAAACCTCCCTTGCTGCAGTTTAAGCCCATTGCTGCTGCTTCTATCCCCAGAGGCCAAGATGAACAAGTTTTCTCCCTCCTCTTTATGACACACTTTTAGATACCTGAAAACTGCTATCATGTCCCCCCTCAATCTTCTCTTTTCTAAACTAAACAAACCCAATTCCTTCAGCTTTCCCTCATAGGTCATGTTCTCTAGACCTTTAATCATTCTCGTTGCTCTTCTCTGGACGCTCTCCAATTTTTCCACATCTTTCTTGAAATGCAGTGCTCAGAACTGGACACAATACTCCAACTGAGGCCTAACCAGCACAGAGTAGAGCAGAAGAATGACTTCTCGTGTTTTGCTCACAACACACCTGTTAATACATCCCAGAATCATGTTTGCTTTCTTTGCAACAGCATCACACTGCTGACTCATATTTAACTTGTGGTCCACTATAACCCCTAGATCCCTTTCTGCCGTACTCCTCCCCAGACTGTCACTTCCCATTCTGTATGTGTGAAACTGATTGTTCCTTCCTAAGTGGAGCACTTTGCATTTGTCTTTGGTAAACTTCATCCTATTTATCTCAGACCATTTCTCCAATTTGTCCAGGTCATTTTCAATTATGACCCTGTCCTCCAGATTAGTCGCAATCCCTCCCAGCTTGGTATCATCTGCAATCTTAATAAGCGTATTTTCTATGACAATATCTAAATTGTTGATGAAGATATTGAACAGAGCCGGTCCCAAAACATACCCTTTGGAATCCCACTTGTTATGCCTTTCCAGCAGGATTGTGAACCATTAATAACTACTCTCTGAGTACGGTTATCCAGGCAGTTATGCACCCACCTTATAGTAGCCCCATCTAAGTTGTATTTCCCTAGTTTATTGATAAGACTATCATGAGAGTCTGTATCAAACGCCTTACTAAAATCTAGATATACCACATCCACCGCTTCTCCCTTATTCACAAGACTCATTATCCTATTAAAGAAAGCTATCAGATTGGTTTGACATGAATGTAGAATGCATAATGTTCAGAGGCCTTGTGTGGAAAGTGTAGAATAGATGTTGTGTTGACCATACTGGCACTGAGTACTCTTTGTATGCAAGGGAATTAAACTGGTCTCTTCATGACAAGGAAGAAATTCTGCGGTAGTCTGCGCAGAATGACCTGGTGGCTAGGGAGGGCCGTTAGGATACTGCCCTGGCACCTTCAGCATAGTGGAGTTACAATGGTAACAAAGCCCCCTCTAATCCAGACCCTGTGCTGAGCTCAACTCACCAGTGGTGCAGTGATGAATTCCATCCTCAGTCCATGAGGTTGTTTTTTACTTGGCATGGGGGGATACTAATTCCAGAACTATGACACTTATACATGTTCTTGGGGTAAGAAAAAAAGATGGTTACTGTTTGCCTCATTACAATTCCCATGTTTAATGTTGATTTGCTATGTGTGAATGAAGCTTTTACACATTATCCAATCTATTGGACATAATAGTTTTCAATATATTGTATTAATGATATATGAGTAGGGGAAAATGTGTGGATGGATGTGAGCCTTATACAACTTGCTTTAAGGCACAGCAGAACTACTTCTTAACTATACAACTTTAGGTATATGGACCCTCTTGATAAAGCTGTTATAAATCTAGTGCATTGGAGTGTCACAGACAACATGTTCATACTAAAAAACAAATTGTCCCAATCTTAGTAACTGAGAGGATAATTGTATATCTTGTTCTAATAGTGTTTTTATAGTTGATAGAAATCCCTTTCTTTTTAGTCAGTGCTGGTACTGACTACAAAGAGTCAATAGACTTACTCTATCCATACAATCTTTTCATTGAGTTGAAGGTGTACTCACTTCGTCTAAAGCATATCTCTCTGTAAACCCGCATGCTTAAATAATGTCAGTACATCTAACCAATTATGTAGTTCTGTTTATTTAAGAAGTTCATTTGGGTTCACTGTGAGTATGAATGAATTTGCAAATATGAAGGTGGAGCATATTAAATAGAGAATTAATACTCACTGTCCTCTGGAAAATATTATACGATTATTATCTTCCAAACATGTAGGCTAGCGTGTACACAGCCTACCATACCTCGGTACATAAACTTGAATCCATAATTGTAAAATATAATTGAACATACTTTAGTATGACCAAAATCTCTTAATTCTAAAACGATGGCCTAGCAAATGTCTGGGCTTGCAGTAACCATGTCAGGTTTTTTTTGTTTGTTTGTTTGGTTTTGTGTTTATAGCTATCAAGGTAACAGGCTACATTTCAGAATTTAAAGAAATAATGAGAAAATTCATTGCAATGTTATGGAAAAACAAACCCTCTGAATAAGCTAATTATTCTTTATACAAAATTCAAACTGAACTGAAGTTTCTCTATGGTATTGTTTAGTTTATTCATTACTTTTGAGAATAGGGGTTGCTAATACTTGTCCAAAATAATACAAAAAATCTTTCAGCAGACTTTTTTATCTATGTACCTGAAATCAAAGGCTATTTTAAGTAGAGATGAACATGATCCAATATTCCAGGCCTGAACATTCCAAACTTTAAATAAGTTTGGATTCAGAACTGGATCAAAAATGTCACAACTGGGCTGACTAACTTTTACTGAAAAATTTTGTATTCCTCACCTGACCAGCCAGTAAGATCAGAATATGTGGAAGCTAACAACATCAGCACCTGAATATAAAAGGTCAAATCCTATACCCCAGACCTGGGCAAAATACGGCCTGAGGGATGGATCCGGGCCACTAAAACACTGGATCCTGCCCACAGCGGGTACCCCAGGCAGGCTCCTTGCTTGCCTTGCCCCATCCTTACAATGATCAGAGAAGTGGCTGCTGGGCCGTTTCTCTTTCAAAACTATGAGCCCAGAGTGGGGGGGGGGGGGGGGGGGGAGGGGGCTTCAGGATCTGCGTCCATCCCAAGTACTATCCCATTGGCCAGTTTCAACCCAAACCCTGCTCCCCCTCCTGTACCACAGCCTCCTATCCTAGGTCACAATCTCCTCCTGCCCTACGTCATGACCCAAATCCCTTTACCCCAGTCCAGTGCCTTAGGTCACAACTGCCTTCTTCACTCAGACACCCTCCCAGATCCCACACTCCCTCCTGTACCACAATCCCTTACCCTAAGGGCCCTTCTGCACCCAATCTCCATCCCGGATGCTACGTTTCCTCCATTGATATCCTGGAAGAGTGTGGCCATACGAGTCATCTTTGCACACCAATTCTCATGAGCTTTGTTGGTATATGAAAGCAAAATCCTCCCTGCCAATGACTCTGAACATCCTTTAACTTGGGGAATAATCTATATCTGAACTGTATTTTGGGCTATTTCTGTTCACCCTTTTAATATTTTGGAGTCTGTCCAGAGTCTAGTTTTCTCCCAGATTATTAAATTGTAGATAGTTTTTGGGCAGATAGCCATGAATTCAGGATGCTGCCAAAGGGATCCGTGCTGGATCCGTGCTCAGGCCATTGATTCACTTTAAGCATACATTAAATTTAAAATTGTGGATAATATGATATAAATTCAGAGGGACTTTTCAAATATGGTAAAGTTAGGCACTTTCCTGTGTGCAGGACCGGGGCCTAACTCAGTTGCTCAGATTGGCCCACTTTTGATGGGCACGCATGATCTTGTTGCCATAGAGCAACAAGGCTCATGAGAATTGGTATGCAAGATATAGGGAATAGGGTGGAGGATCTGGCCTTTTGTATTCAGGTTCTGTTGTTGTGTCCATGTATTCTGATTTTATTTTCTGATCTTATTGGCTGTTCAAGTGAGGAATAAAAGTTTTTTTTTCAATAAAAGGTATTGTGCAATGTAGTAATTCCATTCTGAACATCAGATTATAATTTTATCAGCATGAGCCACAACCGTTTTGGTTCTATTATTTTGAAGATTTTTCAGTTTTTATTAGAAATTGGGTTTGGGTTGGTGGGTTTTTGGTGGTGGGGGCAGATTTCAGAAACATTAAAATAACACGGGCAAATATTAGTACGCGTGGCTGATGAACTGCTTGCTCTAACCTCAGTCACATTCTCATAGGGTATGACTACACAGCAAAGTAATTTTGAAATAATAGCCATTATTTCAAAATAACTTTCCTAGCATCTACACAAGCCAACTGCTATTTCAAAATTAATTTGAAATAGCAGAGGGCTTATTTCGAAATTGGTAAACCTCATTCCATGAGGAATAGCGCTAATTTCAAAATTGCTATTTTGAAAAAAGTGCTGTGTAGAGGCTTATTTCAAAATAGGGGGCCTCCAGCCCTTCCCAGGGTGCCCTGCTGGCCGCCCTGTTCACAAGGTAACTGCTGACCTTATGCCCTGCTGGAACCAGTTCTGGCTGGCCTTAAATGCAATTCAGCATCCAATCAGTGTGGACGCTATTTTGAAATGCATTTTGTGTATAGACACATTATTTCTAAATAAGATATTTTGAAATAACTATTTAGAAATTAAATATTTCAAAATAACGCTGTAGTGTAGACATACCCATACTGTAAAATAATGTGTTGACTCCTGACTAATATACTAGGTTAGTCCCACAAGGTGCACCTTACAATGCTGTCAGGTATAACTAGTTACAATGGATGAGCCATTGATTTCTGTAGATTTCTGTGGAAGGTCAGGAGAAAACTAGCAAAGCAGGTGGAGTAAGTGGGCTGCAGTGAAGCTGTTGAAAATTATTTTAAAAATTTGCTAAAATTCAGCATCCATTTAAATGTTTCATTACATATATTGTATTTAAGTTGACAACACTTGATATATTAAGGTGAATTATTGCTATGCTGTAATAATATTTTTTTTAACATTTGACAGTTATTTTTGTTGTGCTCTCTGTGAATCATTTTGAAGAATGATTTAGAAAATAGTGTAATTCCTTTGGACCAGATTCTGAGTTAATTATACTAGTAAAATTCTGTAATAACTCCATTTACTTCAATAGATTTATTCTGGATTTATGCCACTGTATTGAAATAAGAATCTTTATCTATAAAAAAGTTTTATTAAAATATAAAGAATAATGTTTGAATTTTAGTTTTAGTCTGATATAATAAGAGTACAAGGACAATAGAAGATCAATGTAATAAAACAAAACAAATTTTCTATTAAGATTTTAAAAGAGCCTTTTTTTCCCCAGGAATTCCAGAGTTACATCTGAAGGAAAATGTTTAACATTTTAAATTCCACATTGTTTCTCTTACCTTCTAATACAGCACAGTGTACGTTTAAAAAGGTCTACTTCTAAACAGATCTTCTATTTAATTAAAAGAAACTAATATCAAAGCGGATTTTGGATTTAAAATTCGTGTTTAAACTTCTCATAGATTAAGTGAGCTTAAACAGTTGCTATTCCTGACTTTAACAGCATTATAAAATACATTAGAGATTGAGAGGATAAAAATTCTGCCATGTTAGGTTATAACCTAACTGCTATTTGCAGTTGTAAGGACTACTAATGGCACAGGGACAAGATTTATTATAGTAAAGACATCCTGCTTAACATTAGCCTTGTCATTCCATTAATAATGACTGCTTATGAGCCATCCCGTTGGCATCTTTGTTGTCCTGAAAACTTAAAACTCACAGCACAATTCTTTACGATGTGCTACATTGCCCCCTCTGGGTATTCCTGACCATTATCCCATTTGGTTATATTCAAAACTGCTGCCTCCTGAGAGAGCATTAGGATTGACCTTTAACCCTGCAATATTCTTGGTTCAAATGGCGTAATAACATGTAGTGAATATTTACAAGCATACTTATACTATAATAGAGTACTGCTGTGAACATTAGCACATATTTTCTGCTCAATCAGGCTTTGATGTAGAGCTTGGCTTGTACCCTGGAGAAAATGTAGTCCCCAATAAGCTATGCTACTGAAACACCCTTGAACCTAAACAGCTTACATAACATAAACTGACTAGATGCAGATTAGCAGGCAAACATATACATTTGAAATGTTGCGAGTCCCAGTAGCATGTTACTGTGCAGCATAATGTCTTAAAGAGCCTTCCCACTAGAGGAATAAGCGGGAGTGAGGCACAATACATTACTAAGTACCTAGGGTTGTAGACGTACAGTTAAATGGATCAAGAACAGGTGATCTTATCCATGAAAAGAAAATTAAAAGCAATAAGCCATAATGACAACAGGCAGACCATTTCCCTTTTTCTATCTTCTTTCTGAACGGTTGTGGGGGTAACTGTGCATCACACCGCTGACTTCTAGCACTTTCAGTTTTCTGCTTCTCTCTTCATCTCTCTCAGTGACATTCTTACACTGCTATGCATTGCCTTGCCATCATCCAATGCTCCTGCCAGATGTTTTCTGCGATGACATCAAAGCGCATTGACAGCAATCATATAAACAGTGCTTGCTTCCAAATCACTCTCTTAAATCACTCCCTTTCACAGCGTTGTAGTTTCTGCATCGTTGTATTCTGCACCGTGCCAATACTATCCTCAGAAACTTTTGCAGAAATTCACATGCTCTTTATATAACCCACTTCTCTCTCTGTGCTATGCCCTAAGTCTTCCACATAAAGTAGTGACACCCACAGTATTTTCACAAGTATCATAGGAATTATATGTTTATGTGAGATTTATAGGCAAATATTTCATTTTTTTTCTCAATGGGAGACAATGTTTTCACCATCATAAGATGTCGTGTGATATACTTTGTGTGGTATCTCCTGAATTTACTGCATGTTACCATTACATATCAGAAACCATAGGAACTTCAGGCTTCAATTTTTCCTCTCTTGAGCTAGTGGTATGGTTCTAGTAATTTAATCAAGTTCTGCCATAACATATTGAGATTCCATTTTTATCAAAGCACCAGAATGCTTGCCCACACGTTCATCATATCCCATCTTGGTTATTACAGTCTTCCTCTCTCTGGTTTCTCTGACCCATACATCACTCTCATAGACTCATATATTTTAAGTTCAGAAGCAGCTGTCCCTGTGGGTTCGGGCTGTGGCCACATGGCAGGTGGGTGGGATGATGCCAGGAGTTGGGACTGTGGGTGGCAAGGCAGGCTGCTGCCACTGGAGGTTGGGGCCAGAGCTGCATGATAGGTGAGCTGCTGCCATTGGGGTTTGGGCTCATGGCCACGTGGTGGATGAGCTCCTGCTGTTGGCATTTGGGGCCGCATGATAGGTGGGCAGGCAGGCAGGCAGCTGCCTCTAGGGGTTGGAACCACGGGCATGTGGAAAGCAGGTGGCTGCTGCCAAAAGTTAGGGCCATGAGCAGGTGGGTGGCTGTCGCCGGGGGTTGGGGCCTCAGTGGCCAAACAGGGGCTGCCACTTGAAGTTGGAGCCAGGACCGCATGTTTTGGAGGGAGGAGGGGCCTTTGCTCTGGGGACCAGGGCTATGTGTCTCAGACACGGTGGGGATGGGAACGAAGCTGGGTAGCTCCTTCAGAAGGGCACTGGTAAAGTGTGACCAACTGTACAACACTGATTATACACTTGATTGGCCAAATGCATAGACAACATTTTTCATGACTGTGGTATTGATTTTGTTTGTCAGATATACAGTTGTGTGTGGCATTTTATAGATATATGCATCACAAGGAGGGGGTCTTTGGAATGCCACATATGTGCAGGGTCTGCAAACATGGATCAGATGGCTGAGTTGGGGGTCAATGGCCTAATCTGTCAATATATGTTAGCTAGCAATGTGTTCAGTCACATGAAGAGTCCTATTACATTAAAAACTATTCACTGCACTATGCAAAGTGCCTGTTGTTTAGAATTCACACTATTTAAGATATGTAATTTAAATTATTACATTCTGCCATAACAACTATGTAAAAATGATGACCTCCCTGATAATCTTGTACCAGCATTCTACTATATATAAAGAGCATCTCAAATATCAAGCAATATAGGTGAATGTTTGTAAAATGTTTACAAACACTGTTTATTATTTGACAGTGCTCTGTGTATTCTTAGAAGCCTCACAATACAGATAAAACAATGAATAATAGACTTGATTCTCTCTTGCCCTGGAACCATTTTTCACTCCAGTGGCACAAAGATATCATAAAGGCAGTGATCATACTTCTCTATGTTGGTCGTCTTCCCAGTATATGTCGGGGACTCCCTATCTTGCTTAGAGCCAATGAAATGGCTTTGTGGTGTTCCCCTTGCCCCTTAAAGCTCCTGGAATAGGGGCATTCTGGAGGAAAACTAGAGCAGTGCTGCAGTGTGCTTATTCTTGGCCTCCTATGAATTCTATGGAACTGTGGACAATGTAGATTCAGAGCTTCGTTGAGGCTAATCTAATATTAAAACTTTGCAGTATTAATTTTCTTTTTATTTGACTTCATATTAAATAAACATTTAAAGTCATGAACCTTGTTAATTATTCCTTGTTTTAGTATTCTTTTTACTTAATGTGTGTGTGTGTATGTATATATATATATATGGTGGTGATTGTATGCTTACAATAGGGAATGCTAGAGAAAAGAGGTATCTTCATAAGTTAAAATAGGAATAGGAAAAGAACAAGTTAAAAGTTACTTAGAAAAGTTAGATGTCTTCACAGGTCACCAGGGCCTGATGAAATGCATCCTAGAATATTCAAGGAACTGATTGAGAAGATATCTGAACCATTAACTGTCATCTTTGAAAAGTCATGGAAGACAGGAGAGATTCCAGAAGACTGGAAAAGGGCAAATATAGTGCCTATCTATAAAAAGGGAAATAAGAATGATAGAAGAATGAAGAAAATACCTAAGTCCATTAAGTAATATATTTAAATAATGATTTGTGAAGACGTATGTTTTTTTCCTTGAAACAATCATCTGCTCTTTTCTTTTCTTAAGAATGTAGTGGTTGTCCTTTGTATAGAGATAAGTAAATATCTTTTGCTTTTTAATTCTTTTATTGCACTGTTCATATTATAACCTGTGGAACAATAGGGAATATGTATTTTATTAAAGCCTGGTGATGTTAAATTTTCAGCTTTCCTGATGTTGGAAATGGCTTTGTGCCTGAGGGTATGTCTACACAGCAGGGCTAAAGTTGGAACAAGCTACACAACTTCAACTACGTCAATTGTGTAGCCGGAGTCAAAATAGCTTAATTTGGCTTTTGACACTATCTACTCAGCAGGAAGTCGAAGGAAGAACACTTTTCCTTCAGCTTCCCTTACTCCTTGAGAAGTGAGGGTTTCCATGAGTTGGAGTAAAAGTCCTCCAGCTCGGCAGTATTTCAAAATACAGGCTTGTAGTGTAGACGCGCACAATGTTATTTCAGAATGTTATTCTGAAATAACGCTGCTGTGTAGACGTACCCAGAGGGATTGGATTTCTTCTGTTGGTTTGCTAATGTTTATTTGCTACACTAGGAAATTATTTTAAAATAACTCCTGAAATAACTACTTCATAATAAGCTTATTCCCCAAGGAAAACAGAAGTTATTATTTTGAAATAACAACCTTGGTAGTGTGGATGCTCTGCTTGTTATTTTGAAATAAGGGAAGTTATTTCAAAACAACTCCCTTGTGTACACCAGGGGTTTATATATTATTACAACTAGAGGGACTGACTTCTTAAAGACTGTCAGCCGACGGTCAGGGCAGAGTGTGTGGGTATGTCTCCTAAGTCTTTAACTGCTAAGACATGAAGTCTCGTCGCAGCGGGCAGCCCAGAAGGCTGAAAGGAGCCCCGAGTGTTTAACGTCCGTGACTTTACTGCTAGGACCAAGGTCCCGTCGCAGAGGGTAGCCAAACAGGCTAACAGACGCCCCAGTGTGTAGGAAGAGCTTATTACACCTTAGATTTTAACTGCTAGAACACAAAGTTCCTTCGCAGCGGGCAGCCTGGGAAAGGCTGGAAAGGTGCCCCAACGGATCTTGTCACCTGGGAGTGACACAGATCCAAACGCCCAAGCTCTCCCTATGTCTGTCCCTTTATGACCGGCTGAAGTTCTTTTAAATTGTGCTTGGTTCTATTACAGCAACTGAAGGAGTCAGGTTAAAACTTAAACAGTTACAGGTTTATTAAAGGAACTTATAAATCATATGGTTACAATGGCTATTGCTCTATTTCTTAATTATTAGCAAAATATAGATTTTAAAAATGGTTACAAAGAAAATAAAGATAGAAAATAGAAATAATGGTACCAAGTGACAGCTTAATCTTTAAAGAGCTCTAAGTCTATGTATATATATACTTAAACAAAGGACCACATCCAGGTACAATTTTTACCCCTTTCTGTGCCTCTCGACTCCAGCGTGTCAGGCCAGGGCTGGTCTCTCAATTCCTAGGAAAGACGAATACGAGGTGGGCGTCCCCTTGGAACCTCGGGAGATCAAACACCTAACCTGACCAGCAGATAGATGGTGGATTGACACTCAGAGAAAATGTGCTGCTGGACCTATCTTTATACCCCGTATTCTCTTTCTTATCTAAGATGCCGAATTGTACTGGTCCGTTTTGTGGCACCAGTTCTTACAAGCAAGTTTCAAGTTAATTTACACTTGCAAGAGAGAGAACTAAATTGTGAGCACTAGACATTTTTTACTGGGCGAGAGATTCCTCCCCCCGCGGATGGATGTGTGTTCGTATCAATATGGGTTTGAGTCAAGGGCACTCCTTGGCAGCCTCTTGGTCAGCAATTGGCGTATCTCTGTTTACAGCCATTCACGGTCACAGAAGCCTGTGATGTGTATCCATTATATCTCAAAATACACACTACTGTGGTTGTAATGTAGGAGAGGTTTTTTCCATGTTCTATGCCTTTTGTTAGAAATTAGTATGGAGGCATTAGTGCTTGTACATGAGAACTTGGGCTAGAGCCTTGCCTTTGAGATTTGTGTGCTTTTGTCAGTTTGTTGTTGCTGTCAGTTCTTAAATGATTTCAGTGCAAGTGGAAGATGAGCTGTATTTAGACGTGGGTACGTGGCTATAATATAATGTTTTATTTCTGTATGTGTTTTTATTAGGCAAATCTATTGATGAGGCTGGATGGTGGCTTGCTGTCATGATTATACACGCTGCTTGCCCCATCTTTGCTAGCTACAGTGCAGCCTGGCCCTCTCCTGAGAAAATAGACTACTCCCTACTACCCCTTTTTGTGCTGCAAAGGGCTATGCCTGCCCCCCGGGTTCATGCAGATCAAGTGTTACCTCATTGCTTTGGAGAGTGGTACATGGTAGATATCCTTCCCCAGTACAACGAACTGTGGGAGGCACTGTGGTTCCTTCTGGAGTGTTGTGAAGTCTGGGCCTGAATACATTTCATTATTTGAAACTGACAGCTCCTGTACAGTTGGGATTCAGATCCAAACTTTCCGAAAGTTCATGCATGCCCAGATATTGAGTTTTAATTGGGACTCAACTCAGATTCTGGTCCTTACATCAGAACACAATGGTATCGGGGGGGAGGTATAGTCTTTGACATCCTGTATAAATAGCCAGCAGAGTTGCATCCTTTTGCTCAGGAAACTACCGACACAGTGCCTCCTCATGCTACTGAGGCATGTGCTATCCCCTGCTCTCCCCTTCCCCCAAAAAGCAGGGAGGAGGCAGGAAGCAATGTTTAAATTACTAGGAGTTTCTTTCTTGTCTGCTGCCAATCTGCCTATGTTTTATAGAAAGCTTGCAACAAAGTTGATGCTTTCTCCATCTTTTTCAGTTTATTTCTGTGTTTGTATAGCACTTCCCCCCCTACCCACTGGCAGTAATTCGTTAAGATGAGCCATCCGTTTATTACTGGTTGGCAGAAGTTCAGACTTCCAGTCTAGAGTGATTTGGTTTTTAGCTGCCAATAATGGAGCATTAGCAAATCTGTACTGATATTTATCTGAGGCAATGTCTTGTTATATGAAGAATACCAAGTTTAGGACATACTGTAGTGGTATTTTCATAGCAACAGACATGACACTTAACACTTCCTTCTAATACATTTCCAACAAAGGGGAACAACTCCAAAACACATGTATGAGTATTCCCTAATGTATTTTGGAGATATTTCTTTGTGAAGAGAGGCAACTTTTTCTGGGGGAACTGCTTTCTGTTACTGTGGTAACTTAGAATTCATTGGAGACAATGAGTAACTTGCTTTTTGGTCTCAATTCATCCTTTTCTCTTCATGTTTAACTGTCTGCATCCTATTATGTCCTATTGCCTGTGCTATACGGGATATCAGACTAGATTATCACAATGCTTCCTTATGATTTTTTAATCTGTAATTCACATACACCTCTTCACTGCTTCCATAACAGCAGAATTTACATATGCTAATTATAATAAATGGGAAGAATAGCCATAGGACTTTACACCCCCAAAAAAGCTCCTCATCAGCATTGGAGGCAGGCCAAGCCCTCTGTCTCAATGGAGAATTAGCAGTCTCAGGGCAGAGCAGTCTGTTGGCTGGCTTCCTGTCTCAGGCAGACAGCAGATAAATGCAGGCCTTTTGGTGTGAGGTCAGCAGATGGCCACCCCAAAGGTGGGGCAGCTGAGTCAGGATAATAATATTTACCTTATTCATAATGCACGCTGAGATCTACAGGTGAAAAATGCAGGGATCCCACTGAAACATGCTGACCTGAACTCTGGCAACACAACTATACTATTGGCTGATGTCCCTGGGCTATTCCCTACTAATCCATCTGTGTGTACCTCTTCATCTCCACAGTTTACATAGCCAGTGGCAGTCCCAGTAGCTCTTCTGGGCACTGGCAGGCGTGTGGCTTGTCTGGGTCCACCTATCAGGGGGTGGAGAGTGGTTCCTCCCTGTCAGTCTCACAGGGAGGTCACACCCCATAGTGGAGGGCTCAAGCCTTTGGGTGCTGAGTATTTCCTTTGAGGAGCTGAGGGCACTTATCTAACATTGAGTTCAGCTGAAGTTTAAGGACACTCAGCACATTGCAGAACTGAGGAGTTGATTCGCTTGCATAACTCACCAAAGCTGTCTCAAGTACATAGATCAGACTCTGTTGAAGATACTATAAGAAAACCTCCACTGATGATTATCATAAGAGCTTTGGAAATTAGCTCAAGACATGCAAGACTTAATTGAATTAAAAGAGGGTTTGTTGTATTTGCGTCAAAATGCACATTGTTAGGATGGCCATTGTATAACACAGTGTATTAGGTAACTGTGGTGGAGAGCGCTGCATTTTTTTTTATAGTCAGGGAACAAATTGTGTAACCTTTGGGAAGAGTTCACTTGATAACTGTGTTTTACACTCTTCTCTGTAGATTGTTGGAGACTTAATTAACCTACTTGTACTTGTATCAGCGAAAAGATACATTTCACAATGCATCTACATCTCTTTTTCAGTCATCACATACTTAAATTGCAAATTTTCATGAACTGTAACCCAGTGTCTTATGGCTCTTGATTCTACATTTCTCTGTAGATCTTCTATCTTCAAATGTGTCAGAGCTGGAATATGTGGCTATTCGCAAAAGGTATAGCTGTATTAAACTGCAGAAAAAACTGTACATTCAAATCAAGTTAATAGTCTGATTTAAGGCAGCAAAAGACAGAAAATGAGAAAAAACTGGCAGTCTATCGTTAATCCATTCAACTGTGCCTAGGTATTGTAGCACATTTTGGTACAGTCACATACCTTTTTGAGCCATTACAATGTAGACTGTACATATTTGATATAATTTATCAACTCAAAAATTAGACTTAGCAACACATTCTGCCTTTTGTTCATCCTCAGATACCCAAGGTTGGAAATGGAACAGAAGTTATAGCCCTGTTCCTCTGCTCTGTTCATTGCATGGAGCATAAGGATTTTTAAATCACTGGCTTGTCACAGAGCAGCATTGAGGGCAGTTCTCCTTGTGGGAGGACAGACGAAGGCCAAGAGAATAGGGGGCCATGGCTGATGGGTACAGCATGATTCCACTGTGCCAAACCCCCAATAAGTGTGCCATGGATCATAGTAACCATTCTGGCCTGTAGGCTGCAGTACCAATTGCTGCTTATGTGTAAACTGTGGCCTCCTTTTGTACCTCCATGGTCTTCTGATGCAAATCCCTCTATACTTGTTCGGGAAAGGATCTGTGCAAGAAAGGATGGGATTTTGCCTTCCTGGGTAATGCAACTTCATTGTAAAACAGATGATTTTAATGGATCAATCCTGTTGTCACTGCTCATTTTGAAATTATTTTAGGGGTAGCAGAAGTGGGTTCTTTTGTATCCAGGTGTGAAAAACTAAAAAAGGAACTAATCTGAAGTGCACTGAGATCTATGGATAAAAAATGCTATGAAACGGTTAGTTGTTGCTTTTACTATACAACTCTCAAGCTGCCTTCTGCAAGGTACAGAGGACCCATAACTCCCCCCCGAAGTGAATGCATCTATTTGCATAATGCAGGACTGGGCCATCCCTTATCCATTATGATAATTATAGCAACTGCCGCTGGTTTTGCTGCAACTAAGTAGTAGATTTTCAGCAATACAAAATTTTTACCAGATTGCATCTGGTTAATAGAAGATCCAACTCCAGCAGAAAATGGTTTCTACCATTCAAGAATGGTGGGAAGAACTAATTGAAAAGAAATATAACAATTTCTCCAATCAAACTATGTTTAGGAGAAACAAAGGAAATATTCATTCAGTGTTTCATGTAATAATGGTGCCTCTTTCACCTTGTCTTAAGAAAAAGGAATCTGAAAGTGGGACAAACTCTTGTAGGAGTGCCAAATAAAATAAACAGAGGTGAACATATGAAGTGCTGCTTTAATATGGAGTATCTGAAACATCAGCTTTTCAATTAGAGACTCATGGTTGGCTCATGCCAGCTAACTCAGGTTTGTGGAGCTTGAGAAAAAAGGAGCTGTGTAATTATGGTATAAGCTTTTGGGCCTGGGCTAGGGTCCAGGATTTGGGACCCTATGAAGCAGGAGGGTCATAGAGTTTGGGCCAAAGCTGAAGCCCGAACATCTACACATGTCAGCTATGAGTTTTTAATTGCAGTATAGCCATGCTTTTCACCATAGTTTCTTTCAGTATCTACTAATTTTGGGTGTTCAATCTGAGATGGTTAACAGCTGATGTTTCAGATACTTAGCATTAAAGCAGCACTTGATATGTTCAAAGCACAACTCCCATTGACTTGAGTTGCAGCTATGAGTGCTCAGCACTTCTGCAAATCAGACTCCAGAGTCTCGAGTCAGGCACCCAGAAAATGAAGAACACACAATTAGTGACTACACATGAAAAGTTTAGTTTAAGCGACTTGATTAGCATCACATAAGCACTTTGTGGCAGAGGCAGGGATTGAATCCAATTTTCCAGGGCAGCATTCAGCTGCCTTAATAAGGAAACCATCCTTTCTGCTCTTAGAGTCCCCTGCTTCATTCTCTAAACATCTTCCAATTTCTACAAAAAATGAAGCAGAGATCTTACAGACAGTAGTCTGCTTACCTGCATGTAGCAAGTCCAGCTGTGTACTCAATCAGACAGATGTCTTGTATAACAAGTGTCATGATCATGTAGTTAAAGATAATATAATATGGGGCTGTTGTTATAATTGAGTTTGCAAATGTACCCTAATTCTGGGCTCAGTTGAGAAAATCAGGGCCTGGGAATGGGAGAGGTATGGGTACCTAGAGGGAACTGCCATCTGTCCAGAACAGCTGGCAGTTCTCTAGGCAGAGGGAGGGTAGGGGCAAAGATTTCACTTGCTCCCCTACCCTCAGGCCAATCAGGGTCTGTGAGCAGGGAAGCACGGAAGTGTTCTGGCCCCACCCCTTCTGCCCAAGGCCCCACCCCATCCAGGGCAGCCTGGGGCCACTTCAAAAATTAGTGAAGTGGCCCGCTGTCTAAAATTAGGCCCCCCAACCCCCGTCATAATCCATAACAAGTGGTAGGAAAAGGTGCATAAAGGTAGGCAGACTAAATTTAATATAAACACAAAGGCCTAATGTCAGGGCTGACAATGGGGGAGAAGTGGAGCCCAACAATTTTAAAAGGGTTGAGGCTTCAGCCACTGCTGGGGATTCTGTTGGAAGCTTTGCCTATTTATATAACTCAAGAAGTGTGTTAGGATCATGTTTGGTAAACAAGAGAATTGTGGGTCCATAAATCAATGTACAAAGTCAGTACATCAGAAATTAGGCCTTATTGGTGGGCAGCTTAATGAGAGGACAGCCTATTTAACCCATTCCTTCTTCCTTTTGGTGTTCTTAAAAGACTTTTGGAGGGATATCAGGAAGCGAATGCTGGGACACGAGTAATGAGCGAATTTCATTTTGTGGCTACCATCCACATAATTTCCTGGGACTACAGGATTACTGTATTACCATCGGGGGCCTTCATCCTCCTAATCCTGAAGGATATCTTGACCAGACTGGCAAATACATGACATCAACTATTCCACCAGCTTTGGGTGACTCCAGAACACTACCTGTGATGTGTACCTTTGCCGCCTATTGTGTCCTTTTCTTTCTCATCTTATTTCTTCTGTTTCCTATCGCTCTCCTTTTTCTTTTTCTTTAATGTGTGTGACAAAGCCAGACATGACTGCATCTTTTGCTATACAGTTGTGAGTCTGTGATTGAAGACACAGCTACAATCATTGCCCTAAATGGCCTGATTAGGACAAGTTTTCCAGGGCACATCTACACTACGGAGTTATTTCGAAATAAGTTGTTTTGGAATAATAACTCCTGAAATAACTATTTTGAAATAACACATCCACATTACAAAACCCCATGAAAATAGTGCAGATCTATTTCGAAATAGCATGTCCACACTGATTGGAGTCTGAATCACTTTTCAGGCCCCCTGGAAGCACTCCGGGCAGGGCATGAGGGCAACAGTCATTTCCTGGAGCTCCTGCCTGAGGCTAGCTGAGACTTGTGCGTAAAGGGGCTCCCCTCTATAGCCATATCTCAGACTCTTCACCTTTGCATACCTCCTTTAGGGACAGCAAACACCACACTCCACCCTCTGGTTGCCCTTGCAGATGCCACAGCTTTCCTACCATTGAGCCGGACCTGCTGCAAAGCAGTCACCAGCTCTGAGACCTGCTGCTACAACTCCTGATGCAGCTTATGCAGGCTGCCCTCATGGCACTGCTTGAGGACAATGACCAGCCTGGAATTGGGGACCTCCTCACCCAGGCCCAGGCACTCCTCATGTATCACAGTCCCTCCTACCCACTCCCTGCACACTGCTTTTGCCAACAGGAGACCAGTACTGACTGGTGGAGCCACATCATCATGGAGAGGTCGGGTGCTCAACAGTGGCTCCAAAACTTCTACATGAAGGAGGGCACCTTCCTGGAGCTCTGTGAATGGCTCTCCCTTGCCCTCTGGTAACAGGACACCTGCATGCAACCCGCCTTCCCCTCTTCAGAAGCACGTATTTGGAAAATTTGGAAATTTTCAGTCCCACCTTCACAAAGCCCTGCTGGGGATGCGGTAATTGAGATTGGCCCTGCTGTGGGAAGAGGTTTGGGATCAGGAAACTCCAAAGGGCTCTGGCAACTCTGTGATTCCATGATACTATCACTCTACAGGTAGTGAGGGCCATCATTGCCATCCTGCAATGCAGGGTCATCATCCTGGATGGGCCAAGGACCCCATCATCACCAGTTTTGCCACCATAGGCTTCCCTGACTGTGGGAGGTGGTCGGCATTGATGGCACCCGCATCCCCATCTGGGCCTCTGATTACTTCAATTGGAAGGGGTACTTCTCCATGGTTCTGCAGGCCCTTGTGGAGCACTTCACTGACATTAACATCGGGTGGTCAGGGAAAGTGCATGACATCTTTAGGAACTCCAGCCTGTTCCAGAGGATGCATGCCGTCACTTTTTTCCCTGACCACACCATCACAGTCAGGAACATGAACATGCTTATGTGCATCATCTGCAACGCAACCTATCCCTTGCTCCCCTGGCTAATGAAGCCCTTCATGGGAAACCTGGATCCCATCAAGAAATGGTTCAATGCCAGAGTGAGCAGGTGCTGCATCATCATGGATATTGCCTTTGGCCACCTGAAAGGGAGATTCCGGTGTCCCCTTGTCCGCCTGGACCTCGGCGACCAGAACATCCCTCATGTGGTGGTGGCCTGCTGTGTTCACCATAACTTTTGCAAAAATAAGGGGGAGACTTTTTCAGGATGGAGGGCAGAGATTGAGTATCTTGCAAGGACTTTTGAGCAGCTGTGCACATGCAGGAGGACCTGATGGAGAGTTTCAGATAGGGCCCGCTATGGCACTCTTCCCTGGCTCACCTCACAAGGAGCCTCTGCATAGACCTCTGTGCCTTTCCTCACTCACCCCTCCCTTGCAGACAAAATAAACCAGACTTTTTGTTTGAAACACTAAAATTCTCTGATTTTTATTTGGGGAATCTAGAACTGGGTAAAGACTGGAGAAAGAACCCAGGAGTGGGAAGTAGGAGCTCAGGGATGGGGATGGGCGTGGTGCCTGCCTCGGGTGGTCACACTGCTTCATGTGTGGGACCCTTGGCAGCCCTGGGGGAGGAAGGGCTAGGAGTTGAAGCCAAGGGGTGGGGCAGAGTGAACTTGGGAAGGAGTGTGTGCAGGGGAGGCAGCTGCTAGACCTCTCCATGGAGGTTTTTCAGTCCTACCTTCACAAAGCCCTGCTGGAGATGAGGTAACTGGGATTGGCCCCGCTGTTGGAAAGGGCTTGGAGCCTGAGGCGGGGGGACTAGAGCCCACCACCCTGCACTCCCCAGGTGAATGCCCTATCCCCTCAGCCATGCTGGGATCCACCCCACCATGTGCTCGATGGCATTGGTGTAAGCCGCACACATGCAGTCATGCTGCCAGGACAGCTGCTCCCAGATGGTGTGGCACAGCTCCTGGTCACCATGGCACTACTGGTGGTCCTCCTCAAAGTTCCTGTTGAGGGAATGGAGGCACTCCAGGTGTTCCCTTGCCAGGTCGGCCTGTGGTCGCCTCTGCCAGCAGATCTCACAGAGTTGGAAGGATGGCATATGAGGTGTTGCACACACCCCACTCACAGCTGGTCCAGCTGTGAAGAAGAGTGAGAAGACCAGTGATCCCAGGAGATAGTGTACATGAAGTCTAGCCCTAATGTGTGAGCCAACACCGAAAAATCTCAGTTCAGACAATGGCGAAGTACGTCGAGCAAGGCCATCTGTGGTGTAGGCAGCAGGCCTAGGAAGGTGCCAGCTAGGCCAGGATTCTGCAGGTGGGAGGGGATGATGGTGTGGCTTGGCTTTCCTCTGTGCCATGCACATGCTGGGTCTGGCAGTGGTGGTATCCCACAAGGAGAGGATTTCTATCCCTGACCACTGTAGGAGGGCAGGGGGAGGGTGTTAGAGGAGGTTTGTGTGAGCAGCAGATGCCACTTTCTGTGGAGTGCTACTGGAATTCCCTCCACTTCCTTCTGCAGGGGTTCGGTGTTCTCTGCCTCCCCGCACTTGATTGGGAGTGAATGCTGCCCCAAGAGGGTGGGCATGACTGTATGCAGCACTGCTATGTCTGTCCATAACCACAGCCTCCTTAGTGGTGGCTTGTGGTGGGAAGGTGTCCCACCATGGAGTTGGGAGTAAGGCAGGCAGGCCTCTCCAAAAACTCTCTGAGAAGGATTGACTGGTTCTTGTGTGGAAGCCTCATACAGCTGTCTGCTCAAAACTTGTGCTCCATGTGTACCCACAGTCACAAATTGCTGTGCAGTCCCCCAGCCAAGAAGGCCGAGTGGGAATTGCACAGCTCCTCGCTGCATCCCTATGCATATATCTAGAGAAAGTAATGAAACTCACCTGATGGGCCTTTTCTGGCTTTGTCTAAGCCCTGGGAGACTTCCTGGGAGGGGGGGTACCAGCTCCAGGGAAATGGTGACCTTCTGGCTGGTTGGCATCATGTCCTGGCTGATCTCTCCTTTCTCCTCCACTTCCTCTTCCTCCTTGTCCACAGTTCTACCCTCCTGGAGGCTGACAACTAGCGTCTCCAGGCCAGAGTCAACAATTAGGAGGGAGGGGGACCGACCTCTTCTCAGGATGCGATGCAGATGCTCAAAGTGGGGGCATAACTAGGGTGCCACCCCTGCTCAGGACCTCCATTCCCTGGGCTTTGTTTAGGAATGCCTAAATTCTTTTATTTTCAGGCTGGCATCCATCCAGCCAAACACATCAGCATTCCTGCGCCTGGTACGGAGGTCCTGGAGGTTAGTCTCCTCTTCCCAGACCTCAATGAGATCCAGGATCTCCACACCAAACCAGGAAGGGGCCGCCTTCTTCTGCCCCTGGCCAGGGGCTTCAGAGCTGGCTGCCGGCTCACTAGCAGCCCTGGGGGGCTCGGTGGGAGTGCTCAGGTTGCTCATTGCAGCATACAGGGGTCCTGCTCTGAGGCACAGGGCTGGCAGGGCTGGCTGGTGTGGTGCCACATGCCTTTTCACTTCTGGCTGCACCTTTAAAAGCTGTAGGGGAAGGGAAACTATAGAGTTTTGAGTGGTGTGTTGCCTCTCAGATTTTTCTAACCATGAGTGGAGTGAGTTTTGGCTCGTGCACCAATATTAGGTCATATGCGCTGGTTTGGATGTGTGCCACTCAGTTTATTAACATATGCATGTTCTCAGCTGCCAGAGCAGATACCGCCTCCCCTCCCAGCTCATGTCCCGTTTTCAGCCCCTGCTGCCAGAAGAGGCCCCAACTCCCCTGCCACTTGGCAGCCCCAGCCACCAGAACAACCCCCAGCCATATGGCTGCAGCCAGTCCTGGCCCCTGGCCCATCGGCACCCTCACCATTGCATCTCAGCTGACCCTGCCTGTCAGAGCAGCAGCATACTGCGTAGCTCCTCCAGAGGAAGTGGGCAGGGAAAGAATTTTTTGTGCGTGACTGTGCAGGCACGCACCTTAGCAAAAACGTTAGTGTGGAGAGAGTGGCCACCAGGGCAGCTGTGAGAAGCTCTGGAGGCCAATTATTCTGAAATAAGCACAGCTGCACCATCCACACTCACCCTATTTTGAAATAGCTATTTCTTGTGAAATGGGCTTCTTATTTCAAAATCATAATCCCTCATTATTTCAAAATAATTTGAAATAATTTTGAAATAACGCGCTTGTTGTGTGGACGCTCACCTTGTTATTTCGAAATAACTGTAGTGTAAATATACACCTACAGTCTTGGAGTGGCTGATAAGAATATACTGTGTTTTCCAGGAGTGAGACTGCAAGAGAAAATCAACACTAGAGACAAAACCATCTTTTTTTTTATACTGCTTTCCTCTTCTTTCCCTTTTTGTATGCATTTCTTCTGTTTTGTGTTCTAGGAACCAGGACTGGACTTTAACAACATCAGCAGGTCCAGCCTGCCTGAACTAACATTTTCTCTTATTCCCAAAAAAGATAGTTGTTGTCATTCTTAATATATAAAAGATTGTCTCCTACTCTACATCTAAAGGAAGTAAGAGCAAGGAGTAAGCCTTGTTCGATCTTTCACACTTCAGAAGCTTTAATTGTTTTACCTTCTTTTTCTGCATCTTTAAGGTTAAAATACTTTTTAAATAGTGTGTTTTCCAGGGTACTAAGTGGGTTGAGGTCTTTTTATATACTAAACCCAGAATCTTAATGCTGGACAGTGACAAGGCAAAATTAGCACTTTTGACTCTTTGAGCCATACAGTCCAAAGATGAATAGGCAATATTAATTCTGGCATTTCCTAGCTTTTGAGTGCTTGACTTTCCAACTTTATTCTTTTACCGTATTTTGGGGGGCATAGTTTCCTAGACTTTTAAAAAACAAACTAAAAAACCAGAAATGCCACATTATGGACACCCACATGCGTCATCGGCAGGGATGGAAGCTTTAAATTAACCTACAGTCCTCTGCCACTTGAACTGATGAAGTAAGTTGTCAGCCTCTGTGTGCTGCTTTGAGAAGGGGGTGGGACACTGCCAGTGGATTTTGCAGAAGAATGGTCAGATTCAGGAATCTTGGATTCCATTCCAACTGGTTTGGGCAGGGGAGTGAGCATTAATGGGCATTGACTCTTCTTCCTGTTTCAGGCAAGTCTAAACACGTCTTCTCTGTCCCCTGCAACCTGTCTTTGGTTTTTCACCTAGCCAGTCCTGGTCGACACTCCTCTAGGATTCATTCGTATTTAGCTTATCTCATTTCACCCTGCTACTGGATCCTCATCTGATCTCTTTCCTCCATTCCAGCCTCCCATTATACTCCTACCAAAATTCCTCCACCCGACTGTCTTCTCAATCTCAGTCTCCCTTCCTGAGCTCCTCATCTAGCCTCGGTCGTTCACATCTACTGGCTCACAGTCCACATCCCTGTTTCTCTCCCTGTGTCCCTGTCCCTGTCTCTTTATCCATCTAGTAGCAATACCCCAGGCCTAGTTTCCTGGCCCAGGCAGTCCAAGTGTCTCCCTGCACTTCAGTTCCCAATACCAGTTTCCTTTCCCACATTGCCAGCCTCCAGCTCCTGTCTTCCCATGAGAGGCTGCTTATCATGATCTATGCTGCCTCTCCCCCTTACTATCCTGCAGGTCCAGCTATTGTTCTGTCTGCATTCAAATCAGGTAGCTTCCTCCACCATATCACCTGGGTCCGGGAGAGAGATTAGTGGGAGAACAGCAAAGACAGACTCCTTGCTCTGAGGTTAGGTGGCTGGACCTTCAGCAGCCCTGAGCTTCAATAATAAGGAAAATTCTACATAGCTGATGGCTGGAGCATGCCAATATGCCAGAATATTTGGAGAATTCAACTACTAAAATCAAAGAGGTCTTACTATGATATTTCAAAAACTTTATAACTTGGCCATATTTGGCCTAATTTTTACAATGACCACAAAAGGCACAACTGAGTCACAAAGATCACCCTTTCTCCCCTGCCAAATTTCACATCCCAGGTCCCAATACATGGAGGTTTTCAAGATGATCAAAAAGAAGGTTGCCAACATGTTCAAAACAGTGTATTTTCCCATAAATTGGTTCCCAGAAACAAATTAATTGGCTGAAATTTTCACTGAAACAAAATCCAGTCTTAGGAAGGCACTTGACATAGAAAATTTCAGACAAAACAGTTAAAATTTGTCAAAGTTATAAGCAGCTGAAAACAGATTCCTCTAATGGGACCCTTAATGACAGGTGGTGCTACTAGCCTCTGTGTAATACACTGGTTTTACATACACGATATAGGCCCTGATTCAGAGTGTGTGTCAGTCACTGGAAAGAATTCCATTGATGGGTTTGTATCAGGCTACTGCTGTGGAAGTCCAGAGTGGGCTACTCTACTTTGGAAGCCCCGGGGGCTACAATGATACTCATGGCACATGCCGAGGACTGCAACTTAAGTGTGGTTGCACATACATGCAAATATATATGCAAATAGCTTCTTTCACACTGACGGGCATGATTACAAAGATTAAGGCAAGACTACACAACATGCAGGCCCCATATAAGTCAGTTCTGCTGATATTAATAAAATGAAATATTTACCCAATTTCCATATGACACCAGTTTTAATGACCAATGAAAGTCTGGGAATTTAACTACTAAAACCCATATCAACAGAAGACCATTATATTGACTCGCCGTTGTAGAGCGGTTCCCCGTGGAAGCCATGTTCAAAGGATCCACCTATGGGCCACATGTTGATCCTCATGTAAACCTGAACCACACTGCGGGCCGCAAACAAATAGGTTGTGGGCTGCACTTGGCCTGCGGGCCGCTTGTTTAGTAGCTCTGGTCCAGAGAAACCACACTGAGGATTTCTTTGACTTGATTTCCACTTTTAATTTTGGAATATTATACCATAAAATCAAAATGCCTGTTATGATCTTTAATTGTATTTTTTTCTTTTTCTACTGTCTCCTACTTTCTTTCTGCAGTCACTAAGACCCTTCTTGTTCCCTACAATTGATTTACACCTTCTATCCCTCCTTGTCAGTGTGTCACATGATAGCCACAGCCTTTCTAGCACTCTCAATGTTGCTGGTTCAGAGAGTAAGAGATCATGATCCAATCTCCCACATGGCAATGGAGAGTACTTTCACTTAAAAGCATAACATTTTGAAAAACAATAACAAAAAGCAACACAACAAAAGAGGTTTTTTCATTAGTGTACGGATTTCATTGAAGGCATCACATGGCCCTTTTCCCCCTAGGGGTTTGATATGGCTGATTATGCTAATATTTGTGAGAGATTGTTGCTATGGCACAGACCTTTCCATGAATTTAATGATGTATTTTACATTAGATACAAAAGTTTTCCTAATGTCATTAGAATAACTAAAATGCATTTAATATCTATCTATCTATCTATATACATATTATGGAGTGAGCTAAATTATTCACTTAGGCTGTGTGTATTTATTTGTGCCCTTGGTTTTTCTTTCTTTTAAAAAAGGATACATATATTCAGAAAATATTTTAAATCTCAGTGAGATATAAATATTTCTTTTCCATGAGCACATAGTGAGGAACTACACAGCACCAATAATGTTATTCTGAATATACTGAATCTTTTAAAAAAAGCAACCAAAAATAGTGTTGCATGTATTAAATTGCATACAGATTTTCAACCAAGTTTCAGGTAATTTAAACTGATTTGATTTTTTTCACATCAAAATCAAAATGTAGAAACCTTTATTTTATTTTCCCCTTTTTAAAATTAAAGGCACATTTTCTGTTTTTGCTGTCCCTTATTATCTACAATATTATAATACATTAGACTATATTTATTTAGTGTTCAATATACTGCAAATTGCTGACTTAAATACCTTCAGCTCACATAATTTATTATTTTCATTGGAGTCCAAGTTGCTATTCCATTCAGGGATCAAGACCCTATTGTGCTAGGTAGAAGTATGGACACATAACAACATGATGGCCTCCTAATGGGAGCAGAGGACCTAAAGCACGTTGTAGGATAAGGTCCTTTCAATGCTTTATAGATACAGGCTCCATTAAGGTTTTCCTAGTGGCAACTTCTGCTTCAGAAATGTATCTATCTGCAGTCAGTTTAATGCAGATGAAACCATTACTACTTCACTCTTCATAAACTCTTTATGATTCCTAATTAAAGTCTTTGTCTGAATACAAAATAATTAATACATAAAATGAAGCACAGGGAAAGAATCAACTATGCAACTAGTCACTCAGTAGTATATTTAAACAATGTTTAATCATTAGAGTAACACAGTGCTTGCACTTTTGGAAAGAAAACAAGCCTTATGCTTCATGTTTATTTAACACTTTGACTAGTTCGTTCTTGGAGGTATGAAATGAGGCTTATTGAGTGCCATAGTAGTAAATCAAATGTTCTGAAAATTACTGGGTCTTAAACAGTAGCGTCATTTTAAACTTAAGCAGTTCAGTGGTGCACCGGCATATAAAACTGACCTCTTATAACAACATCCACAGTTTACACTGAAAGGCAAGTAAAGGAAATAAAAACAAAACATAAAATTTGGTGTAGTAAGGATGTCATTTACTTGGATTTCTGCCTGCATTCTGAAGATATTGATATGATAATTTTTATTCAGTTAAGGCAAGAAAAATATATATAGTACACATATGCACATGTTTTCTCTCATTCTATATATATGTAGAGAGAGAGAGAGAGAGAGAGAGAGAGAGGTGACTACAGCAACAATTTTTTCACCAGTATTTGTTTCAATTTTAAAACACATTTGCTTTGGCTATGCGCTTGTCTGTTTATGTTCACTTTCCACAAATATTCTAGTGAATGAATTTACTGTTGGAAATGTTAATAGAAACAGCAAATTTTAAGCAAATATTGAAGAATATTTGTGGAGAGTGAATTTTAAATTTGTAAGTCTGAATAATTGCACCAGAAACCTAACAGTTGCATTCATTTATGTAGGGAACATAAATGTACCAGAAAACCTATATCACTGGTCATAACCAACTGGCTCAACTTGAATGTTGAATTCTGAATACTTGCAAAACATAGCTTAAATGTGAACATCTTATCAAGAATTATTCACCAGAATTATTTGCCATACAATGAATATATTTAAGGGAAAAAAAGTAAGATAAAGCCCAACCCAACTAGAATCATACATGCCTCAGATTGTACTTGCTACATTCTAATGCTAATTCTTTATGGGGATATTGGAACATGGTCAAGGTCTGCATTCTTCCATGATATTAATGGAGGAGGTTCAGGGTCTGGGATGGAGATTGTGTGCAGAAGGAAGCTTGGGGTAAGCAATTGGTGTGCAGGAGGGTGTTCGGGGTCTGGGAGGGAGTTTGGATAAAGGGCTATGTCTACACTGCAGAGCTTTTCAGGGATCTTCCAAGGAACACGTCTGCTTTTCTGGAAAAAAATTCGGAAAAGCAGACGCATTTTTTCGGCATCCCTGTAAATTCTACGAGGAAGAAGAGATGTTCTGAAAGAGGGTTTTTTTCCTACATTTGGCCCGTGTAGATGGGCCAAATGTTGGAAAATCCTCTTTCTGAAAAAAGCAGGAAAAGATACGCACATTGCCGTTCACAATGTGTGTATCTTTTTCCAACTTTTCCCTGCAGTGTAGACATAACCTCAGTCATTCAGGAAGAAAGACAAGATGCAGTAGTATAATTTTCATGGAGAGAGGGTTTTAGCTGGTAGGAGTGGGACATAAACACCCTCTCACGTCCCCCTGAGCCAGGTTTATTTTTGCTGTTCTTTGGTTCAGGCACGTGACCCCCTTCTCTCCTCCTCTTGCCCTTCTCTCAAGACCCAAGGTAGTGTGGAAGAGTTGAAAAGAGCCAGTCCTCCTTTATTTCACTGCCAGGATAAGATCCTGCCCCAATCTGTATAATGGGGATAACAGTTCTGCCCTCCCTCGCAGGGATATTGTCAGGGTACATGTAATAGGCACTCATCTACTATGGCAAAATGCAGAGGCCCTGTAAGCTAGGATGTGAGTCTACAGTGTACTAGCTTGCCGCTAAGTAACAGCTCATGTGGGCACTGCTGCAACGCAGTGAGTCCCACAGGCATTTTGGCATAACATTGCCCTACCTCAGAGGGACATGTGACGATAAATACATTAAAAATTGTGAGGTGCTCAGTCTTGGTGCGCAGCCATTTATGGTTTGGGCTGCAGGGACTATGTGTATCTGTGAATAAGAGCCTGGGGGGTGAGGCTTTATGTGCAGACTATTTTTTAAACAAGCAGCTACCATTGGCCAGAAATTGGCCAATGAGTTAGTGCTAGGGGCGGGGACAGTGCATGAAGCCTCTCCTCCCTCCTTCCTCACAACTGTGAAATACAAATGGCCAGCAGCCACTTTTCTCAGTAGCATGCAGGGGCGGGCCAAGCAAGGAGTCTACCTGAGGCTTCCCACTGCATTCGCAAGCTGGATCCAGTGGTTTGGTGGGCTGGATCTGGCCTGCTGACCCTATTTTGCCCAGCCTGTTCTAATAAGGCCTTAATTCTGCATACACACTTGTTCCATTGTATCCCAGCTACTATGTATAGGTGTGGGTGCTAAATTGTAAACATCTTTCTTCTAAAGTTAGCAAATATGAACGTAATTTGAACAAAAGAAAGAAATTAGTAGACTCTGTGAATGTATATAGTAAAAAATTAGGCTAGCCCTTTTATAGAAATATAAATACTGTAAGAGAATATATGGTCTCTGGGAATTGGTAATGGGATATGACCATTTTCACCTAATTACCTCTTCAAATGTAGTCCATTTCAGTAGTGAACAAAATTTATTTTTATTTAGATATCTAATGATCTGTAGCAGATTAGTAGGTGATGTCAAATGGCTGTCCTTCTACCCTTCAAGTCCAACCATTGTAAGGAAAGATTGGGTCTCCTTTTGATTTGCTATGTTGGGCACAATTATGGGTACAGCCTTGTGCAGATTAAAAATAGAGGCAAATATCATGGATATAAAGCAGATATCCGTGGATATGCAGAGCTTTAACCATGGGTAATCAAAATCATGTAACTGAGTGTTTTCTAGTATCTACAACACCAAGGCACTCAATTTACATTAGGGCCAGTGCCAGTCCTCCAATACTCCTATCGGGCTAATAGGCACACCCCTCTGGCTGCGGCTCCGGGGTTAGGGGAGAGAGAGAGTGGGGGATCTCCATACATTGCCCTGCCCCTGTGTATCTCCCAGTCCCATCTTCTGCCCTTGGAAGTACGTGGGCTGTGGCTGAGCACTCCACTTTGCTCTGCCACAGTGAAGCGGAACAACCATTGCCTTGGGAGAAGGTGGTGGAGCAGCACAGGATGCTGCATCGCTCTGCTTCCTGGCAGCTTTTGCCACCATAGTGAGTGTGAGGGGCCCAATCCCTGCTTCTTTCCCATGTCAGGTCCCCCTGGTAATGCCAGGGCCATGTCCCTCAGTGGAGAGGGTTTGGGTAAAGGGCCGCAGGGAACAGGACAAGGCAAGAGAGGAGCAGGAGATGGGCTTGGTGCAAGGATACAGATACTTCCCCCATACCATAGAGACTTGTGTTTTTTAAACTGTTTGGTGCTGTAAATGGCCCATAGGCTATGAGCTGAAGACCCTTGACCTACACTTTAGTTCCAAATTTGATTCCAGTAGGCATTGATCCATCTCCACAAAGTGAATGGTATTAGAGCAGCTTTTTCTTCTTTTGAGGAGCAAAAGTATAAAATCTTTGAAGAAGCCTCTTGGTTAACTTTATAATTTCCTTAACACTTTCCTGATATTCTAGTTTATATTTCCTGTTTATCCAGGGCTCTTTCCTACCCTATATATTGTTCCTTTTTTAGTCCTCTTTTCAACATCCATATGTTTAATGCCTCAAAGGGCTTATGCACCACATTTTACTGGCTCCCTGAATAAATCCCAGACCATTGTGACTGATGGTCAGATTGTAACATTCTCACTGAGGCAAAACTTACATTAAAGTCAAGGGTCCATTCTTGTGTAAGGACAACAGTATTTGTCTGCACACACAGATATTTTTTTCTCCTCAGCGTGTGCTTCCGCAAGCACAACGTGAGCCTAACGGACAGAGGTCAGCCACTCAATTTTGAAGAGAATCTAGAATGGACTGTTTGTTCATTTGAATCTCTGATGAATGGAACATTGCAACTCTAATTATGAATCTTTGCAAAATGTGACCCTTCAATTAACTATATTAATTGTGTTATAGACTATCAAGAATCTTGATTATTAATGAACACATAGGGTTAATTTTAGATCATTTCATTTGTTGTTCATGGTATTTATAACTTAGAATATGACTTTCTAGTTAATTATACAAATCATGCAGCATTCACTTTTGATTAATGTCTGAAGTTAATACAGTCTTTGTTAAACAAACATTCATTATGTGTGGTACATTATAAATTAATAAAGCATTCTCTTTAGCTTCATATCCTATCTACAAACGTTTTCAATATATTGCAAATTTTCCTTATGTGGGGAAACTTTGTATTAGTTATGAGAAAATTAAATAAATTGTATTGTTCCCCTAAATAGTATTTATTGATTGATTTATTGAGATGCCTTCATTGTGAGGAGGTGGTCAGAGTCTGTAATATTTCATTTACAGAGATATATATATATGTGAAACCTTAATTGTTTCTGTGAAACTTATGGAACTTTACATGCAGATTGTTTTGCAGGATTGCCACTGTACTTTGTGTTATTGATTGTATTCGTATTCTGTTCCAACAGTATTTGAGAATGAGGTATCTTTTACCATCTTTCAGATTTTGAGTTGGTGTTTCTCAGTGTTAACTGCTAGGGCAAAAAACCAAAAAGCAGGAATTCTTCATCTGCAGTTAATGTCACAAGTTTACATTTTTGTACATTGGAGCTAATTATCTAATTCTGCACTACTATTTACATTACTGCACAACTGTTGAAAACAGCAAAGGATTTCTAGTTTCTTAATTTTGACATATTCAGTTTCTAACCAGAACTTCCCAATATGGATATGTTTTGCAGATCAACTGCATGTAAATTTGGGCATGGAGAGTAGAGTGGTATTCCAGTAAGAATTTGCCAATGCATTCTAAGTTTTGAATCCGTATGATCATCCCCTATTTAAGTAAGAAAAAGGAGTAGTATAGGCACCATTCTTTCATAAACACAGTATTGCCAAACCTAAGGTATTAAACAATCATGATTTTTTAAAACTGATTATTTGTATTTGTCTTCTGGTTTTGGAGACTTTAGAATTCAAGTTTACAAGCTTTTCTCTGTACCCAGAAGGGGGCAGAAGTGAAATGAAAGCTGTGATTCCAACAGGATACCAGCAGTTGGAGACTTTTAGAAGATCCCCCAACTCACAAGACCCAGGTTAAAATAATGATGGTTGGCAATATTTAATAGGCTTCTTTTGAGAAACAGATCGTTGTTAGAAACAAGCAGTGTCAATTATGTATTGGTTTTAATATATGGAGTAGAGCCCATCATGAGTTGAGCCGAATCTTTCAGGATTATTTCATCTAGGATTTCTTGCAGTAATCTGATTAGAATTATAGTCATCTTCTGTCCTCTAGATGAATTCAAATAAAAATCTTGCAGCAAAAGCCCAGTGACTAATTTTGAGAACAATCTCACCATGAAGTATTCCATTGTTTAAGAAACATTATTATTTTATTTTGATAAATGATCTGTCAACAATGGATGAAGTTAACATTTCGTTTGGTCAATAAAGAAAATATTGAGGTTACAAGCTAAACCATACCTAAGTTAGCAAAGATACAGCATACTTCAGTGTATTCAATTCAAAAATGACTGCTTTAACTAGTTTCAGTGTAGCTATTACAATTTTCATTCATAATATATGATCAGTTTGTAAGAATTTCCTCTACACGTGTGAAACATATTTAATGTTAGCATTCTGAAATTGGAGATGTTTATAAATAATGCACTAATAGATGTGAAAGAGTGTAAATGATTCCTTTGTGTTGTACCTGTAAGACTGTTACGCTACTGATTTAAAAGATAAACAATATTCAGCATACACACTCAGTGTACTTTCATCAAAGGGGTAACATTCTTTGTCCCTCTTTATGCAAATTAAAAATCTTTAGTCAATTCTGTGTCAAAAATAAATAGTTGAAGGAGCTTGAACACAACATTTATTTTGTATGTACATTAATGGGCAGCTCCATTTTTCCTGGAGGCTAGAATCCACTTTGAAATTCATGTTTGATAAATTC
Source organism: Pelodiscus sinensis (assembly GCF_049634645.1). Taxonomy (NCBI): domain Eukaryota; kingdom Metazoa; phylum Chordata; order Testudines; family Trionychidae; genus Pelodiscus; species Pelodiscus sinensis. The sequence continues at coordinate 50,079,590 of NC_134718.1, forward strand.
CCTGGCTTTCCGAGTAATTTAGCTGTCTATAGGGCTGTTGATCCTTTGAGTGTATTGCAGAACCATTGGGACTTGCGCACCACATCTGCATATCCAAGTTCAAATATATACTCAAGATGATTGGTTTAAACTTTAAGTTGTTGATTTTATTCCTGATAGATTTGTTAGATTGTCTCCTATTTCATTTCTAAAATCTGTGCATAATCTTCACTAAAACTGTGCCTTAGTCCTCACTAAATGCACTGATGGAGTTAGTAAGAAAGTCATTTTGTAAGCAGAGTGTGAAATTATTAAGTGAAATATAATAATCTTAAAACAAAAAGCAGTGTGTGGGTGTATGTTCGTTAGTGTATATATTAGTTAGAACTGGTCACTAGCAGTTCAGACACTATTGCATCAGTATTCTTTCCTCCCTTTTCACCTCCCCCCAATAATAAGATTCTCTTTGTAAATATTGCCCAACCTTATGAGCAGTCAAGAAAGGTTTAAATTCCTTGAAGCACCAGGTTCTCATTGGGAGATAAGTTAGTGGACAGTGATTCAGTTTATATTTCCCAGTAAGCCTTACCAAGTCTTTAGTCTAGGTATTGTTTTCTGTGCAGTCTTTATTTAAAACGTGCATCTAGGGACATATCTCATATTGACATTAGTGGAAGATAGCTTGGGCCTATAGTCCCTATTAACACTTTGAGCAAGCATGCATAAAACAAAGGCAGCAGCAACAAGATTTACAGATCTTTGAGAGCTACCATAAGAAATAGCTGTCTGTAAGTGCCAACCAATTGCCGTGCAACCACTCAGTACCAAATCGCTCTTCTCTTGCCGAAGGCATCCTTCTGTTGTAAATGTTGTGCATATTTTGGGCAGGTTTTCCATATTTTTGGATGATGGCCAAATAGTTTTTTCTTTTTGGTCATGGTATCATTAGTTCTGGCTCTTCAGGTTGGAGGTTAAGATTAACAATTCTATCCTGTAAAAAAAAATTATAGGGATGTTGCGGAAACAGCAACAGAGAAACTGACCCATACTGTGTGTGATGGCCTTCAGGAGTCAATGAGCAGTATGACTTCCAGTAGGGAAAGCTAAAAGGAAGCCACTGGCATGAAGTCTGAAGTGCTCAACATCAAGACAAAAACCAACATCAAGACAAAAACCAATTGTTTTTTGGAATGTACAGACAATGTACAAAACACAGAAGATAATTTAGGCCAAAGCAGAAATGAGATGCTACAGCTTACACATCAGCAAGAGCAGATAGACGGGATCAGGAAAATTAACAGTGATGGTGGCATCCCCTCCTTGTATTTTAAGTCATATGGGGGCAGAAGGCAGGGCTAGGAGAAGTATGTGGAGAGTGTTTAGGGCAGCAAAAGAGCACAGGGAGAGAAGGGGAGCTCAGGGGCAGCAGCACTCAGAGGCCTCCACCCTTCTAGGAGCTGTTGACAGAGAGGGTGCCCCCAGGTAAGTGTGGCACCCCTCATCCACTCCTTCCCTTATACTCTTATGCACCTCACTTCCTCTAGAACCTGCACAGTCTCCTCCATCCTGTTCTGTTCCCAAACTCCCTTGACCCTCCAGCCCCAAAACTTTCTCCCAAAGCCTGCACCCAGGCCCCCCATCCAGGGTATGTCTAGACTACATGGCTTTGTCGATGAGGCTTACAGGATTGGTCGACAAAGACTTCCCCAGCCGACCGATCCATGTCCAGACTACTGCACTGGGCTGTATCAGCTGATCATCAGCACAGCGCAGCGGCCATGTTTATTTTAATGAAGCGGGGATTATTTAAATCCCCGCTTCTTTGCCTATGCCGGGTAAACTAGTTTACATGGCTCTGTCGATGGAGCCATGTAGTCTAGACATACACTCAGTGTTCCTGTAAGCTGAACACTTGGGTAGCCACGTAGGACAGATTCAAGTGCTGCTCAGCTGATTAGTAGAGCACCCACAGCTGGCTGCATGGATTTCTACTGGTGATGCACATCTGCAGATGCCTCGGTACACATAACAAAACTTTATTCCACACATGGATGGAAAAAAATTAATACTGTCCCCCTCCTCTGCCCCTTCTGCCTCAAATCCCTAGCTCCAGTCCAGAGTCTTCAACCAGCACCCGAATTCCCTCCCAGAACCCACACCGATTCCTGATCCAAACTCTCTCCAAGAGCCTTAGGCAGGTGGTGGTGTGGAGAGTTTGAATGGGGGACTGGTGCAGTCTCTGAGAACCACCAAAATGTTTGCAAACCTGTCACCCTGCTTGTAGCATCTCCCTTAGTAGTAGGCACTTGCATGCTCCCTCATTTTATCACCCTGTTGGAACTCCCCTTGGTTCTCTAACAGAAGAGTGCACTATACTGACTCCTGCGCCTCCTACAGCAGTGTTTGTACTTGCACTGGGAACAAAAACATTTCCTGTCATCCTGTCCTGTGCAATGGGGCAACACTCATCTCTCATGAGAACCCCTTCTGGCCGAATGTGTGTGCCTGCACTCCCTTCAGTTTAAGCCTTCTTCATTTACTCATCTCTCTGGTCGAGTCACACACCACCTGTGTAAACAAACCCCTTCTGGGGAACTTCTTTAATGGGCTCATTTTAGTGCTCCCTGTATAGTGTCTTAGTCCATTCCCTCAGTCTGTTCCTCACTCTGGTAGTGGTGTCCCCAGGGGCTTTCTCTCCTGGACTTCCTTCCTTGCCCTTGCCTCATTGCATTTTGTCAGGGGATGTCTACAGTGCACACTTATTTCAAAATAAGCTATTCCAGAAGAAATACTCAGTAGGGGTGTGTCTATACTACAGAGTTTTGTCGACAAAAGTGGACTTTTGTCGACAAAACTATACCTGCATCTACACTACCGCTGAGTTCTGTCGACATAAGAGTTCTGTCGACAGAAGGTGTTATTGCATGTAGGGTTGTGTCAAGACTACAGGGTTTTGTCGACAAAGCGGCTTGCTTTGTCGACAGAACTGAATGTAGTCCAGACGCTATTTGTCGACAGAAGCTTTGTCGACAGTATCTGTCGACAAAACTTCTGTCGACAAAACCCTGTAGTCTAGACGTACCCAAATAGCTTATTTTGAAATAGCACACCTACACTACAGGGAAGCCTCAAAATTAGCCTGAGGCAGACTTCCCTAATGTAGTCATGCTACCTCAGTATAGAGCCCCAGGAGGCGCTGGGGAGTAATTAGTCTGAATGGCCTAGGTTGGAGCTATTTTGAAATAGCAGCAATGGAACCTACACACTGCAGAATAGGCATTATTCCTTGTGGAATGAGTTTTACAGAAGTTGGAATAAGCCGTCCATTAATAAGCCATTGGAATAAGCTGTTTTGATTTTATTTCAAAATAATGGAATTGCTGTTTAGACGCTCACATTGTTATTTTGAAATAGTCGCACCCTCAGAGTCCCATGATAGTCCATCAGTCTCACTAAGCTTATCATATGGAGCTGTCTGCAGTGCTGCTGCTCCCTCAGTGACAGTCAGTCACTGAGGGCACGTTTAGACTTACTTTCACTTTCGAAAGAGGATATGCAAATTCAGTGGGAATTTGCATGACTTCTTCTGATTGCATTTTCGAAAGAGAATCTTTCAAAAATGAAAGTAGTCTGGATACTTTTTTTTTTTAAACCCACTTTTTTAAATAAAAAAAACTATGTAAACCTCCTTTTTTTTTTTTTTTTAGGAAGAGCATTTTTTTCAAAAAAGGAGTTTTTTCCAAAAAAACCCCTGCATCCAGAACTACTTTCATTTTCGAAAATTCCTCTTTCGAAAATGCGATAGGAAGTGAAAATCAAAGTAAATCTAGACGTACCCTGGGTTTTCGCAGCTTGAAGTTTTCAGAGGCATGGAGATGATTCTGGTCCTGCACCTCCTTTTATAGGGCCATCCTGGCCTCTAATTGGCTGCTTCTCCTGCAGCCACTGTAGCCTGCTTGGAGGCCTTCTCTATTGCCTTTTGGTACAGTATATGGCAGGACCACAAGGCCTCCAGTAGCAGGGCCCTGAGGCCTACTGCACCCTATCACACTATGTTTTGAAAATAAAGCTTTGACCCTGACAACCCACAGTCTGTGATTGCCAGCTAGGCAGGAAAATAAGGGGACATACACTCCAACCAAAGTTCCTGGTCTATTTTACCCCAGGGTAAAACTGACCATCTTCTGACTACATTATCTGCCATCCCTTGACCATGTGATTCATTCCCCTACTCAATATGTGTAGCATATGTCCTTCTTATTAAATCCTTATACTTGAACAAGAAAATAGACCTCGGGAGGAAGGGGGGTGGTTCCTTAAAAATTACATTCACATAAAGGTGAAAGGCTACAGTCTATGTGGTTAGTCCTCTTTTTTGGCTCCCCCCATTCTCTCTTTGCTCTTCCTGACAACAAGGTGAATAAATCCACAAATTCTCCCATTTAAATATTTTCTTTGAATTTTTTAGACAGATGATTCCCAAATGGGTGATTAGATCCTTCATAAACTCTAGGGGCATTAGCCAACATGTCTCCTGCCTGTCTTCTATTATGTATGCTGCCACTTGGCAATAGGTCCCTTCCTAATTATTCTGTATTCTACCCAGAACTGTGACAGCATTACCCTCTCAACTGAGAGGAACTCACGCTTGTCAGGCAGACTGCCCAAACTATGGGTTTCCAAAGCTGATGAGTTTGCCAGGTCATCCAAACCCCTTGAGGAGGTTGTCAGAGGGAGGAATGATGTGGATTTCCATTCTTGCTGGACTCTTTGCTGCTTATGTGAGAGAGGCTCATCTGCTCATTGTCATTCTCAACTACCCCAATGAGGCTTAGATCCTCCTAGTCCTCAGGCTCAAAATCCTGAACCCGTCCCATGAACTTCCTTTATGAAAGGTTCAGGACCTGATCCAGGAAAAATGCACTGCTCTGTCTTGCCACCATTCACAAAGTGAACTGTTCCCACAAGAGTCTCAGACCCTGTCCAGCTGCTCCCCTTATCTTGTGATGTTCGTTCTGCATTGGTTGCAGACCACTGATCTTCATCCAATCTCCATTTCTTGGAAGATTGCATCTTGACTGTTGCTACTACTGCTGGAAATGAATGAGTAACACTTTGTTGCTGGAACAGAGCCACATGGACCCATTCCTGTTTAAATCCAATCAGCAGCCTCGCCTCAGCTGGCCAATGGGTGCCAGAGATTTCTGGGGAGGGGCAAGAGGAGTTACATGTCCCTCAGCAGGTGTCTCTCTTCCTTGATTCTGGGATTGTCCCCTTTGCTGCCAGCGCCATCAAGTTTCACACCCCTCCCCAAGCAGATGGGTGGCTTTTTTCCCCCCCTTCTATTCTGAAGTGAGTTGAAATTTATTCAGTTTTTAAGGCCAAAAACTCAAATGTTGGTAGTGTTTATCATTTTATATCTCCAATGTTACATGCAAATACATCCATGAAAGAATTCTTTGGCTTGGGGTAGGTATGATATATGGTGCCTTTTCTTTAACTAGATGTATACATATATATTAACAATGCAAAGTTTACTATTAATTTAATTTTCATCTTCTTGTTTTTCTTAGTCTGACTATCGAGAATGGTTGGAAATCAGAGCAGGTATATAATATAGTATTTTTCATTTATGCAGTGTTATTGTAACCATGAATATCCCAGAATATTAGAGAAACAATATCTTATAAAAATATGACCTCACCCATCTCATAATACTTTGTAGTAATTTATCTGGCATCTAACTCATTTCAATAGCTTGTACACTTCTCTTCCTCCTGTCCTGGCATTTCTTCTATGGAAATTATTCTGAATTATCCTTCTGTGTGGTCTGTTAAAGTAAGCACAGTAATTTCCTTGTTTTAGTATATAAAACCATTCTGACCGCTAGTGCAAGGATTCAAATTTACAGTATCAAGGGCCACATTTTAACTGAGAAGTTTGCTCATGTTAAAGCTCAATTCTGGTGCAGCATTCTTATTCTACCACCAAGGATTACCCAACCAGATTTGTTAACAGACCAATAAAATTATTAGGAAAATTAAACCTGTTTTTGTGCCATGTATATATAGTACCCTGGTCCCCTTTTGCCAATGATAATTTATACCCCTTGAAACTTTTATGGATCAAAATGCACATAAAATTTGGGCCCCAGTTCAACAAGTTACTTAGGCACATCTGTAACTTTAATCATATGAGTAATCCCATATGTGTGGGCCTTTTGAAATAAATGGGACCAACCACATTCTTAATGCTTTGTATGTGCCTAAGAATCTTGTTGAATCAGAGCCTTCATGCCTGTAAGTGGGAATATGTACTACCTGTTTATTGCTACTGTTCACATTGTGGCACCTCCTTCTAGTCTCCTCAGGAATTAGCTCTTTCAGCCCTGTTGACTGGCATCTTGCCCTCCTTTACCTGTCGTCTGTGCTTCAGGCCCTGTGTTTCTTCCAGCCAGAGTGCTCTTTCCTTATGGTACTGACCGACAGCATTGTCCTCATACCTGGGGGTCCTCCCAGGAAACTTAGACTCCTATACCCACCTTGACTCAGTGACCCACCGCCAGTTGTCACCTAGCTCCTGCATCTGTGGCAAACTCCAGTCTAAAATGGCCACTCATCATTTGCAAGAGAGGGTTTGTCTATACTACAGAATTTGTTTTGGAAAAATGGCTATTTTTCCGAAAAAAAACTTCAATTACATCCACACTGCAATTGCGTTCTTTTGAAAGACAATTGAAAGAACAGAGGGTTTTTTCCTACATTGGTAATCCTCATTCTATGAGGAAGAAGCCTTTTTCCAAAAGAACTGTTTTGCAAAAAGGCGTGTGTGGACAGGGAATAGGGAGTGCTTTTGAAAGAAGAGGAAAGAGGAAAAAGCACAGGTGCTCTAGTGGCCACTCCATCCATAGTAATCACAGCTGAAATGTGAGATAGCATGTACACTGAATGGACACTGTCTTTCGAAAAAACAGATCACTTTTTCAATGTGCTTTTGCAGTGTGGATGCTCTCTTTCAGAAGTTTTTTCGGAAGATCTTTTTGGGAAAAGCTTCTTTCAAAAGAAGCCTGCAGTCTAGACATAGCCAGAGTGTGGACCTCCTGCCTTCTTCTGCCCTGGCTGCCTCCCTACAGTCCTAGTACCTCTCAGGCCCATTCATCAGGCCTGCAGCCTGGGAGTTGGGTCAGGCCAGAACTCCCCAGCTCTGCCTACCTTTTCACAGCACTGCTGGGGCTCAGGTACCCTCTCTAGCTTACCAGGCAGCCAGATCCCTCTTGCTCCAGAGTAAGAGTGAGCTTCTCTCATCCCTTGCAGCCTTTTATAGGGTACAGCAGCCTGACTCTGAGAATCAACCCCATTCCATGCACGTCACATTTTCTTGGCACAAGCAAACTTTTACCTTGCTTTAAGTTATAGGAGGAAGCTATGTACCAAATTTGGTAGTCCCATCTCTGACAAGTTAGGAGGACTTCTTGAACAAACAGACGGACACACAGACAAACTCTCTCAAATATATAATGGATAAATGGATAAATCCTTCTTCGATTGATGGGGAAATTCTCATGGACTTCAGTGGGAGAAGTAATGTCTTAATAGCATTTGTAAAGGGCATTGTATGTTAGGATAAGTTCAAATAAAATAGACACAAATAAAAATGTTGGTTAGTGCATCTTGCCAATGCTCACATCAGCCAAATCACAAAGAATCCTGAAGGAAAAAAAAAAGAATAAATGTGTGGCACTAGCACTCTGAACTGGTCATTCCCTGCTTCCCACAGCATTTCCTGGGATAGGAAAATATTAGTGAAATAATAGCACTGCTTTCTTTTTAATCGGCTTAGAGGGTCCCTGTTCTGTGCCTATCCCCAAACATCTCAGGTGATTGGTAGTCATTTCCTGCTTATCATGGATTCCCATCTAACTCTCTTGCCCCCTCTATGACTGAAGACGAGGGTTCACACTAGTAACCTCCCTTGTTCCAGGAGTATTATGGGGATGGGGAAGTGTGGTGATAGTGGGGACTAGCAGTAATAGAACTTTTCCTTTTAATGCATTGTGCCATGTTTGCATCCCTTTTTTTGGAAACCAGATGGTACCTTAAGATTTTTGGAAACCAGGTGTCAGTTGATTTGAACTGCCAGTTTTGTGTTTATCATCATCTCGGAATGTCATACTGCAAGAGGTTTATGTCCAGTAGTTCTCAGGCACCCAGTCCCTCACTAATCTGCCTAGTGGTGTCTTGCCATGGTTGAGGGATGTATATAGGTGTACCACTCTGGAGTATGCACGCTATCCATGTAGCTTTATGACTAGGTGATTCAAAATGTTTGCAACAAACTGTATGTGTGTAGGCCCAAGCTGTCTTGCTGCCATCTGTAACTGTAATGCATGCTAATGGTCATTATCATATGCAAATCACTACATGGTCTCTAAATACAAGTACAAAGTGAACCTGGCAACTGCATTATTCTGAGACAAACTGGCTGCTAGTGGTGATGCTGGGGCTTATGGAGGAGGGAGGACTTTTTTTTATTTTTGTCCATGGAGGTTTTTTTTTAATGTCAGTTAAAGAAAGTTTATCCTGCTAAGTCCAGTTTTTTTAGGGCTGTCAATTAATTGCAGTTAACTCATGCGATTAACTCAAAAATTAATTGCAATTAATCACAGTTTTAATTGCACTGTTAAATAACAGAATACCAATTGAAATTTAAGAAATATTTCTGGATGTTTTTCTACGTTTTCAAATATATTGATTTTAATTACAGCACAGAATACAAAATGTATAGTGCTCATTTTATATATTTTTTATTACATACAGTTGCACTGCAAAAAAGAAGTAATAGTATTTTTCAGTTCACCTCATGCAAGTACATTTTGTTTTACATAACTGCATTCAAAACAGTGTAAAACTTCAGAGTTTATAAGCCCACTGAGTCCTACTTCTTGTTCAGTCAGTCACTAAGAGAAATAAGTTTATATACATTATGGGCGATAATGCTGCCTGCTTCTTATTTACAGTATTACATGAAAGTGAGAACAGACATTCCCAATGGCACTTTTGTAGCTGGCATTGCAAGACATTTACATGCCAGATATGCTAAATATTTGTATGCCCTTTTGTGCTTCTGCCACCATTCCAGAGGACAGGCTTCCCGGCTAATGACACTTGTTAAAAATAATGCATTAATTAAATTTGTGATTGAACTCCTTGGGGGAGAATTGTATGTTTCCTGTTATTTCGTTCGACCCAAAGTTTAAGAATCTGAAGTGCCTTCCAAAATCTGAGAGGGATGAAGTACAGAGCATGCTTTTAAAAGTCTTAAAAGGGCAACATTCTGCTGCAGAAATTAGAGAACATGAACCACCAAAAAGGAAAATTAACCTCGGACTGGTAGCATCTGACTCAGATGATGAAAGTGAACATGCATCATTCCACACCGCTTTGGACTATTATCTACCAGAACCTGTCATCAGCATGGATGCATGTCCTAGGGAATGGTAGTTGAAGCATGAAGGAAGACATGACTCATTAGCAAATCTGGCATGTAAATATCTTGTGATGCTGGCTATAAATACCTGTCTTCACTCTCAGGTGACACTGTAAACAAGCAGACAGCATAACCCCTGCAAATATAAACAAACCTGTTTGAGCAACTAGCTGTACAAGAAGTAGGACTTAATGGATTTCTAGACTGTAAAGTTTTGCATTGTTTTATTTTCGAATGCAGTTATTTTTGTACATAATTCTATGTCTATAAACTCAACTTTCATGATAAAGTGATTACATTGCAGTACTCATATTAGGTGAATTGAAAATACTGTTTCTTTTGTTTTTTACAATGCAAATATTTCTAATAAATATAAGTGTGTACTGTACACTTCATTTTCTTTGTAGTAATTGGAATCAAAATATTTGAAAATATAGAAAATATCAAAATATTTAAATAGTTCTATTGTTATTTTACAGTGCAATTAATCATGATTAATTTTTAAATTGTGGGATTAACTGTGATTAATTTTTAATCACTTGACAACCCTAGTCTTTTTGTTAGTCTATATGCTTGGAGATGGTCAAGACATATAGATTACATGGGCCTTGCTGATATCAGTGGTTTCTTTCTTTCTTTCTTTCTTTCTTTCTTTCTTTCTTTCTTTCTTTCTTTCTTTCTTTCTTTCTTTCTTTCTTTTCCAACTGCAGTATATTCCCTACCTTGTGTGTCACCTTTTAGTTGGGACTGGAATAAATGACTCTGGAGCAGAAAGAAGTCTAAATACAGACCTCTTTTCTAGAATGTCCTGGCTTGTAATGGCCAAAACCACATTTAGATTGTTCTCTAAATGTAGTTCTGTGTGGGTTCGAAGACAGGCTGTGTTCACCAGTGTCAGTGGACCAGACTTCGGGCATTTGGTCTTTGTCTTTCAGCCCATGGAGTCTTTGTAAATACCTAGTTTTCTTGACTCAAAATCATATATGCCCCACTTCTGGATGTATAGTCACACAAATGTTTGAAAATGTCTCCCAGTTAAGAACGTAAGAACGGCCATATTGTGTCAGACCAAAGGTCCATCTAGCCCAATATCCTGTCTGCTGACAGCAGCCAATGCCAGATGCCCAGAGGGAGGTATCACAACAGGCAATCCTTACGCGATCCTTCCTCTGTAACCCATTTCCAGAGACATAGAGGCTAGGGACACCATTCCTATCCATCCTGGCTAATAGCCATTGATGGACCAAACCTCCATGAATTTATCTAGCTCTTTTTAAAACCCTGTTAAAGTTCTAGCCTTTACCGCATCCTCTGGCGAGCAGTTACACATTTTGACTGTGAGCTGAGGTGCCCAGCCTGTCTATCTGTCTGTCTATCTAATTATGTGTTCTAGATGCACTATTAAGTCTACTAATCCAGATTTTAATCAAGCACTAAATATCTCTTTAGAGTTCTCTATCAAATCTATCTGATCACTGATATGTGCAACCAGTTTAAAACCTAGATAGATTCTTCTTACTCTCAAAGCCTCCTGGGTTCTTCTGGGAATCTCTCTAATTTCACATGAGCAATGCTTGTATTTCTTCAGGCCTCCCTTTCCCAATCCCCCAGAGTGATTTGGGACATCTTTCTTGCATCCCCGACAGTTTCCATCATTCACCTTTTCCTTACCACTCTGAGCTTCTTGCTCAGGGACTCTATTTCTGCTTGGTCATTTTGACCAGATCCCTTTAGTCCCTTTATGTCATTCTCTTTCTCTTTCTCTGTGCTCCCTATTGAATCTTTCCTTAAAGTCTGTTTTGCCCTTTGATGCTTTTCAGCTTCCATCAGCACCTTCAGTGATTTCTTTAAGCTTTCCCAGGGGTCATCTGAAGCATGCTCTCTGTCTGTCTCTCTGTTCCAGTCTCTCCCTCTCCTTCCATTGTTACAGTCAGCCCCAAGTTAGCTGTAGTCAATTTTTGTTTCATCTTGTAGTCAGTATTACATAAATAGTGGAAGTTTGTCCTTGCCCCTGGTGATTGATGGCGAGATATATTTGTACATATCGATTGAGATAAAAAATTAGTAGTTTGCAATAGGAAAGGCAAATTAGTCATCAGAAGGTAGGTGCTTGGAGTATTTTAGGACTTCCTTGATTAATTCTCATGATGTGGGTTCTTTTGACAGTAAGTTTTATGTGCTGAGATGTGGGAGGATGAAGTAGTAGTATTGGGTTATTGCAAATTTTACTTTTACTCTTCCCTGATTTATTTTGTCTACTCTCTTTGTGATAAGACACAGAAGAGCTAAAAATGACTTCTTTTTTGGATAAGAGCTATATCTTTCTACACCAGCATCCAATGCCAAGGACAAAGGCTTAGTTTTTGGATGTAAAAATAATTTTTAATAACATTGAAATTAATATTTAAATGTCAGTTTTGACACAATCTAATAAAAGCCTGTTTCTCTTAGATATTACCTTATGTTGGTATGTTATCATTTCTATTATCAATCAAGAAGGAGGAAAAGCAAATTATGATACATGTTTGCTAACAAAATCTTTACCCTACCTACTTTACACATTCTTCTCATTATCTGTATAAAAGTCACTTTAAATAAAAAAGCATCACAAGAGGCCAAGTGTATCCTGACTTTTTAAAAAAGACTTCTTGCTTTCCTAAAGATTTAGAGTTATGTTTGTTTTTCTTTATTACAAAATATAATAAAACTTCTTGCCATTAAAATTGTTTTATATTTTGCACTTTTAATTTTCCCCAAAATAATTTAGATAGAAATTCCAATTACATTATACTGAACCTATTCGCTACACTACTCTCCCAGCTTTAAAAGTACTTCAATAATTTGCAAGCCTTTCTCATGAAAGGCAATTTTACTTATAACTTGAATATTGAAGAAGAAAAATAGATGGAGTCTCCACTGGTTAATGGATAAAACATTACATTTACGCTGTTACATATTAGTACAAAGAAGCTGCAAATTAAACTTGTTTCAGTTCATGGGGTTGAAGCTGATTTTATTTCTTTGAAACATTTATTGTATGTATTTGTTTATTGATTAAAGGACAGCTGTAAATGAATTACATTATATGTAATTGCAAATTTTAAACTAGAAAGAAAAACAAATTAATAGTTCTTGGCAATCAGAAAAATAGTAAGCTTACCTAAATCTTTTGGTTGTCATTAAATTTGTGGCAGGTTGTTTGGGGTTCAAAAAATTGTTTGGCTTTTGGTCCTGAAATCGGCAGCTATCAAGCTTGAAGCAGGACAACATAATTTGGGTACATCTACACAGCAACTTCATTTTGAAATAACTAGCGTTATTTCAAAATAACTTAGTCCACATCTACATAGCAGACAGTTATTTCGAAATAATGTTGAAATACTGTCAAGCTGGAGGATGTCTTACTCTGACTCCTATATCCCTCATTGCATGAGAAGTAAGGGAAGTTGGAGGAAGAGTGCTCTATTTCAAAGTAAGTGCTGTGTAGATGCTCCCAATTTTGAAATAAGCTACGCAATTGACGTAGTTCAATTTGCATAGCTTATTTTGAGTTAAACCCTGCTGTGTAGACACACCCTTAGAGACCGTCTATCAAATAATGCCGTTACTTTTGAATTTTGGTAAGAATATTTTTGTCTGTCGAAAATAGAAAATCTTTTATATTAATGTCCTGGAATATTTTTGAATTCAGCACTTCTGATATGGTTAAAAAGATAGTGTTATTTTACCAACTTTTCATTCCATGTGCTCTTAACCACATTTTTGCTTGCCACAAGATAAAGCTCTGAAAATAAAGGTTTTTTTGTGGTAATGATAAATAGTTCTTTTTATTTAAAAAAAAGAGTTGGGAGTGGTAGATGATTTTCCTAAAAAGTTTTGTACACAAGCTGGGTATACATGATGGCTGTGTCTACATTGGCATCCCTTTCCAGAAAAGGGATGCTAATGAGACACTTCAGAAATGCAAATCTGCGGGGGATTTAAATATCCCCCGTGGCATTTGCATTTACATGGCTGCCGCTTTTTTCTGGCTCAGGGTTTTTGCCAGAGAAAAGCACCAGTGTAGACGCGATTTTCCAGAAAATAAGCCCTTTTCCAGAAGATCCCTTATTCCTACTTTCAAGGGCTTATTTTCTGGAAAATTGCGTCTACACTGGCGCTTTTCTCTGGCAAAAACCCCAAGCCAGAAAAAAGCGGCAGCCATGTAAATGCAAATGCTGCGGGGGATATTTAAATCCCCCGCGGATTTGCAATTCCGAAGTGTCTCATTAGCATCCCTTTTCCGGAAAGGGATGCCAATGTAGACACAGCCAGAGTGGATAATTTTTAGAGCTGTCAATTGATGTGCATTAATGCCTGCGATTAATTGCAGGCGTTAATGCTGCACTGCCTCTTTGAAGTGCCACCCTGGTGCTTCAAAGGGGCAGCACATTAGGAACCTGGGATCAGCTGGAGTCCCCAGATGACTCTGGGCTTTGTTCGGCATTGCCCCTTTGAAACACTGCAGTGTCTTTTCAAAGGGGCAGCTCTGTGGAAGCCCTAAATCAGCTGGGCACTCCATAGACCTCTTTCAGAAAAAGGCTTCTTCCTTGTAGAATGAGGATTACCAATGTTGGAAAAACCCCTCTGTTCTTTCGATTTTCTTTTGGAAGAACACAATTGCAGTGTGGACGTTTTTGGGGACTCCAGCTGACCCCAGGCTCCTACTGTGTTGCCCCTTGGAAACTCTGGGACAACCTTTCCAAGGGACAGTGCTGCATGGAGCTGAGATCAGCTGGGAACTTCACCTGATCCTGGGCTCCATGCAGCACTGCCCCTTTGAAATGCCACTGCTGTGTTTCAAATGGGCTGCGGTAGCAGGTTCCTGTGGTGCTGCCCTTTTGAAATGCCACTGCTCCATTTCAAAGTGGCATCTGCACTGAGCCTGGGGTCAGCTGAGGATTCCAGCTGATCCCGGGCTTCCACAGCGCTGCCCCTTTGAAATGCCACTGCAGTGTTTCAAAGGGGCAGCGTGTGCAATTAATCGCGTTTAATTTTTCTTAATTGCTTGACATCCCTAGATTATTAAGAGTAAAATATAAACATGGATGGGGGGGGATAGACATGCAGATGATGTGTGAATGCGAGTATGGAAAAATAGAAAACCTACAGTTGTAGAATACCTGTAATAGAAATCATCATATATTAATGTTAACAGCTATCATTAGCATGAAACATCAAGAGGTGTTTTGTTAAGGACTTGCACATTCATTGGTTAAACCACTGATGTCCACAGATGACATTAATTAGAATGGGTTTCCCAAGAAATGACTTCCCAGAGCTTTGAGAAAATACAGTGTTAATATTAGTCTTGATGTTTGTCATTCATACTCAGTGTTCCAACTCACATTTTTATAGGGATGTCTTCAATCTGCAGTAGCATTAGAAGAATAGTGAACATTTCTCTGCCCTTCAGAAAGTAATGTACAAGGATAAGTACTGAGCAGAAAAAGCAGAACATGGTATCAATGTTGCTAAGCAACATGTTTGGGACATAGTAAAGTTGATATCAACTTTAGAAAGAAGCAGATTTCATACCCAACAACAATGCAAATAGTCAGTGCTTCTTGTAGTTGTCAACTAGTCTAAGACTCTTGGCTGTCCTGAAGAGAAGGCATGGCTATTTCACACCTTTAAGGAAAAGATAGTGGGTATGTCATAATAAATATCTCATATCTTTAAGTATATATTTCCCTACAATATCTCATATTCTTAGGTATACATTTGAAAAGCAGTGCTTTGACAAACTATTGTGAACATTTTCCAGCAAAGGATCCAAATGTGGTGACCCACTTTCTATCATGATGATGATGGTGTTAAACTCATGATATTTTACTCACTTGTCAAAAAATAACTACTTACCTCATGGGAGCTGGTGAAATTTTAGCAAGGCTGGCTAGTTTCTCTTGAGGCTCTCATAATAATTTCAGGCTAATAACATAAGGAACTGATGATCAATGTATTTGTTTCTAGTTACCATTAACAAGAATGGCTAGACAGGTCAACAATTCTATTGTGTATGGCTCCAGGACTGAAGACAGGATGGCTGTATGGCAATATTTTAATGGTAGAAAGAGCTGGTTGACTAAATTTTAATGACAGATGTAAAGTGTCATATAACTATGTGTGGTATAAGGAAGATATGTTTTTTTTTATGTCAGAGATAATCTATCACACAAATGGTCGTTCTCCATATTTCTTCTGTCTGATCATCACATAGCAGCTGATCTTAAAAGATAATATTTGAAAGTCATCTTCCATCTTCCAAGATCTGTGGTAATGACTGTTATGCAGGGGGGGGGGGAGGGGATAGATGCTTTATGAGAAGCAAGTCTGAAAGAGTCTTTCCCTGGTGATATGATATTCTATTCTATTACTTATATGATCCTCATCAAGGTAGTTTCTGAGCATGTCTCAGTTATTAATTTCACTCAGGACTGTGTAGATGACATGGGTAATCTTCCTGCATCAAAGAGGGCATGCACTCTACTGGGCTCTGAAACAAGTGTTTTATGAATCCCAATCTATAGGATGAAGCGAGGGTGAACCAAATCATGAAGGAAGTCTGCATGACTGTATTTAATAGAAACAAATCAAGAGCTAGATTTTAGTAACATTTAGGTACAGAATTGTATGTCTAATTTGTTCATGGATTTGCCAGAGTTGCACATGCAAATTGCAGAGAAATGACCTCAGATGGCCATTTGAATGTGCTCTTACCTTATCTCTGTATGTATTCATGATAAATATGATCACAAATTAGGCACACACTTTCCCACCTAAAGATTTTGAAAATATGACTCCTAATTCTTCCACAGAGATTTCGTATTAGGTTCATGTTATTTTATGTCTCTATATATATAAACTTCCCTTCTGTTATATTTAACATTGGTTTAGACTGTCCATTTTTTTTAGTTACCAGGTTAGAAGCCTACGGTATATTTAGACATCATATACATTTGTCAGTGAAGAGTAGCTTAAGTAATCTACTTTGTTCACTGCTTAATTATGTTATTTTACTGTTCCTGAAAACCTGACACAAGGCAAATTTACATTACTGTGCTCCTAATTAGCCAATAATCCTTAAGGATTTGAATGATACATACCCAAAGTAATTTCCTTGTTCACTAAATATGAATTTCCTTACATTGGGTTAAGAAGATGGCACAATGACAGAAGGTATCTTGATGATGACAGCTCTCAACATGTTTGTCTCTGGAGTCAAAATCTATTAAAAGACATATGATTTCAGCACTTTCTTAAAGTGCAGAATAGAAAAATCAATAAATAAAGTGAGTAATTTATAAAGACGAATTGAACTTATCTGTCTTAGGTATTTTTAGCGTGCCCGCAAACATACTGTTTTAGTCATCAATCTTAGTATCTATAAGTGTCTCAGTGCTTTCTCCCACCTTGTCCCTGCATATGGGACATCTTCATTGAATTAATCCATAAGCCTGCTACACTTTCCTTCCTCTAATCCCACCTAAAAATCCACTTTTAATGTGATAGCAACAAGAATATGAGAATCAGTGGTAGTTAGACTGTGCAAAAGTCAATGATAGCTATTTATTTAATCATTTAAAGACATATTCAGAGGATTTAGAACCATCAGAAAACACAAAGTTGTGCAATAGCTGACTTTATATAATGGGGCTCCACAATACAAATCAATTTTAATAGGTGCCAGTCACCTATTCATCTGCAGACAAAAGATGCTACCAATTCTGCAATATCATTTCTTGTTAGACTTTCATAAGTAGGTTTTTATAAGGTGTTTTGATGTCCTTGTCCCTATGTCTACAGCACCTTAGATCAATTAAAGTACTTTTTTAACAAGAAATTCCAGATGTAAAATTGGAGGTAGTGTTCTCAGTGGAGTTTCAGAGTGCTGGGATTTGATCCTTCTAGACTTGCTCTATCTGATTGGACTACAGTTGCCAAATGTATTGATTTTCAGTGCATTTGTTTAGCAGTCAATTCCTGAGTTATTTTGGCTTGGCTGGAGTATTACAAGAAGGGTAACTGTTCGTAATGTCCAATGTGCATGTACTGTTACATTTATCTTTAAAATGACTCCATATGCTACAATGTTGGCTATATAAAAATAATTAAATGACAAACAACAAACTGTCACAGCTCATTGTTATCAGGTGGCATTACATAAAGTTATGTATCAAAACATTTTTCCAGAAAATCATTTACATTTTTAAGTAGCAGAGAAAAATTGGTAGATGAAAATAGCTTCTATAGTTCCTGAATTATGGTACAAGTGGACAGAGCTCTTTTTGCATCCCCAGACTGGGCTAAACTCTACCGATCTGAAGTGGAATTTAAATTTGTCAGGCTCAGTAAGTGATTATGCACCATGTACAAAGCTTTTTTATGAATTTGTTTGTAAAATAAAAATGTAGAATGTATAAACAATGAGTTAACGGAAATACTTTTCTCTCATATGCAAATAGCCTATTCCCAGTAGTGCTCACAAAGGGTGCATAAGAAAAAACAACAGCAAAATAGATATGCCATGGTTTTTCATACAGAATATTTAAATGATTTTTCATTTTTTCTCTAAAAGGAAATTTTACACATACTCTTGTGTTTTATTGAATGGTCAGCTACCATTCTTCTCTATTATTGAATAGTAATCTATGTGGGGTCTCTTCTTTTACTGAATAGTGATAATTGGGTTCCAGCATTTACAATGAAATCTTATCTTCTCTGTTTGGCAACCTATTCTTAGAATTATCTTCACCATTCCCTATCCAAAGCCTACTGAAGTCCATGGATGTCTTTCCCTTCAGCATTCAGCTGGTCTTGAGAGAATAACTTTTGCTCTACCATCTTGTATCTTCTCTACACGCCACATAAAAGAATCTGGACATGGTATTTTAACAGAGAAAATTAGCTGATCAGATGCCTAATAAGAGCAGGAAAGTCTAGTTCTGGGAAAGATGTAATGATAATCAAAGGTTTCTCCTATCAGAGCTAAATACTAATCAATGACAAATGCTTTGCGGTGAAGGAAGATGAATGTACCTTATGATATGTGTCACTTTTCAGATTAAACGACAATGAAACGTCACCAAAAATGCTCATAAAAAACTCAAAATGGAGCTTGAATGGAATATTCTCAGGAAAAATGTGATGTTGAAGGTTCATGATGGAGTTCTGAATCAAACAGAAAAGCTGCCAATTTTGCTTGTTTATGAACAACTGTGGTCAAAATTTATTTGCACCTGGCAAAATATGTCTAAGAAATTATATCTGAAAGTGCTATGTAAATCAATTGCCATAAATATCTAGAAGGCAGAAACAGAACCATCCTGAAGTTAAGACAAAGAATGGGAAAATATTGGAGAATTTTATACATATTCAAGAACCTCAGTCATGGAAATATTCAATTCACAGAAAATGATTGGCCTGATCATAGGAGACCTAGGCATTGTACAAGACTTAGTATGAAAGATCTCCTATCTCAAAAAGATTACAGGTTAGAGGCATGGGCAGGAGACATGCGTAAGTTCCATGTCACAAGGTAATATAGTTGTCCAGGTGCTTGGCCAGAAAGAGAAATGTCAAAGAAGGATGCTAATTGGGTAGATAGGTTCAGCTAAGATAACTCTGAAACTGAGATTTATCTTCATTAATATATTTCTACCATTTTATTTTAAAGGCCAGATCCTGGGCCAGGCCTGAGTTGTACTTAGTACAGCTGTGGCTACATGTACAATTGTAACCCATGCACCTAGTGGGTATGGATCACTGTCCCATGTAGTGGCACTTAGACTACTTACAGTGAGAGATAAGAATGAATAAGCTTTATAGCCTAAGCTAAGAGCTGCCTGGCTTTATAGCTCAAGCTATAGAGGCTCATGCACTGAACTCCAGAGATCTCAGGTTTGAATCCCTCTGTAGGTGGTTGTACAGTGCTAGATTTAAGTTACTTTTTATGCATTATCCTGATCCTGGCTTGTCTTGGTACCAGTCTGATCCTGGAGTTCAACTTAGGTCAACCATAAAATCCCCATGTCCTCATAGGGCTATTCTAGTAGTCGCAGGTTGCATGTTGCACTAGGGCAGAAGTAGGCTGGGCATATATCTATTCCCCTAGCCATATCTCTGACATTAGAGTTGCTGTAGGAGTATAGTTCAGGACTGCTGATATTTGATTCTAAGCAGGAATGTACCTAAGCAATACTTATACGGGACACATTGAAGAGGGAGCAGAAGAGCATTATTGATTCAATACGTATCACTTTTTTTTATGAATTTACATTGAACCAGTGTGAAGATATGTTATTAACAAGTATTATGAAGTTAGAGAAGATAGAGCTGAGACAGGAAACAGCATCTGTTGCTATTGGAGTTATTTTGGCATTTGTTTTATGAATAGGTGTGTGTTAGGCCTCTGACCTGGCTGTATTTCTATTTTTAATATGTATGTTCTTCCTATGTAAATTATTCCTGCAACTTGAACTGATATAGTATTCTCTTCATCCTATCTAAAATGATTGTATAGTATATCTCCGCCCCAGTTAATGGCTCCCAAATGTGGTTGCATTTCATGGTGGTGAAATAATGCCTGTATATAGAGAAGTAAAGATTGCTGAAAAATGAGAATATCAACAGATATGAAAGAGGATATGTATTTTTGAAAGATTATTCTTAATTATCTGCTGTGGGATTTCATGCACCTTGTTCTGAAACATCTTTTAGGATCTGATGGCACTGACAAAGACAGATTACTGAACTAAATGACTATTGGTCTGATCTGGTCTGACAATTGCTATATTCCACGCTGCAGAAGATGCAAAACAGTGGAAATAATACATAGGGGAGATAAAATATATCTTACCAATATTACTGCCCTCACACTGTTGCAGGACAAATGCATAACTTCTTTTCCCTTTTCACCAGAAGTGGAAGGAACATTGGGTGGTTGGCTGGGGAAAATGGCTAACACTTGTCCTAACACCTCAGAAGCAGTACAGTCATAGGTCAGTATTTTAATTGTGGACTATCACAAACACATTAGCCTAACCCAAGCCTCACAACTGTATGTAAATGCACAGCTCCTCATAGCTTTTTGATTTAAGCTTATGTGACTCAGGTTT
Organism: Pelodiscus sinensis; assembly: GCF_049634645.1. Lineage (NCBI taxonomy): Eukaryota > Metazoa > Chordata > Testudines > Trionychidae > Pelodiscus > Pelodiscus sinensis. The sequence continues at coordinate 50,100,211 of NC_134718.1, forward strand.
TTTTTTAGTATATTGTATGATATGCTATTCTGTTGAGTCAAATTCATCAAATTCATCCGTAGTAACATAAAAATAGGGATGAATTTGGAACCCTCCCAGTTTTTTTAAAAATGATATAATTCTTGCCTTTTACAGGGAACAAAAGAGGCCAAATTCTCTGCTGGTACCAAACACTTTTGAATTTCAAGGTATTGTGGTCATTTATATTAACAAAAGATTTAGCCCCAGTTTTGGTATAGTACTTCATAATGATAGTATGTTATTAGCACTTGACATCTATTGCACACAAAGTAGAATGCAACGTAATAAAAAAAACTATGTAAAGAACTGGTATTGATTAGAAATGGAAACAACCAAGATCTAATTTGAAACAACTAAATTATTAAAAAAACTAATACAGAGGACTAGATTCACTGAAGAGTTATGTGGGCAGAATTTTGCAATGAAATCAATAGAGTTACTTGGGTGTAAACCTGGAGTAATGAGTCAGGCCCATGCATATTTGGGTGTGTGTATATATTTCATACAAGGCTTAATCCTTCTAAATTCCAAGCACTGCTGTGAGGTGCTGAGTTCTCTCTGACTTCAATTGGAGTTTAGGATGCTTAGCATCTCTCAAGAGTACTTAGCAGTTTGTGGCATTGAGCCCATAGTTTATATGTAATTTTTGCTCACATACCCATGTGCCATGTTCTTTGTACTTGAATACACATTTTCTAAAGTTAAGAAACATGCCTTTATGGAGTGTAAAGCAGGTGAATATAACTGAATGAACAGTACATGGTGTTAGCATGTTTCTTTGTGCTTTTTCCCCTTTCAAAACAAAGCAGACAAAATTGTAATCATGTTACAGTATTATCATCCTATATAAGCACATTAGTAAAGCACTATGATACCAGTCATATTGTGAACTTGAAGCCACCCCTAATTAAACTGTCTGCATCCCCCAGCATTTTCCTGTAATGATGTCAAGCCGTGCAGCAATTAGTTGCCCCTCTATGAATGTAAACACTGTTTGTAAATCATATAAATTTAACCTGGTTTGCTTATTGAAAAGCTCCTAAAATGGAATTAATTAGTATTGTAGATTTTGGAATTGCAATTTATTGGATCATTTTTTGAAAGTGTCTATCCTTAATTTTTGTTATGATTCACAGAAATTAATTTTGGGAGTAAAGGTGGCAATTTTTTAAAAACCTTGAGTATAATTTAGGAGATGGCTAATGATGTGTCGAATACATGGTAAATATATTACCCAGCTAACCTAGATTTTTTTGGGGGGGGAAGGGGAGGTTGTTAAATATAGATTTAGTCCATTCAAAGATTGCAATTACTCTACGTGTTCTGCTTTTTTCCATTGAAGGCATATTTTTTCAATCTAATCTGAATGTTCGGTTTGAACACTGAAGAAGTATGCCCTTATACCATAGTTCATCTTCTCTTTAGAGATCAGATCAAATGCCTGTGGCAATATGCTAGAAAACATAGCACATTACCATGAAATAGCTCCATTAGAGATAAAGAAATGTAAACAAAACAAACAAATTTGCCACTATTTTAGCTCAATTATATTTCTCCTATTGATGATGTTGCATGAAATGAAAAAGTATTCCAGAGCTAAATGTAAATCCTTTGTTGCAATTTACTCCAGAAACCCTCTCTTGCTGGAGGTGGATGGTTTACCTGAGCCATCAGCTACATAGCACATTTATGGTTATTGTATTTTACAGGTTGATAGATTTTTATATTCTGTCCAAGTCAGGATCTTACACCACCTGGTTTATTATTTAGTAATTTACAGTGCAGTCAGGCATGTTTGGTTTAATGTAGGATAAACTTATAAATCTATTGTTCCTCCAGTTGCTGGGGTTTGTGTGCAATGAACTACAGAGCTTGATGCGTACATACATTTCAGCTCTGCTTATTTTCTTTGATAGGGAAGCAGGCAATAGATAACACAATGACAGTAGTATCCCAGGGGATAGCAAAATGTGAGAGCAACACACCGTCAGGTTAGTAGGTCATTATTGTATGAGCACTGAGCCATTAATTGACTACTGTACCAGGCTCAATCTGTGTCAGATTATGGCTTTTGGCAGTAAGGACTGTTATCTAATAGCTAACTTTGCTTCCTTACTATTTTCTTATTAGATTTTTCTGATACAATTATATGTTTTAGGTAAATATTTGTTACAACTCCCTTTTCACCATAAAGAATGTTGATATGAGAGTAAGGAAATTCCTCGTAAATTACCAGAATGTTTTTGCTAACGCTCATCAGTAAAATATTTACACTTATTAAGAAACTGAGAAGAAGGATACTAAATACAATAGAAGTAGTTTCTTGTTGATGTAGGTATACTGGAAAGCTATATCTTCTAATATTGAGCCTCAGTTAAGAATAAATGAATAAGTAAAATAAGTCATGTGTCAGAGTGAAAGAGACTTACTACTTTCTAGATAATAAAATCTTTCTTGAAATAATATCAGAGTGACTGTCAGCCATAAATAATTTAATATACATATAAATAGATACCCTTTGAGTATCAGCTTTTTGCTGTCTTTGTACAGCACCTTGCACATTATGGTTGTCACTGGCACTCATGATAATATAATGATTAATAGTCACATCAAAAGAGCAAATTCACTGTATATTACAGGTTTCACTAAAAAGATCAGTTTTATTAAAATTAGGAAATGTCTGTGTCATATTTAAGATACTAGAAGACTTATCCAGCATTGCCATGGGGCCAGCCTTAGACTGTGCATCCCACACCTCTCCCCAAGAACGTTTTTTGGGGAGAAGGAGCATGCATCTCATGCACTGGTCTCTTCCCAGGGCCAGAGGGGAGGAGGCCGTGCACCACACATTCTCCCCGGGGTGGCCCATGGGTGGGAGAAGGCTGTGCAGCTTCTCCCTGGGGCAAGCCAAGCCCCTTCTATTCATTTGTGAGTATAACTGTCCCCCATGCTTGCTGTCCCTGTTTTCATGTGTGAGTATACCTGTCCCTGCTATCACACTCCTCTCTTTCCACTTGGTATGAAACAATTAAATTCTGCTCACTTCCTATCATCCTGGCACAGCCAAACTCTGACCTTACTTTAAGTTATAATCAGAGGAAGCTGCATATCAAATTTGGTGGCCTTACCTCTTACCGTTTAGGAGGAGTGTTTGAAAAAATAGACACACAGACAGACATTTGTAAAATATATGGTAATAAAGGTCCTCAGACAGTGAATGTTGGGTACCTTTTGGAAAAAAAATGTCATAGCAAGGAATTGTATTATTCCTTTTTATAAGCCACTCAGCTTTCTATGATACAGTTCCAAGCATATAGTCTGATGCTATGCAACTGGGATTCAGTGGAATCAGTGGGAAGATAAATACCTGGCTTTAAGATAAACCAGAAATGTATTTATTAGGTCCACATTCAGGTTTCAGGTTTCAGAGCAGATTAAGGTTGTGGTTCAGATCTAGATTTGATGGTGCAAAAAGCATTGTGAGATCAGCTCTTTTGTGAGATTTCTTCTATCTTGCAGTGACATTTCTTCTGGCGACACTTCCACTTTGTCTAAACCAAACTTGGAAGTGAAAACCCTGTTTTATCACATTGCTAGAGCTACATTTAAATTCCAGTTGATTCAACAGAGCTTGTAATATACTATGGTTTCTTCTTTCTACATACCAGAATATAGCCCAAGTTCAAAATGGTCTGAGCGTGCTGTAAGTGGGACTACTCAGGAACATGTAAATATAAGAATGAATATTTTCAGAATCAGGTTCTAAAATGTGTATCTTTTACAAATATCTGTTTTCTTCCAAATAAAATGTATTCCTGATGACTGAGTGTTTGAAAATTGTGTGCAATAGACACACAATATATACTGCTCTATATACTTCATTTGTAGTTTTTACAGGCCATATTATCCAGTGGATAGGGCACAGAACTGAGATTCTAGAGATCTAGTTTCTATTTCTAACTATAAAACCAACTTGCTCTGTGACCTTGGGACAAAATATTTCTCTTTTCTCTGTGTCCTCAGTTTCCCCATATTTAAAACAGGAACAAGGATTGTTAACTTCCTTTGTAAAGTGATTTGTGGTCTGAAGATGAAAATCACTATATAAGAGCTAAGTGTGATTAATATGAGTTATTATTTAATAGGAAAAACACATGAGGATTATGAAGGAGAAGAACAACCTTTAATTCTTTAAAAATTACCTTTTGATGAAATACAATAAATTTAATATTTTGTGCCTAATTTTTTTCCAGGTATCTAGATTTCAAGCATTTTCATGGACATTCTTTGACCATTTAAATACGGTGTTTATAATATACTATAATGGAGGATTTTATCCCATTTTACCATTCCTTTTTCTTTCCCCTTTTGTAGAAGCATTGCTAGAAATCAGATAGCAAGATATATAACATTATCTCATTCCAAGGAGATCTGATGCATTCCCTGATTCGCATGCAGTGGTACTGGTATGGTATATTTCTAAATATCATTTGCTACATCATGTGACTAGTCTGCATCAAGGTTTCCTGCTCTGCCTTGTCCTCTTGGACTTTCTTTAAACAAACATTGAAAAATTCACTACCTTTTACATATTTCAGAGAGAAGTTAGGTAAGGTAATATCGTTTATTGGACCAATTTCTGTATGTTCAAGGAGCTTTTAAGCTTACCAAGAGCCCTTCTTTGACTTAGGGGAAAATACTGAAAGCATCACAGCTAAATACAAGGTGAATCAGACTGTTTAGCATAAGGAGTTAATATGTTATAAGAGACCATTCAACATAAAGTGAGAAATTATATATTAAAATTTCAATCCTACTGAAATTGATGTACAGATACTTTTAATCATTTAAATAAATACATTCCCTAACACAGCATAAATATCTGGATTTCAATCTTGCCTTAGTGCTGCTAATGAGTCACTCTGGTTTGTTTACTTAATGGTTCTGCAGCCATGGAGCTTTGCAGCTCCCATTGGCTGCAGTTCACCATTTGCAGCCAAGGGATGCCATGGGAAGTGGCATGGCCCAGGCTGCTGCTTCCCATGGCTCCCCTTGGCTGCAAATGGTGAACCATAGCCAATGGAAGCTGTGAGGCTCTGTAGCTGTGGAGCTGTTAAGCCCGTTAGCAGCTTTCTTGGAGTGAGCTTGTGTCCCACTTTAAGAAACACTGCCTTAGAGATTGTCATCTACTCTACTTCCCAGTACTTATCCCACTTTCACACTTAATTTTCTTTGTGAATCACACATAAAACTCATATATTCTCTACTATGAATTAATGATTTCATTACAGAAGACATTCATAAGAAATTTCTCTGAGAATAATATTGATAACTACTTTTTAAGAACAAAATTAAAGAAAGAACTAATTTAAGGAGAAAAAAGAGCCAAGGAAGGTTCTTTTCATTATAATTTAAATGTGTTAATATTATACCTAAGAATTTTATATACACACAAAGTTTTGCATTAAACAGTTTTTAATCATGAACTTTAGTTTAAAAAGGGGGAAAAAGATATTCAGTGTATGGATGACATCTTTGGACATGTTATTAAACAATGTATTAACATTCTCTGCAGACTTCTAACAAATGTCTTGTACTACACAACAGCTCTAAACATATAGTTCCTTTTGCAAACAGGTTTTTTAAAATTAATGCACACAAATTTGTGAGGACATTTAATAAAAGCAAATGTGCAGTCAAAGTGCCCTTGTAACCTTTACTATGACGAATGGCTTTGTTCTGGAGGGTAGAGAATTTAAATTCTTTTAATTTTTGTGCCCTCCAACCTTGTTCCCCTCAATGCAAAAGCTGTTCCTGGCTTACCTCACTTTTGTCACTAGCAAATCCAAAAGTGACAGGGAGGGATGGAAAAGAGGTAAGACCAAAGACCTTCTCCTGGAAGTTCTGCTGCAGCCAAAGAAAGGAATGTACACTGCTTCACTTTGGCAGTATAATTGCAAACAGAGTAGGCCATTAGTTTTTCTCTCTGCACCGCAGAATTACAGTTGGGGTGACTCAGTTCCACATGACCTCAGAGGGAGCCGCATCATAAAACCAAAATGGAATCTTTTAATTTTTATTTAGTCTTCCACAGAGGCAAAATGCCATGGCCAGAGTCTAATTTAATCTAATTTATACTGGTGTAAATCCATTGACTTCCATGGAATTAGTTTAGCTCTACACTGCTAATATGAGATCAGATTCTGGCCTTCCTTGACTTCAGTGGGAGTTTTTTATGATTAAGACCCAAGGGACTGATCCAGGGTCCATTAATGTTGGTGGCAAAACTTTCTGTGACGTGAGAATGAGGAGGATCTGTCCTTGACTGAGGACTGCAGTATGTGGTTTTATTAATTGAATTCTTAAGCTGTTAAAAACAGATTATTTTAGTTGGTTATTTTTTAAAATTGTATCCTAAATTCTCAACAACTATTTAAAATGATGAACACTGAAGATAAAACCAAGAAAAGGAGAGGTTGGACAAAGTTGTGTTAAAACTGTTAGGCTGAGAACATTTTAGGCTTTTATGTGCTGTGATAACATAAACAATAAAGTCTACTAAGAGTTTTCTCAGTTTTTAATAGTGAAATTATTGCAGTATTCTAACCCTTCTTATAACTGGAAGTATATTTTATCCTATCCAGTCTTGAACATATTTTGGGGGATAAATCCAACAGGCATTATAAAATGTGGTCACTTTTAGCCAATATTCATTTGGAATACTGACTAGGTAGCAGATAGAATGAGATTAAAGCTCTAGTCTTGGGCAAAGTTCTAGTGGGACTGTGAGAGCAATGGGAAAGACTTAGGTATTTCTATTCTATGGAATCTTTCCCTTTTGCATCCATCCTGCCAGAGCCTGTTAGTGATGCCTGTGGCTGTACACTGCAGTGTAGAGGTGGCTTGGTTTTCACTGTCCCATATAGCTATACATACCCTACATGCTATTGTCAGTGGTGTGCAATGTGCACCTTGCCTAAGACCCCATTGCCTTTCATGTGTGCTGCCAACAGTACACATAGCTAGGAGTAAGGAGTGTACTGGCAAGCAAAATAGGCCCAGGAAATGGGTTGAGAACGGCCCTCCCTATGACATACCCCTGCGTGCCCCTCAAGCCCTGCCCCCTGCATCATGTCCGGCACGTGGTGTAGGTGGCAGGTCAGGCTCTGCGTGCTGCATATAGTGCGGACACGGAGTCACTCGGAGTGAGGGGCAACGGCGTGTGGACATGACGGCCCACTGGACGACGGCCCACCGGGAAATTCCTGGTATCCCACCGGGCCAGTCTGCCCCTGCTAGGAGTGCAGTGAGGCAGGAGCAGAAGTGTGAAATGGGCTCATCCCACCCATCAAAACACAAACAATCTAGCTGCTGTGGTAATTGCTGGTAGGACCTCAGGTTCCTATCCCTGGCTTTGGGAGTGGGGAAAATCATAGGCTTTTCCTACACCTGATGCGTAAATGCTGCCGCTCAGAGAGGAAGAAGAAGGTGTGTTCTTAACTCAAGTTAGCTACTTTAGATTATAGTACTGCTGAAGACATGACAGCTGAGTTGCTAACCTGAGTTAAAAAACCTAAATTCAGCATCTGCTAACTTGATTTAATATAAGGTGAGGTCACAATGCGGAGGTAGAATCACCTGGGGTATGTCTAGACTACACGCCTCTGCCGACAGAGGCATGTAAATTAGACATACCGACATAGTCAATGAAGCGGGGATTTAAATATCCCCCACTTCATTAGAATAAAAATGGCTGCCACTTTGTGCCGGCTCAGCTGTTTGTCGGCACAAACAGGCAGTCAAAACGGGGACAAGGAAAGCCTTTGCTGACCGATCTTGTAAACCTCATTTCACGAGGCATAAGGCGTGTGGACATGACGGCACACCGGACGACGGCCCACCAGGAAATTCCTGGTGTCCCACCGAGCCAGGCCACCCCTGCTAGGAGTGCAGTGAGGCAGGAGCAGAAACATGAAATGGGCTCATCCCATTTCACGAGGCATAAGGGATTGGTTGGCAAAGGCTTTCCTTGTCGACTGACCCCTGTCTTGACTGCCAGTTTGTGCCAACAAACAGCTGAGCCGGCATAATGCGGTGTCCATTTTTATTCTAATGAAGTGGGGGATATTTAAATCCCCGCTTCATTGACTATGTCGGTATGTCTAATTTACATGCTTCTGTCGGCAGAGGCATGTAGTCTAGACATATCCCTATTGTGCTCTTAATTTGGCCACAACTAGCAAAGGAAAGATTGAAAATTACAGCCGTCTGTGTGTGTGTGCATGCATGCGTGTAGGTCAGTGACATAAAAGAGTTTCCAAAATAGTTACTTGTTTTCTCTGGAAGACCAGGAAGTGTATTTTGGAGATTAGGGATATTTTTTACTTAGAGGTTTCATGAGCTTTTGTTTCTTGTTTGTATACAAAATAAGCTGCAACACTGCTGTTAATGTGGAGTTTTGCAGAATTTCAGTGTGAATATTGCATAAGAAATATGCATTTTGCCTTGATAATTTCCTAGATCCTTGGGGATGAAATGAAATGGTAGTGATGCATACTATAAATA